>NC_059113.1:100927964-101281964 GCF_020740685.1 Jaculus jaculus | reverse complement strand
GCCTTCAGGGTCCTCTTGGTTATGGGGTGGGATCTGGTGTTTACCAATGATGGCCGCAGCCTCTGTTCATGCCTGTTATACTCCTCTTTTTCAAAGCAGTTCTGTGAGACAAGTGTATTTTTTTTAATTTTAATTTTTCATATGAGAATTCTGAGGTTCAGAAGACACTAGGTAATTTCTGCAGGTTCCCTAGGCCTGTACTGGGAGAGCTGGGTGGAGCGGAGTCATAGCTCAGTGATAGAGAGCATTTGTCTGCTATGCACACGGGCCTGGCCTCCATCCTGAGAACTGACCAAACAAAAATAAAATAAAATAAATAGGAGAAAAGAAAAGTCAGAACAGGGGCTTCTAAGCCCTGCACTTTTTCCATAGACATATATCCAGCCCTCCTAAAAAGCGTAATATTGTGGTTTTCGCTGTTGGTCATGGACTATCAAATAGTATCCAACTTTCTCAAGTAAGGAAAGAAGTTTTAGTGAGCCACAAAATGATTCTAACTCGGCTTCGCCCATCTGCGTCCTCTTAATTACTGAAGTCAGGTGACCCCATCACATGAGGCGGGTTGTCCTGGGGAAGGAGAACATAAGCGAACCCCAAAACAGCCTACACAGAGAGACATCTTCTTCTCCCAAAACTGCATTTGCCCAACCTGGGACTTTTTTTTTTTTCTTTTTTTTTTCTTTGCCCGTGTATGTGAGCCCACGAGTCCTGGTTTTTCAGCCTTTCCTTGTCACCTACCCATCCTCCTTTATGTTAAACCATGTCATTTCAGGCCTGGGAACTTGTCAGCTTCCAGAGGGAAGAGCCACTATTTCATATCCTTAAATTAAAACCAGGGAGAAGAAAAAAAAAAAAAGAAAAGTTCTCTTCCACCCATCAAGAAGAATGCTGCCTTCCCCAAACTCGCTTTCCGTGCACCTCGTGTCTGCTCTCTGTCTGCACAGACTTGACAGAGAAATTATGTGGATGTGTCATGTGCTTGTCATCCCAGGCCAACAAGTTGATGGTTTAATGCAAAGCGACATGGCGGCTCAGGAGCCCCATCCCAAGACCTACCTCACTCTATAGTCTCAGGAACAAGTCATCCCACTGGGGGATTTTAAGGAACGCTCTGGCACCGCCCTCATTTCGAGGCCATGGATTTCTTAGTGAAGACACCAGCCATAGCAAAGGAGAGGTAGCAGGAAACATTCTGTGGCCTCATGTCTCCAGCCTCTCTGGAAACTTGCAAACAAATTTCCTTTTCCTCTCTCTGTTTCTGTCTCCGCTCCCCTCTGTTACTCTCTCCCTTGCTTCACAAGAAAGCTCAAAAGAGTTCTAGCCATCCAACAACTCAATAACAATATTGAGAGTCAACTTATTCTACTTTTCATGGTACTTCTTTGCCTGGGAAAATTTGTCCAGTATCGAATATGGATGCTCTTGGATGGTTGGGCTTGCAATTTTTGTTGGATAATGGAAAACAACGTCCACACAACTGCTCCATTATTGACATTCAGATAAGTTTCTCGATGCTTTGTTATAAATAAAGTAGGCCCGCTCTGAGATGATTGTGCCTAATTGTAGGATAATGCAAGCATTCAGAACACTTTTAAGGTCAGCTGGGTCAGACTATGGTGCTGTGTGCTAGAGTAGGCCTGTGCAATGCTATTCCGACTTAATGATGTTTTCAACTTAGGTTGGATTTATACGGATGTCATGTCATCATAAGCTAAGGAACGTCTTTAATTAAATGCAGATGATTGTCTGGAAACTTCTCACCCGGGCAGTGGCCTAGTAGGTCTAGCTCATGCCCCTGTGTGACTTCAGGCAGGTCATCTGACCTCTTGGGGCCTCGGCTTCTTCTTTGTTGAAAGAGCGGGAGACAGAGGAGGACGGAGACATTCAACACTTCGTGATGTGTGCATCTCATGACTACAGCTTAGGAAATTTTGGCTGCACCCTAAGAACAGAGGGCTAATAAGAAACTGTTCTAGAAGTCTTTCCTCGGAATACAGGGTGTTCTAAATGTAGAGACTATATTCAAGACCTATGTACATGACAACTAAGTGCATGGGAAAATAAGCAAGATTCCAGGGAAACACAAGAGTGGTGAGGGCTTGTGGCGGTCATACATGCATCCACTTGCTAATGGAACCTGAAGACTAGAGAGAGGAAGAGGGAGGACCTCCCACATCTTGCTTCTAGTCCCCAGCTCTCCCCATATGTAGGAATCCTGACCTGATGATCCCTCCTAACAGCATGGGTCAGAAAGCTCAGCTTGTAGACTGATGTCCCATTAACGTTTTGTCAGTAGAATCTTATGAAAAGGATGACGAATGGATCCCATGGTCGCCTTTGGGATGGAAGCCTCTCACATGCATTTTCTGAGTACAAAGGGAGACACTACACGAACTGGGTGCTTCATTTGAGCAATGGCCCTGGTGATGGTGACATGGCTCTTCGGGAAGTCAAGATTTTGCAGAATTTACTTGTATGAGAACCATTCTGCATTGACTAAGGTCTTGTTATTTGGGCTGGAGAGATGGTTAAGTTAACTTCCTGCGCAATCATGCAAACAGGAGAGCCTGAGCGAGGGCTGATGCTGCCTGCCAGAGTCCAAACCTCCAGATCCCAAGTCAAAACAGCTGGGTGTGGCCATGGGTGCCTGGGACCCCAGTCCCACAAGGAAGCAGACACCTGGGAATCATCAAAGCCCCCCCACACTCCAGAATCAGTAAAGACTCTGGCTCAAACCAGACCAGGTGGGAGAGGGATCAAGCGGGGTGCCAGACTCTGGCCACCTGAGGCGAGCACTCCCAGCCATAGGCGAACACATGGGGTGCCGTGCCCCCCCACACATACACACACTACAAATTTTGAAGAATCCATTGTCATTTATATATACAACATTGTTTATACTTGAAATTCAGAATGAATTGTGCCTTACAGGATCTCATTCCATATTGATTTCTCCCACTGTAACTAAAATTAATATGGTCCACATAAATGTATTTATCATCCCAGCCGCTGACCTATCCTAATTCTGTCTAACTCTGAATGTGTCCAAAGTCCGTTATGAACATAACCAGCCTCAATTATGTTTTGACAACAATTAAGCTATTGTATGTTTGCTTAACTGGTGGATACATTGCTCTCTAAGACTTTTGAATTATAAATGAATTGAAAACCAACAGATAACCTCAGGAATAAGACAGCAACATAATATAAGCTTAAAGTATTGTTTTGCCAAATTGAATATGCATTATGGAAGCCTCACATTGTCTGGAGCTACTAGTTAAATAATCCAAATAGCTCACATTGCCTGGGGCTACCAGATAAATAATACAACTGTCACATTCACAGGGAACAAAGAAAGAGAAAGTGCTACTGCATTTGATGAAAGAAGAAAACTAAATCCACAGTTAAGGACTTAGGGAAGGTAGAAAAATTCCATGTTAATTGCTCTCATAACTAGTCATTGTGTTTCTGTGGAGTTGAATGTGAGCCAAATCATCTGCTAAACCATGGGCAGCACATTTTCGTCATATACATTTCTAGACAACACAATTACATAAGAGAATATTTAGGAGGAGGAAAATATAATTCTTCAATGTTTCAGCAGATGGACGTAAGCTTTTAATTCTACCTCTCTTGGCATACCATGTTAATAAATGACTGAATTTATCTAAGTACCTCTCTTTAAAAATGTGGTTACATGTATTTTGAAAACCACGCCAAGAAATACAAGAGCCATAAAATCCTGAAACATATTAAATGACGGTTCCTTTTTCCTTAATCCACCACCATAAATATCAATTAAATGTAATTATATTAAATAGGTTCCCCTGGGAGCAAATAAAGATTTGCCAGAACACAAATTGCTACCCAGGTGAACAATATATAATTTTCTTGAATACACAGACAAGTACAGATGGTATACTCCAGAACCAAACGTAGCAAATGTGTGTTGACTGAAACATATACATTTATTTTTTTTTCCTTAGCTACCAAAGTGGCAGAGGGCCAAATAACACAAATAAAATATATGATGTTTTTCTTTCTCTTTTCTTGAATGAAAGGATAAATATTGCATTTTATATTAATAACTGCTAATTAAGAGGCTATTAATGTAAGACAATACTAATAAGTAGACTCTACTAGAAGCAAATGCCAAAAATGAACTTGGAAGTTGCACAGGAGAGGTGAGGGAACCTTCTTGAAGTTGCTTTTTCTCTAAATTAAAAACAAATGTTGTATTGAATTTAGTATGAGAGGAAGAAGTGCATCCATAAATAGAAGAATAAAATAAAGTAAAATCCATAAATAGGAGAATAAGTAAGATGAAATGAATTTTGTGAACAGTTTCAGGAGCTATTTATCTCACCCCATGGAAGGGAAATGGTAATGACCATATTGAGGAGACAAACAATGTTCCTGGTTATGAAACCAAGTTGCCCAGCAGACACTTTGATTCAAAGACCCCAGGGACGATTTTGAAAGAAAATGTTGTATCTGCTGGGCGGGGGTGGTTGGATGGGGGGGATAGGCAAAGTATGCCTGGGCTCTCTTTTTGATTTTTTCCCCTTTCTTTCATTATATGATATGTCAGATGTTTCTGGGATGGAAATTTAATTCATTCTTAGTGTGGTATGGAAAACCTTGAAAAACATTCAACTTAAGATTGTACAGATATGTCAGTATTTTTAGATCCTGCCCTTTCTAAAGTCATCAAAAAAAGTTATCTCAGAACAGAATCTAGAATCTTGGAAGCAGAGGCATTTTCCTGTCATGACTGCTCTTGCCTGTCAGATTGGAATCTCTTCTCCTCTCCCACCCCCCCCCCCAGAATTGGCTTTCATAGGAAGAGTATTCCCATTTCAGATCTGGGAAGGAAAGACAGGTAAGTGGAAGTGAAAGGTTTTGAATGTCCTGGTTCCTCCACATTGTTCCACTCCAGAAAGTGACAGAAAAAGCCACTAAGAATCCTCCTGCTATTGGTGATTCTGGTTCTCACAAAAGGTCAAAAGATAGGACCTCTAGGTAGGGCTCATCCCTTGAGATAGGTGTGACCATGTGTACGGGGCTCCACTCTGCTCCATCCCAGGGTCCCTGGGTGACCATAGGAAAGGCGGCAGGGACTCTCTCCCTGGGAGACATGCCTACAACATCCAGATTTTATAGAGCTAACACTGAAGGAGTTCATGAACCCCCAAATGTATGATCGTTCTCTCTAATCCAGGCTCCTCTAGGGCAAGGTGATGGGAAATTGGGCTGCACAAGACACCTTCAGCCACACCCCCATGAACCTCACACTGCCGCCTTCTCTATTCTTTCATTCTCCTTCAATACGCTTAACTCCTTCTCCGTCCTATATTAGTTACATTTTCATTACTGGGACAACCCTGTGACTTCAGAGTGAGACCCTACCTCAAAAAGAAAAAAAAAAAAAGAAGAAGAAAGAAAGAAAGAAAGAAAGAAAGAAAGAAAGAAAGGAAAGAAAACACCTGAAAAAAAAATCAGTTTAGGGCTGGAGAGATGGCTTAGTGGTTAAGTGCTTGCCTGAGAAGCCTAAGGACCCCGGTTCGAGGCTTGATTCCCCAGGACCCACGTTAGCCAGATGCACAAGGCGGCACACATGTCTGGAGTTCGTTTGCAGTGGCTAGAAGCCTTGGCGTGCTCATTCTCCCTCTCTCTCTCTCTCCCTCTCTCTCTCTCTCTCTCTCTCTCTCCCTCTCTCTCTCTCTCTCTCTCTCCCCCTCTCTCTCTCACTCTCTCCCTCTCTCTCTGCCTCAGTCTCTTTCTCTCTCTGTCACACTCAAATAAATAAATAAAAATGAAGAAAAAAAATTTTTAAAACTCAGTTTAAGGGAAGAAGGGTTGATTTAAGTCTACAGTTCCAACTTACAGTCTATCATGATGAGGAGGCCTGAGACATCTGGTCACATTCATCATAGTGATGAAATAGAAAGTGATGAATGTTGGGGCTCAGCCAGCTCTCTCCTGTTTATGTGGTTCCAAACCCAAGCCCATGGAACGGAGCCAACCACACCCCACCTCAACCAACCTAACCAAGATATGCACAGAGGCTAATCCAGTCTAGATAATCCCTCACAGGTGATTCTAGGTCCTGTCAAATTGACAGCATCAGTGTCTTCCTTTCTCTGTTAGCTGTGAGTAAACCTCAAGTTTGCTGGTCTCTCCTGCATCTGGCCAGCCTGTGAGGTTTTGGAGAATGATCCTGCGGGACCTTCTTGGAAACCTGGTGGGGGTAGGCAGGCTGTTGCATTACGCTTCATGCGGTTGGACAAAACTTCCAACCAGAAGCAGTGTTGTGAGGAAAGGGGTTTATTTCAGGCTTCAAATTCCCGGGAAACACCATCAATGGTGGAAGAAGCTGGCTCACTTCGATAGACCAGAAGCAGAGTGATACCATCAAGCAGCCGGCAAACACCCAGTAGCAAGCATGAATGGACAGCTCCAACTGCTCTTTCTACACCTTAGAGCCAGACTCTTAAGATCCGCCCCTGGTGACGTGCCCCCTGCAGCAGAGATTAGGTAGGAAGTTTAATCAAAAATGTCTAAGTTGGGCTGAAGAGATGGTTTAGTGGTACGGCGCTTGCCTGTGAAGCCTAAGGACCCATGTTTGACTCTCCAGATCCCACCAAAGTAAGATGCACAAAGGTGAGGCAAGCCCAAGGTTGCACATGCCAATGCTCTCTTTTCTCGGTCTCTCTCAAATAAAAAAAAATATATATATATCCCTGAGTATTGTTGTATTATAGATCTCATAATGCCTGCGGGAATGTTCACTCACCATCTCATTTGCAACCCCTTGCCTGCTGCTACTGGCTGCAGAGCACTTTGTGGAATGTACCCAACACTTGATGTCCAGGTGGTGACCTCACGCGCCTGCCTCTACCAAGCTCCCACCACAAGCAGCACTTTAGTGTATCCTGGAATGTGTCACTTTATGGCCAACTGGGAGAAGTTGTTTAGGATACATACCCAGGAGCCAGACAGCCTAGTATGACCACGCTGCCATGATGTTCACCTCAAGAGCTTTGTCACGTGACAACTGCCACCTGTAGGGTGTGGATGTTCTTAGCGCTTCACTTCCCCAACGGCAACTGGGACATAGGTGTGACATAATTGGGAGGAAATAGTGGGCTGGGAGACGGCCTGATGTTTAAGAGTGCTTGCCACTTAAGCATGAGGGCTTCTCTGGCTGGAGACCTTCAAGTCTGACTAACCAGAAATTACATAAAACAATGGGTCCCCACACATCGGGAACCCTAGTCCGGGGCGGGAGGGTGAAGACAAGAGAATCCCTGGGACTCACTAACATACCCAGCAGCCCCAGGCTGAGGGAGAGATCCGGTCTCAAGTGAATACACTGATGAGTGATAAGAGAAAGATTCCTGAATAAATATCATAATTTAAAAAAATAGAGAAAAACTACATTCTCTGGCCCATGGTGTCTGATATTGTTTCCAAGTTTTCAAAACTTGTGACATTATACCTTTGAGTAAACATGAGATTATTTTCTTGATAGAAAGAATGTGATAACATTGCTATAAAATCACAATAGAAATGGAAACTAAATCCCACTATTTTCAGCTCTAAGTCCCTGAGTGTTCTGTACTAGGAAGAAATAAATGATAATAAGGCTGTAGAGGAAATAAGACTATGGTCTCTTGGTCTATCTGGAAGATCTGACTGGAAGATGGCATTGCCTTCCTGCCCTCTCATCCCTTAGATCTTAGTTTAGTTCTGCCCTGAAAGCTCTCCTCTGCCGCCTGCCAATGAGCCCCAGTCAGGCAGAGCCGAGCTTCCTACACATTAGATCAGTGCACCGTCTGTTTTTCTTTCTCACTCGAGATCCAGCTGAGCCCCTTGCCTCCTCCTACCTGCTTTGTTGTCTTGGGTAAATTCCACTGTTCCAAATGTATCTGATACAATTTTTTTTTTCACTTAACGAATCTAAAATAAATTAATACTTAAATAAATGAATTTATGTTGGCTTGCCAAACCCTAACACAGAGTCTCATATGTACTTTGCAGTGAGTTAATAGGTACACAAACGCTCAATCCCACCCACTTCCACTTTTCTCCATCTCTTCTCCTCTGGGCTCCTCCGTCTTGCCAGATTCCAGACGGCTGGACAAGGAAAACAGCAGCATAGCTTGAACTTAGTGTGGATCTGTCACTTCCCCCTTCCTTATTCCAGGAGAAGAGAATAGAAACAGCTCACACTCACTAAAATGTTGGGCACCTCAGGCCAGTGGTGAGAAGGTATAGCTAAGAGAGACTATTCTAACTCCATTTACACGACTGTATTTCCACAAGGCAGCCAGCCTAAGTACACACACACACACACATACACACACACACACACACACACACACACACACACACACACCTTTCTTCCCTTCCCCTTCTGCTCCCCTCTAGACTTTACACTTCATGACAGTCTAATGAAGGACTGGTTTAGGGGTGGAGGTCCCATGATTACACACAGATCTATACGTGCACATACCAAAGAGAAAAACGCATATAATCATATTAAGACAGTTTGTTTTCATATCTATATAGTTTACAGTGACATAAAGTTGACAGTTTCTAGGCATGGCTTTCCCTAAATAAGCCTTCCATATTTTTCCTGGATGAGAAAGCCTATTTTCACAGCCAGAAAACAGCACTTGAGAAATTCTTGGGGACTGAATGGTGCTTCGGGCCATCTTCCTTGGTTAACAATCAGTGAATAACTCATCATAAAGTGTGATTCCACCTAATTAAAATCAGCAAGGCAGTCTGTTGAATCAAAGCCATCCAACCCAAGCTATTTGGACCAGAGAACTTGGACATTTGATAGCTCAAACCTAAGCCAGTTGCATTCCACACATGACACCACAGTTGAGTCTGCTCAGTGTTCTCACTAAAGCTCACACCTCCCTACGTCAGTTTGGAGCTGACACAGATTTGCGAGGGTACAAATTTCAGGGCCTGACTCACCATTCACTTGGAGACTATTTTAGAACAAGACGGCATTTGTACTAAATTTATATTCATTAACAACACAGTCTGGAGACTGGGGAGATGGAGCCGTGGTTAAAAGCACTTTGCTACAGAAGCCTTAGGACTGAAGCTCAGATCCCTGGGCCCACATAAAGCTGGAGGCAAAGCGGCACACATGTCTGTAATGCCAAAGCAACGTCAGAATTCCTAAGCTTCAGGACCACCTAGCCTGGCATTCACAATGGCAAAACAAGAGAGACCCAAACAAGTTCGAGGTCAAAGACCAGCACCCCAAAGTTGTTCTGACCTCTACATGCATGCTCAGACACACACAGACTTGCATGTGCACACACACACACACACACACACACACACACACACACACAAAATGCTGAACATGGTGGTCTATGCCCACAAATCCCAGCACAGGGTTACACAGATAGCAAATTCTTGGGGTAGTCTCACTAGCTAGCTGCTTGACTAGTGGAATCACTGAGTTTTAGGATTAACACGAGACCTGTCTCAAAGAATATGGTGAAAAGAAAAAAGAATATGGTGGAGGGCTGGGGAGATGGCTTAGCAGTTAAAGCGTTTGCCTATGAAGCCTAAGGACCCAGGTTCAATTCCCCAGAGCCCAGGTAAGCTAAATGCACATGGTGGCACATGCATCTGGAGCTCGTTTGCAGTGGTTACAGGCCCCAGTGCACTCATTCTCCCTCTCCCTCCTTCCCTCCCTCTCTCTCTCTCTCTCTCTCTCTCTCTGTCTCTTTCTCTCTCTTTCTTACATAAATAAATAAATAGAATATGGTGGAGGACATCTCAGCAGACACTGAACATGGAACACTACTAGCCATCTTCACACCCACATACCCACAAACACATGCACCCACACACATACATACACACATGCAGGCACACCACACTCACAGATGTGCAAATAAAAGACAGTCCATCACCCATATCTTTTAGCACAGGTTGATAGCCAGATAATAAGATAGCATATTGGAGGCTGAAGAGAATGCTCAGTAGTTAAGGCATTTGACTGCAAAACCTAATTACCAGAGTTTGATTCCCCAGTACTCATGTAAAGCCAGATGTGCAAAGTGGCACATGCATCTGGAGTTCATTTGCAGCAGATAGAGGCTCTGAAGAGCCCATTCTCTCTCCTTCTCTCTCTCTCTTTCTCTCCCTCTGCCTCTGCTTATGAATAAGTAAAAATATTCTTTTAAATATATATTGATATAACTTTTAATTAAGCCATCTCTTTGATTAATTCTGCTACTCACTGGATTGAATACAGTTGTCCATCCATTTTGAGACTCATTTTTCCTTCCTCTGGCATTATTCAAAATCCCCTCCATCCCTGTCATGGCTTAACCTTCTCAACCCACTGATCCTCTCTGAAGGAGACAATTTAGAAACATAATCAGCAAAAGACCCTTTCAAATCAAATAGCCTCCATTTTCAACAAATGAAGTTATTCAGACCAGCTGAGAAAATTTCATTTCAAAACATAAAAAAGGGGGGGATGAGGCAAGTATATTTTTAGAAGACCTTCAAAAGAAATAAGAGTTTTATATTTCCATACCATGGAATGTTCTCTGAGTGGCCCTGAGTCAGTGGGTAATCCCACCTATAACTACTAAGTAGGATGTAGCCCTCAGTACACTGCACAAGGGTGTTCAGATTCCCAAGCAGTGCCTTCCCGACACTTGAGCTCCTTGGAGAACAAAGGGATGGGCGAGCCTTGTGCCGAGTGACTCAAGTTCCCTGGAATGAGTCATGGGGTCTGTCTTCCAGTTCTGGACAATTATAGGCTCCTGTGGAGATGGGTCCTTTGAGCCAGGAGGTAAGTGCCATCTGAAATTGTTTCTGGGACAGTCAGGGAAAACGTCTGCCTGCTACATGTACACACACTAGACATAAAGGGAAGACCAAGAAAAGCCCCCTCACCTCACTCTGACTAGAAATAATACTTAACAATGATTCAGCAGATAGCCTTGTTCTAAGCCTTTGACATATATTGCCCCATTTTACTGATGAGGAAACGGAAACACAAGTAAGTAAGCAACTTCCTCACAGTTTGACAAAGGTAATGTGGACCAGAGTTTTTGTTTCTGTGTTGTTGTCGTTTTCCTTGAAAAGACCTTCCATATCTTCCCTAGTAATCCCGTCCCTTTCTATGGCCCAGTTTAGAAACGAGCTTCAGGCTGTGTGCAAATCCTATGCTTGATTTTCTTCATAGACTAGAACTTGGACTGAGGCTCCCTGGCTCAGTGGCAGGGGGCAGGGTTCAACAGAAGCAAAACTTCCAGCTGCTGCCCACCAGGGCCTCACTGAGAAGGAAAGGCTATGGCAGAACACCAGACTGGTGAAGGCAGCGGGCACACTTCAGACTGGCTCCACACTCTAGAGGCGGGGAAGAGAGAGTGTGTGAAAAGTCTCTGGAAGTCCAATGAGAGTCCAGAGGAGCTCCTGGTATTCTCTTGGGCCCAGACTGGTGTGTGTGTGTGTGTGTGTGTGGTGAGGGCCTGGAATTGGGTGGTCTTCAAGCAGTTCTCCAGCTTCGCCCTCACACACACTAGTTCACACCTGAATTCCAGCAGCTCCCATTGAGAGACTATCATGGAGAGAATGCAAAGTGAGAAGTTGAAGGTCTGAAGGAGCCACTCTGACCTCAATGGAAACAGTCCAGTACAACATATAGCTTCAGAGGTTCAGCATCCAAGGACACCACCACCACCTGAGAGGAGAACTGGGTGTAGAGAACACCTCTGTGGTTCCAACTGTGGCATCTCTCCATTGTTCCAGTGAGCAACTGCACTGAACCCATGCCTCTCGTCATGAGAAGCCACACCACCAATCTTCTCCAGGCTTCTGCAGAGCACACCATGACCAGACTGAGAGTAAGGCTGCCTCCCACCTCTGTCTTCTTCCCCTCTGGGCCTTATCTTAAAAGAGAAACTGAGTTTGCTTCAAAAAACTCTTTATTTATCCCGTCCTGCCTTCCTTCCTTTCTTTCCATCTTTTCCTTCCTTTCATCATTCATTCATTTATTTATTTATTTATTTATTTATTTATTTATTTATTTATTTATGTGCAAGCAGAAACAGAGTGTGGGCACACCAGGGCTTCCTGCCACTGCAAATGAAGTCCAGATACATGCACCACTCTGGGCATCTGACTTTACATGGATACTGGGGAATCAAACTGAGACCTTTATGCGTTGCAAACAAGTGCCTAAACCACTGAGCCATCTCTCCAGCCCTTCTTTCTTTTCTTTTCTTTTTAAAGGCATAATCTCACTGACCATGAGTTCACTATGTAACCTTGGATAGCCTTAAACTTGTGGCAATCCTCCTGCCGCTGTGTACTGAGTGCTAGGATCATACGTGTGAGCTACCATGCCCAGCTAAGAATTTCAAACTTAATATTTTTCATCTGTAATAGACCCTTTAACAAATACCTCTTCTTTAAAGTGCACCTGAGACAGCATGTGAGGAGCAGTACTTTACACAAAGCACATCAAAAGATGGTTCCATTGATACATTTACTCAATAGAATAAATGTCTCTTGTGGGCTTAAAAACACAGGTCAAGCTCCCATCTTGTTCTCTTCCTCAACTATACACTCATTTTGTTGGAAGCCAAGCTTTTCCTCCCCTAAGGGAAGCGTGTATGGCATGTTTCCTGCATACCCCTACCTGGGATCTTATCAGCATTCCCAACTATTAAATAATATGTAATACTAAGCTGTGCTACAAAAGTGGGTCTATATAAACACTTGGGATCCCTCATCTCTTGTTTTTGGCACTCAGTGAGGAACTGATCCTGCGGTTCCCTTGGGCTCGGGATAAACACACAAGCTTGCTGCTGACAAGAAGAAAATGCTTGTCAAATTATACATCAGAGCTGGCATGAACATCCTGAATTCAGTGCCAGCCCACGGAGGCAATATGGGCTCTGAGGAGGTGCAGCCCAGCTGACAGTTACCTTAACGTAAACACTTTGAGGGTAACATGGCGTTTTATTGCACCAGTAAGTGATTTCTACTCTGCCTCACAGGTGTATGCACATATTTTTTTTTTTTTTCTGTTGAGGAAACTGTAATATCCTATCCTGAACACCACACAGTCTTCTCTCCCAGAGAGCATATTAAATGTCCCTCCAGTTTCCAAGGCTTACTTAAGAGCTCTGTAAAAATAACTACATATTTTATACAGGCTGTGGCTAAGCATGTTGACTGATCCTCTCCCTAAAGACACTTCCAGTCAGGAACCCGTTCAATGTGGGATGAATTTTGTTGTTTTTGTTTTTGTTGATTTCTTTCGCCTCGTCTTCTCTAAGGCACTGAAATAATATAACATCTTTAGCCAGCCTGTTGGGGTCGAAAGATCTCTAAAGTAGCTTATGACCCATCCCTGGTACATACTCAGGTTGACAGCCAAGACCTGGTTCATGCAGATGTTCTAGGACATTCTGAGACAAGAAGCTTTTATCTCCAAGCCTCATCTTTCATTTCCCTCTGTGGTTATGCCAGATGAGTCTCATGAAAGCAGAAACTCCCTCAGTGGCTGATGGAGCAACAGAAAAACAAATATAAGTACCATGCAGACAATTCCTTATTTTCTGTGCCTGATTACATTTAGCAATGTTTAATTGCATCTCAATTAATGTTCTCAATATATAGAACACAGTTTGATGCAGGTGAAATCTCTTGGTTGTCTTATATTTCCAGCCTAGAGTAATTTTTACACCATAGGTATTCAATAAATATTGTTTGCTGTGTTGCTTTGAACGTAAAGTGACCCCCATAGCCTCGTGCGTTTTTATTAAGCCCCATCCTCAATCCCCAGCTGGTGGAGCCTCTGGGAGGTGGAGCCTTCTTGTGGGAGGTGTGTCACTTGAGGTTTATTAGTCCAGCCCTACTGGGTGTTCATAGAGAGCTCACCCTCTTTACTTCTTCCCCGTTGCTGTGGAGATGTGACAATCAGTTGTCGGCTCTACCATGCTTTGCTTACCATGATGAAACTCCCCTCCCCAACAAAAACTACAAACTAAAAAGAAACCTTTGCCTACCGGTAGGGTGTTTGTCCCAACAATGAGAAGGTAACTACTACATTTGGTAAGTGAATGAATGAAGGAACAAATGAATGTTTAGCAATTTGGGTAGAGGGTGAAAGGCATGTGAAAGCTTTTGTATCTTAACCAAACTAAACAAAGCTGTTTGTGAATTTTTTTTTTCTTGCATTGTCCTAGGACGTGAAGGAAGTGAGAAAACAAACATTACCTCTGCAGGAGCTCTGGGTGACAGAAGCTTCTAGAGGAATAACCAACTTTGAAATGGAGCAAGCATGGAAAAATGGTTCTGAAGTTACTCCTGAAGTAACTCCATTGAAGAAGAGGCAATGGGCTTTTCACTGGGAGGAGCCCACAAAGTCAAATCAGGGCTGAGAAGAAAAACAAATGGGTGAGAAGTAGCAGAAGGAGATAAAGAGAAGACAGGGGCCGAGATCTGCTTTGATGAGCTGCGAACGGTGTGACTGCCAGTTGCAGAGAAACAAGGGGCAAAAACCAGAATGTTACACATTCTGTTGCACATAACAATGTGTTACAACATAGCAATGACACAATAAAGTAGGGGACAGAAACAATAGAGACCAAAAGGAGGAACAATGAGAAGAACTGTAGAACACTGAAATTTCATCTGACTTGGAATATTGTCTCATGATGGCCTCGAACTCACAGTGATCCTCCTACCTCTGCCTCCTGAGTGCCAGGATTAAAGGCATTCACCATCATGACTGGCTACAGGAAGAAGTTATTTTAAGTCACTTATCCAGGAGAATGATGGTGCATCTTTTGTGGAAGAGCTAAACCATGACTAAGGTTTCCTACAGCTTTCTCAAATGGCCATATTAATTTCGTGGCACCTGAAGGACATAGAACACATTCTTAGAACATCCTGGAGCTAAGATCCTAGCTCACTACAAGCGGCATCTACTCACAAAGCCTCTTCACCGACCATCTGCACAGTGCTCCTAACTTTGCCTCAGCCAAAGGAGGAAATGAGTTCTGTGATTAGGATGAAAAAGTAACACTGAACAATTTTCACAGAGCTGAGCACCATCTCTCTCCCTGATAGATTTTTTGTTCAAAAAAAAAAAAAAAAGAAAGAAAGAAAGGCTAACTGCAGACAGTGAAACTGCCCGTGTGTGTGGTGAACTGCAAGGTCAGGTAGGTATCTTGTGTCTGTTTCCTTCAGGGCCTTAGTTAGCACCAGCATAACCCAAGAAAGTTGCATGGATTCAAACTGGGCAATGAGAAGGATATCTCATACAAAAGCAAACACCTTCCCTCACAGATATCCCAACTCTCCTGTTTCCTAAGCCAACAGCAAAAACCTTGGACAGGCTTCCCTGCCAAGTAAGTTCTTTCTCTGCTTCTATTTGAGGTCATACTTAATGGGGAAAGACTCAAGTTCCCAGTGAGATCAGGAACAAGACGGGATGGCCACTCTCGCCACTGCCCTTCAACATAGTACTAGAAGTCCTAACCCAATAAATAAGACAGGAGAAAGATGTTCAAGGCATACAAATTAGAAAGAAAGAAGTCAAACTAACCCTGTGACATGATCTTACACGTAAGTGAACTGAAAGACTCTATCATAAAACTTCTAAAGGTGATGAATTCCTTCAGCAAGGTGGCAGGATACAAAAGCAACATACAAAAATCAGGAGCCTTCCTACATGCAAAAGACAAATACACAGCGAAACATTAGCATATTACTGCCTTACTTTCTTCATATCAGATAGAGGATTTTTTCTCTCTTTGATATCTCTAAATTAAAAAAAATGCTTGCAATTTTGAAGATAAGCAAAGGTAAGTGGCATAGTCAAGACAATTTCTGAGCCTTGGAAGTCAAATTGCTATGTTTTTATTTATTTACCCTTTACATAGTTATTAAAAATGCTTAGGGAGTCTGTATGGATGGCTCAGCAGTTAAGGCACTTGCTTTCAAAGCCTAAAACCTGGGTTCAATTCTCTAGTACCCATGAAAAGCCAGGTGCACAAAGTGGCACATGCATCTTGAGTTTGTTTGCAGTGGAGGGAGGCCCTGACATTCTCTCTCTCTCTCTCTCTCTCTCTCTCTCTCTCTCTCTCTCTCCCTCTCTCTCTGCTTGAAAATAAATAAATAAAATATATTAAAAACATACTTGGTGAGTGGCTGCCTTGTGCACTGTGGTAAAAACTGAGTGCCCATGGATGAACAGAGTTGTCCTAATGGAGTACAGTTACTCCACAAGACGTTTTAAAATAAGTAAACAAGCATGAAAAAAGCAAATGAGTGGATTTGTCATATGAATTATATTTCGATGAAATTATTAAAATGTAGAGATTGGAGCTGATAGAGACTAGAACTGGAGAGATGGCTCAGCAGTTAAAGGTGTTTGCTTGCCAAGCCTGAGTGTCTGGGTTTGATCCCTTGGTATCCATGGAAAGCCAGATGCACAAAGTTGCACATGTGTCTACAGTTGGTTTGCAGAAGCAGGAGGCCCAGGCATACCCATGTGCTCTCTTTTCTATCTCTCTCTCTCTCTCTCTCTCTCTCTCTCTCTCTACCTCTTTGTCTCTCTTTCTTTCTCACTCTTTAAATAGTTTTTAAAAATTTTGGGGCAAGCCCAACAGACTGGCTTTATTTTTTATGTGAGAGAGTGAGAAAGAAAGAATTGGCATGCCAGGGCCTCCAGCCACTGTAATTGAACTCCAAAGGCTTGTGCCACCTTGTGTGCATGTGCGACCTTGCACACTTGCATCACCTTGTGTGTCTGGCTTTCGTGGGACCTAGAGAGTCAAACATGGGTCCTCAGACTCCACAGGCAAGCGCCTTAACTGCCAATCCATCTCTCTGGCCCCATTTTTTTTTAAATAGACACTACACAGAAGGACCATCATAAGTTGGGTGAGTCAGCACATCTATTTCTGCCCTATGTTCTAACCCAATGGACAAACATAATAGTTACTGTCTGCATGCCTCTCATGACCCTCCTCCACTAGGCATTTCTTAAAAAGCCCATGGCCCAGATAAAATGTCAAGAGCCAAGATCAAATCTTCTTTGCCAAAGACTCTAATGATCACAAGGAAACAGGTATCTGTCACCTCCTGTCACAAGTGTGCTGGTGACATGTGTGCCTGTCCGATTCGATCAGCTCTCTCCCCAGACCTGCCCCATTCACCCCTTTTGAGCTGGTAACTCACCTTTGGCTGTTTCATTTTCCACTTTGGCGAGTCACCCAGCCAGAGGATGGAGAATATAAGTCATTACTTTCTTCGTCTCTGCAGATAATTTGATACCGTACATGGTCCTTTCAATGTTTCTTCTGTATTTATATCTTGGCACAGGCAAACTGCATTGTTTGCAATTCTTCTATTGCATTGCCAACTTTTTCTGGAAAAATCAGAGAAAATAATATGCAGGATGCATCAAGCCACAACCACTTGGCTCCCAGGCTGTAAGGTTTTTCTCATTCCCCCATTCCTCCACCCCCTTTACTGGCTGCTGTCCATCACTTCCCCCCTCTTTCTTCACTCTCCCTCTCTGTTTCTCTCTCTCTCTCTCTCTCTCTCTCTCTCTCTCTCTCTCTCTGTGTGTGTGTGTGTGTGTGTGTGTGTGTATCTGTGTCTGTCTGTCTGTCTGTCTGACTCTCGTCCTTCCCCCTCTCTGTCCTTCCTTTTCCTCTCATTTCTCCCTCACTCCTACTTCTCCCTCTCTTCTGAGGACACTCCCTAGAGAATCTCCCAGGGCACAGTCTCACACTGAGACTGTGTAAGAACATACTAATCCCTTTCTCCTCTTTTGCACCCCCAAAATTAAACATCCCCCCCAAAAAATTCTTTAAGGTGAGACTGGCTGGCTTAATCTCTGGCAGGCTTATCACTTGTGTTGACAGGAGAGGAGAGAGAAAGAAGTGAGCGATGGTCTCTTAGACTGCAAGGGAAAGAAGCCTCCAATGTAAACCAGACCCAAATTCCAACGCTTTAGATGTATCTTACTCTCTACAAATTGCTAGAGCTAACTCCCTTAATAACAAGAGGGAATTGTAGGACTTGCAAAAGATAAATTAAATTACCGTTTACTGCCCAGGACAGCATTTAGGGAAGAGTCAAACCAATCCTTATAGGCATGAAAGTGTCCCTTTGGTGAACACAGATGAAAACAGAGTCTTTATTTACCAACAGTCAACAGTAACTACATTAAAATGTAAATGTCGGCCCTGGAGTCAGAGGAAAACTTTGTTTTCCTGACATACGCAACTAAATGTTTTCAATATAGTAAACATGACTTTGCAGTAACATACTGACACTCATCTGCTTCATGTCAGGCATGTGCCTGAAATACTCTCTCCAAATTAATAGCTTGACTCTGATTTATTTGTGGGTGGCACAGGCTTTCTATTCCCTGATGCATCTACTGACGGTCAGCTGCCGTGGAGACATCCCAACTCTAACAAGAGACTAACATGTTATAAGTAAAAGAACTAGAGGGGAAATTTGGACCATCCCCTAGCCCGAGTGCCAAACACCTAATTGAATAACATATTTGATTCAATTTTTACAAAAAGGATTACATCAACAATTCAACAATTTAGTCATGGACTGTGTAATGAACTAGAAAATGATCAGCTCTTTACACTATATATACATAGCCAAAGGGTATATATTTTCAATATAAATTTAAGAAGACACAGTAACTATATTAATACAATCACAGTAAAGAACTGTTTCAGGGGGCTAAATACCCAAATGAATTTGTCTTCTTCTAAGTTTGAAATTTTATGGAATGATCTAGATGATTGTATTAGTTACATATTCCTCTCCTGTTTTATTCTTTGCAGACTGAAATTTGGGAACGTGGCATTGAACATGCCTAAAGGCTACACATTTTGTTGATGTGCCTTCCCAAAATAGAATGCCTTGTACTTTAAAAACCCAGATAAGTAACTAGTAGTAATGAGTGAACCAGTACAGTCAGGAATGTATAGACAGGGGCTGGAGAGATTGCTTAGTGGTTAAGGCACATGCATATGTAGCCTAACGACCCAGGTTCAATTCCCCAGTACTCATGTAAGCCAGAGGCACAAGGTGACACATGCATCAGGAGTTCATTTGCAGTGGACAGAGGCCTGGCACACCTAACCTCGCTCTCTCTCTCTCTCTCTCAAATAAATAAACAAAAATGGAATATTAATAAAAGAAATGTAAAGATTTTCAGAATCAAAATGGAGTGCCCCTGTGTTGACCCTAACAAAAGTAGAAGAAGTAAATAGAGCGGGGAGATTGTAAAAGAGAGTTTCTATATAGGATTGCCTGAGAGTAACAATGACCAAAGAGAGTCCGCTACAACCACAGGCCTTCCACCCATAACCTTGTGCAGAAAGTACTCCTTATGCAAAAAAAAAAAAAAAGATAGCTGCCCAACTGCTATCTGTCCAAACTTGGAGAAATGCCATTCTTGATATGAATCAATATGGCCAAGGACTTAAATCTGTTTTCACCATCACATTTTGTCTTTAAAACTTCCCAATCTCATTGAACACATCCAAAGGTGACTATGCCAAGCATAGTTCATTGCAGGATTCTTCTATTCCTAAGTTCTCTACTAGTGATTATTATATTTCATATTATTTATTATTCTTGGGGAGAATCTCCTTCCACTTTAAAAATTTTTTGTTTGTTTTTATTTATTTAGTTGAGAGTGACAGGCAGGGAGAGAAAGAGAGAGAGAAGGGGCACTCCAGGGCACTGCAAACGAACTCCAGATGTGTGCACCCCCTTGTGCATCTGGCTAACGTGGGTCCTGGGGAATCGAGCCTCGAACCAGGGTCCTTAGAGGACTGTAAAATCCCAAGGCCCACTGTGGTGGTTGGAATCAGATGTCACACATAAACACAGGTGTTCTCTGAATGCTTGTTCCCCGGCTAGTGGCAGTTTGAGTGGTGGAACCTTCCTTGCTGGAGGAAATGTGTTTCCTGGCCTTAGGAGCATTATATCCAGCTACTCCTTGCCAAAATCCGGCTCACTCTCCTGCTGCTGTTTTCCACCTGCTGTGGCAAGGAGGTGATATCCAGCCTCTGCTCATGCCATGTTTTCCCCTGCCATTATGAAGTTTACCCTCCAGACTATAAGCCAAAATTTAAAAAAAGAAAGGAAGGAAGGAAGGAAGGAAGGAAGGAAGGAAGGAAGGAAGGAAGGAAGGAAGGAAGGAAGGAAGGAAGGAAGGAAGGAAAGAAGGAAGGAAGGGAGGAAAACTTTCCTCCTATCAGCTCCTTTTGGTCAGGTGCCTTGTCGCAGCAATGGGAAGGTAAGTACAACCCCCCCCCCCCAAGAGACAGACATCCTCCAGCTAAACTCTATCTCCCAAAGGCTCTACCAGCTGGGTATTAAATATGAGGCTGGATCACAAACACATTATGCTGTGGGAGACAGGTAGCATTCAGTCCTCCACAGATAGTTCTTAACTTTTGTTTTTGTTGATCTTTTCAGATCGGCAGCTTTCAGGCTAGTTATTGTACAGAATTTCCTCCAATCAACTCCTGATTTAGGAGCTAATGTGTAAAATATCGGGAATTGACTGCTGTTTCCTCAGTTAGGTTCAGATGGTGCATTTTGGCAGCATGTCAATGATGCACACCCTTCCTAGGATAGGATGGTATCAGGAGGCTCATGCCATTGTCCCATGATTGGTGATATTGATGTTGAGCCCTCAGATCAGGTGGAATATCTCAGATTCCTCCCATTGTAAACTAATTAGTTTTCTCTAGGTGTTTAATGAGGGAGTTATTGGGAGACACTGAGTGTTGGACATAGGCAGGGCCCTGGGTTAAAGCAAACCTAAGCTGCCTGACATGAAGGCCCCAGGCTAGGGAGAGGTCACAGCAGCCTGAACTGCTGGTCATATCTCCAGGACCCGACTAGCGGGGGAGCTCCTCCCCCCATTCTCTGGGGTTGCAGTGAGCCAGGATCCTCCCCCCATTCTTGGGGGTCACAGTGAGCCTGGACCCCTAGACAAAATCTTGGACCCTGAGATAGGCACCCTTGTACATCCAATCCACTTAGGACCCTCCAATGCTTATAAAACCCATTTCCCTACTGATTAAAGAGAGCTGTTCACAGAAGCTGTCTCCCGAAAGAATTTCCTTCTGTGTGCTCACCACCACGGTTGCCTGGGACACCTTCGGGGGAACTGTGGCCGGGCCCCAGAGGACAGGAATCCACAACTGAAGCGATAAAGGCATTCCATTCCCTATCTAACTTATATCTACTCATTTGTAGCGTCCACTCTTGATTTCTCAAGTCTACAGTCTTTATAAATTTATTACATTGAATTATTTTATTATTTTATTATATAATTTTATTATTATCATTATATCATTATACGTACGGTTATATAAGTCATACTTTATTTGTTTTAGTGCATTACTTATATATTGTAGTTTCACCTTTTATTTCTGCCCTAAGAATTGTAACTTCTAAAGCAATCTAGAAATTGGGAAGGTGTTTTTTGTTTTGGGTTTTTTTTTATTTTTATTTATTTATTTATTTATTTATTTATTTATTTGCAAGCACAGAAAGAGAAGAAAAGAGAGAGGGATTGGGAGTGCTAGGGCCTCTTGCAACTGCAAAGGAACTCCAAACACCTGCACCACTTTGTGCACCTGGCTTTATGTGGGTACCAGGGATCTGAACACGGGTTGTCAGCCTTTGCAAGCAAACATCTTTAAGAGCTGATTTCTCCAGCCTACTTTGGTTGTTTAGGTTGCTTTTCTTAGTACCATTTTATTGAGGTATATGTGAGATACAAAAATCTTTGTGTATTTTCTATGTACAATTTGATATGCTTGGAATCAGTATACACTCATGATATAATCTCCATATTCAATGCCACAAATGTATCCATCAGTGCCAAACATTTCCTTCTAATCTTTTCATTTATTTTTAGCTTTTTAAATATATGTCACCAAAAGTTTTTGTGGTAGGAGTACTTAACATAGGACCTATGCCCTCTTTGCAATTTTTAAGTAAGTATGTGGTAGAGTGCTGTTAACTATGTGGTCCACGTTAAAGAATTTACTCCGTTTATTTTCTTAACTTGTGCCAATATGAACCATACTTTATTTTACTCAATGTGTTATAATCCATTACAATCACTAGTTGTTATGATACTTAACTTGACCCAACTGGCCAGTAGACACTATTTCAAGCCAACTACCACATCCTTTTTTATATGTCTCCATTAATATTTGAGTATTTCCTTACTTTCTAGCAAAATAAGAGGTTTGTGAGTCCTTTTAACAAAACAATTACATACTTGCATCAAAAGATAGCCACAAAAAATTACCACTTGGGGTAGCTCCCAACCTTGCATGCCCATGTCCTAGAAGGCCTGAGAATGCAAGGCAAGGGCTTAAGCCATTCACAGGAGCTAGCCCTGGCACCTATGTCCCGCAAAGCTGGGGATAGGCATTTGCTTACAGGAGATTCCAGATGGGCCTAGGGATTTGGGGCCAGTGGATAGAAGGAAAATGTGCTTTTTTCTCCTATTATTTCTCTTAAAAATGTCTTTGAATTTCTCTGTCATAATTTTATGATAATTTCTCTACTTAAAGATCCAGGTTAAATGTAAAAGAGAAAAAACAAAACAGCTAAAAAGGGTCAGCAGCTGAAGTGATATCTCAGCTGTTAAAGGCACTTGTTTGCAAAGCCTGATGGTCTGAGCTCAATTCCCTAGTACCCGCATAAAGTCAGGTACACAGCGCTGCATGCACCTGGAGTTCATAGGCAATGGAAAGAGGTCCTTGGTGCCCTTTCTCTCTCCTCTCTCTTTTTCTCTCCTTGCAAATAAATAACTTTAAAAAGTCATAGGGGCTGGAGAGATTGCTTAGTGGGAAATGTCCTTGCCTGCAAGGCCTAAGGACCCAGATTAAATTCCCCAGAACCCACATAAGTCAGATGCACAAGGTGGCACATGTGTCTGGAGTTCTTTTGCAGTGGCTAGAGAACTTGGCACGCCCATTCTCTCCCTCTCTTCCTCTCTCTCTCTCTCTCTCTCTCCCTCTCTCTCATAAATAAATGAAATACAAATAAAATATTTTTGCCGGGCGTGCTGGTGCACGCCTTTAATCCCAGTACTCGGAGGCAGAGGTAGGAGGATCACCATAAATTCAAGGCCACCCTGAGACTCATAGTGAATTCTAGGTCAGCCTAAGCTAGAGTGAGACCTTACCTCAAAATAAATAAATAACAATAATAATAATAAAATATTTTCTAAAAAAGAGTCAAAGATCAGGGCTGGGGAGCTGGCTCAGTGTATAAAGCACTCTCTGAATAACTGGAGCACCTGAATTCAGACCCCAAACCTCACCTAACGGCTGGAAGCTATGGCAAATTCCTATAACCCTAGTGTACCCATTTTCAGAAAGAAGGGAAGTGAAGACATGAGAATTTCCCGGAAGCAGTGAACAACCATGAGAGCCACTGCCTTAAACAAGGCACAAGGCCAGAGCCTGTCTGAAGGTTGTCCTCTGACCTCCATGTGCACACTGTGACACATGAGTGCCTTCACTCTCACAAGGACATACACATACACACTAAAGCTTTTAGGAGTTAAAGGTCTTGCCTAAAGTGTCCACACCTCAGCCATCAACATGTACAAATGAAATTTTTATCCAGAGGCAGAAACATAGGCAACAGGTGGCCTTTGGGGTGCGCTGCACACTTGACCGCAGATATTTTCGTTTCTCTATCCCATGGTGTAACCTGACGGGGAAGACATAAGCCCTGAAGGAATCCTGGAGGTAAATGCATACTTCAAGCTTGAAATATAAATTCTCATTTCCCTCTCAGAGAGGATTAGAGTGGTGAGATTATTGTACACGCATAAAAAGAATGTTAGCAGATTTATTTTAACCTCTATTCCCTCCTTAGATCTTAAAGAAAGATTGATGATGTAAATGGAAGATCTGATTCCATTGCAATTCTTTTGTATTACAATCATGTCTTTTTAGGAGTGTGTGATCCCAGTATTTTATCAATCATGATAGAGGCAAATTATACCTTCTCTTATGTGGCTGCCACAACTCAACGGGGAGCTTAGTTCTGGAAAGTGGAGCAGCCCATAATGGGAAAGAAAAGGGAAATAGCCAGTCCTAGATTCAACCAAAAAACATCAAAATCTGTGAAACCATAAACAAATTTCCTCAGGGACTTCATAGATAGCCTTAAGTCTAGTTTGCCAGATCTAGATCTCCCCTCTGAAAGTGGAAAAGTACCATATCCTAAATACACTTGCTTGGTGACAGACTTGTGAAAGGAACGAAGTATATCCATAATCACTTGATTGAATCTTTGGGGCGTGGTTAGGCTGAGCCAGTGAAGTAAAGCCAAAATGCTTTCCCACCTACCACCCAACAAAGGAAGCTGTTTTTCGGCAGAAATTAACTTTATGGTTTGGTTAGGCCCTGTCACCCATACCTCTCCAGGTGCTGAAGAACTCCCCCTCCACTAAAACCAGAAAAGGGCAGAGGGTGCAGGGAGAACCAGGAGACCACAGAAACGACGCGGTCCAAACTTGCCATACATCACCTTTTGCCATTTAGAAAATGTGGTACTTAAAAAGCAATTTGGAAATAAATGTGTTAGGATGTGGAAAGTTAGCCTTCGCAGAATATACCTTCAAGGGTTGTCCTGGCACACAAAACGTGTCTGATAAAGCGTGTTCCAGACCAAAGCTTTAAATTAAGTACTTTAGAATGTCATCCAAAAGAAGAAGAAGAAAAAAAAAAGTCCAAAGCCAAATAGTTGGCAAAAACACAGCTGAATCGTGAAACTGTATACTGAGCTGCCAAGTCTCAAAGAATACTCTTAGGTACAATTTACTAAAGCAACTGAATAAGAGGCAGTCATAAATTACAGATGAATGCAGATGGTGGTGGACTCTGGAGTCACCTCTAAGCCTATTAAAACTTTAAACACTCTGGTGCCTGATAGCCTGGGAGGTTGAAAATAGAGGGTCAGTGACCAGCTTCCAGGAAACTAGTGTGCATGAGTGTGTGTTGGGGGGTGGGTCCAGCTGCTGCTGGATGCCCACTCCACCCAGCTAGCCCTAAGATTACACTTCAGAAAACAAATTAAAATACCTCTGGAAATCCCCACATGGTGCCAGCGGAAAATGTAAACTGTTCCAAGACCAAAGGTACCAACGGGGCTGTTGGAGTCGCAAATCTTTCATTGTTTTCTGGAATAATGTGCCTGTGGGGGAGGTCAGGGAGGGTTTTTGTTAAGCACCAATTGGTTAAACTGATATACATTTAATCTCATGATGAATGGAATAGACTCTGGAGTCGGACAGAATTCCAACTGCACCACTTTTTAATACCAATAATGATGTCATGTCAACTGCCTAGTTTCTTTTTAAAAAAATTTTTTTTTATTTATTTTGGAGAGAGAGAAAGAGAGGCATATAGAGAAAATGGGCACACCAGGGCCTCTAGCCATTGCAAATGAACTCCTGATGCATGTGCCACCTGTGCATCTGGCTTACGTGGGTCCTGGGGAATTGAGCCTGGGTCCTTAGGTTTCACAGGCAAGTGCCTTAACCACTAAGGCATCTCTCCAGCCTGACTGCTTAATTTCTGTGCCAGGTTATCAGTGCAGTCACATGTAATGATCATAAAAATATCCAACTGTGTGAGTCAAGTTGCTCCAGAGAAACAGAACCAACAAGCTAAGTGAATATATATTTTAAAGATATTTAAGGAATTGGTTCATGCAATAATGAAAGCTGTCAAGTCTAAAATCTACAAGGTATGGACCAAGAGGCTAGAGAACAGAGAAGAGCCAAAGGTGGCAAAGTTCTACGGCTCCCTGCAACATTTCCTCTTGTTTGGTGGGGGTTAGGGATACGTCCTATTTAGGTCTTAACTGGATGTACAAAACCTACTCGCCTGAAAGAAAGCCTTCCACTTTCCTCCGCCTACCAGTCTCAATGTTAATCTCATCTAAAAACACAGCCATGAAAATATCCGGAAAAATATCTGACTACGTATCTTGGCACTATGGTCCAACCAAATGGATATGTAACTGTCATGTGACTGCAAAGGATTTCTGGATAGTTCAATCAGTCAGCTTCCTACAACACACAGGACTACGGCTGCCACACACTCAGTGCTGGGTATAGAGCTCACTGCTATCATTCTTATTGAGGAAGGAGTGGTGAGCCACGACGGTCACTCTCCAGAAGACAGTGGTAAGTGTTCACCATAGAGGAGACACGGGGGACTTCCTGAGAGTGCGGGCACGAGAGAGAAAAGCACCAGGGAGTGAGGATATTGCTCAGAGCAGAGAGCACAGGATTTTGAAAGGGTTAGCCTGTTGAGAACAACATAAGACATCTTTAGAGCCACCAGGTGCCACTCTGGTGCACAGGGGCTTGCAATCGAGTGGACTGAGGAAAGCAGGCATCCAATGAACTTGGCAGAAGACCTGAAAGAAGGTGCCAAGCAGGCTGTCAGCCCTTTAAGAACTCCAGGGAATGGGCTGGACAGATGGTTCAGCAGTTAAAGGCACTGTCTTGCAAAGCCTCGTGGCCCAGTACCCACTTAAGGCCAGATGCACACAGTGGCACATGTATCTAGATGGTGCCATACTTATCTCTCTGCGTGCCTCTCTCTCTCTCTAATAAACAAATAAAAATATTTTTATAAACGAACGCCAGGTAATGAATACAGCAGAGCCATAGGGACAACAGAAGTCAGGAAGGAGGGGCTGGAGAGGTGGCTTAGCAGTTAAGGCACTTGTCTGAAAAGCCACAGGACCAGGGATCTGTTCCCCAGTGCTCACATAGAGCCAGAGGCCACAAAGTGGCACAGGCACCTGCAGTTTGTTTGCAGCAGCTGGAAGCCCTGGAGTGCTTGCTCTGTCTGTCTCTCCTCTTTCTGTTTCTCTCTGCTTGCCAACATAGAAACAATAAAATTTTTAAAAAGAAGTTTTTATGTTAGCATTAAGCACCAGGTAGGTTCATGTTTAGGATGTTGACAATGGCTGGCAGGCAGAATACTATTAAGGAAGTGGGTGAACTGATGAGAGAATGACAGAAAACTGGGCGGTTATTTTCTTCACGTAGCTTTTTACCCAACATTTCACATTGCCATGTCACTTACCTCTCAGGTTAAACAAGTCTACTCTTCTGAATTTGTGCCGTTAATAAAACAGGACACTAATTTATTCTCAGCCAAAAGGCTTAACCATAACACTGCATGTAAGACAGCGAAAAATTATGTCATTGCAACATAATTCCAGGAGGCATTCATAACCCAAAAGAAAAAGAAATTAAGTTACAGATCAGAGCACCAGTAAATGCTCCCACGTGATGAATGAAGAGGCCATCTAAAACTAGGAACTGGGAATGGACTGAAAAGTACATGCAGGTCAAGAGCGGAAACCTCCATCCATGGATGCTGTTCTGCAGTTTCTGATTCAAGTGAACACATTTTCCCCCTGTGAAATCCACTCATGTTTCATAACAGGTTGTAGTGATAAAAATAAAATCTCTCTTATATAATTTTATAATATAATTACCATAGTTTGAATTTATCTTTTTTCCTTAAATTATTTATATATTTAGTTATTTTGAGAGACAGAATGGGCACACCAAACCCTTTAGCCACTGAAAACAAACTCTAGGCACATGTGCCACCTTGTGCATCTGGTTTATAAGGGTACTGGGGAACCAAACCTGGTTCTTTAGGCTTCACAGGCAAGTACCTTAACCACTAAGCAATCTCTCCAGTCCCCTGCATTTATCTTTTATATAACTTTTCCCATCAACATCTTAACTATTCTAATTATGGGTAGAAATAAACCCAGATCTGAAGGTCACCACATGTCTGAGAAAGAGGAGGACAATCAAAGGACCAGTGACATAACATCCCAGGTAGCCGTGTTGGACACAATAATAATTACCATCACCTGTCCTGCATTTTCTTAAAGCAACTTAATACCCAGGCCACAGTTCTTTCCCAGAATGGTTCAGTAATATCACATGTTAAGTTACCAAGCACTAAAGATGGAATATAAGGAACCCTGGAAAAGTTGATGTAGAGGTCTTAGCCGTTTTCCAAACATGGGTGGGTGCAGATCAGCAGGAAAGAAGACCTGTGTCTTGGTGTGCAGAGGACAGGAACAGACTTGGGTCGCAACGCCGAGTGCATTGTGTGTGTTGGGCTTGCTGCATGACTGTCTGCCTGCATAGCAAGTGTAAGCTGGGGAACAATGGAGGCTCAAACAGAGAGGTGGCAGGCTCACATCTATATGGTGTGTCACTGGTAAGCTGAGAAGAACCGGCCCAGTGTCCTGTGCTCCATGAAGGCTTTCTGAGTGAAAAGGCTTTGCTGACAGTCCATTCTGCCCAGCACGAAGCCCCATCCAGCAGCCACTCATTCTGACTAAACCCACAGGATGAAAGGCGAACCCTACAGGTCTCCACCTTTCCCTGACTTGTACAGATTGGTAACTCTGGTTGAATGTAGATGACCAAGTTCTAAACATGCTCATTTTCATAATAGGTTATTTCCATGTTAGCCAACTTTCCATCAGTGAGGCAAAATCTCCAAGGTTAACAACTTATAAGGAAGAAGTGTATTTTGACCTGTAGTTTCAAAGGTCTTGGTGAATGGCCCATTGGCCCCATTGCTTCAAGGGCTATAGGAAGGCAGAAAGTGTCTGATAATGTGAATGCACGGGGAGAGAAGTGCCCACCTCATAGCAGCCAGAAGGCAAGAGAGAGAGAGAGAGAGAGTGTGTGTGTCATGAAGTGAACAAGAGTTCAGTAACCTCTTTAAGGGCATTCACCCACTGTCTTAATGTGCTCCCACTAGACACCACAGCTGAAAACTTTCACAAACCCCCAATCACACCACAGGCTGACAACCAAGCCTTTCACACTGGAGTCTTTGGGGGAACACATCCAGATCATACCTCAGATGGCAAAGGAATATCAATCTTCCAAGCACTTTTGTTTTTGCTTGAGTGTCATTTCATAACAGCAGGAATCCAAAGGAAAGATATGTTGAAAAGAAAACAGAGAGAGAGACCAGGATGGAAAGATGACTTAGCCATTAAGGAGCTTGCCTATAAAGCCCAAGGATCCCCAGGACCCACGTAAGCCAGATGCATAATGTAGCACATATGTTTGGAACTCATTTGCACTGGCTAGAGGCCCTGGAGTGACCATTCTCTCGCTCTCTCTCTTCCTCTCTCTCTCTTTCCCCCTCTCTCTAATAAATAAATATATAAGCTTAAAAAAAAAAAACTGTTGGGATGAATTTGTTCTCTTCTAAGTGGTATTGAAGCCTCTCAGGAGAGAGAGAAGGGGTCTCATTTGCTAGCAGGAAGAACTACCACAAGTTTATTATTTCATACATTCTCCAAAAGCAAAAGCAAGAAAAAAAGTGACAGTTAAAAAAAAACACACAAGGAAAAGTCTACCTAGAATACGATGATAGAAATCTTAATAAAGTCGACTGGCTTCAGAGAACTGCCCCAGTATCATCTCAATGGAGGCTTAAGAAGCAGTTTGTAATTTGTCGAATTTTCATCCCCTAACGTTGATGCTCATGGAAGCAAAATCAAGATGGCACCTCCCTTACCCTGAGGCTCTGAGAAAGGACCATGTGCACCAGCCTTCTGCCAGCTCCCCAGTGAACATGTGCGACATGCGTCACGTGTGAAACCGCTGAGCAATGTCTGGGTTATTTGTTAGTGCAGCAAGACCGAGTCTGCCCAAACTATAACTACATGTGTGAGTATGTGTATGTATGTGTGTTGGGGTGAGAGAGAGAAATAGAGAGAGAGAATGTATAATGTAACATAAGAGTATAGATATAAAATGGAGAATGAAGTAAAGAATAAGAATCTTCAACATATGTGGCCTAAAATGTTTCTTTGTGTAGGAAACACTAGTATATCACTATCTGGCTCATTCCTCTTCTCCCTAATGCATATGCTCGCATAAACCTTAAAATAACTAAGGTAGAATGTTAAAAATCTTTACCAAGAACATGGCACGTGAAGTAAGAACTTAACCACCTGATCAGCAGCTGGTGGTGGTGCCATTGTGAGAAGTTATAGAACCCACTGGGGCTTAGCCCACCAGGTCAAGAGACTGGCTCCCTTCAGCTTATGCCGGCTGGACAGCCCAGATGTAAGCCTCTTCTGTACCATACTCTCCAGCCTTGGGTGGAGGAGCCACCCGCTCTCTGCCCTACGTGCCTGTCCTGGTTGGAACAGCCTAACATAATGAACCACAATCCTCTAAAACTGTGAGCCAAGATAAATGCTTTTTGTTTTAATTAGGCAGGGTGTGGGGTAGGGGGGATAGATACTTTGCCACAGTGACAAGCAAAGTAACTATTACATAGGTTAATCATACATGAAAAAAGTTATTTCTTATGCATCCCAGTCATCTACAGAGCTAATTAGTCACTAGCACTGAGAGAGAGAGAGAAGGAGAGATCAAGTTGCCTACCTGAGGTCACTGATGAGTGATAGGGTTGAGACAAATCAAGCTGTGGCTCAGAACGCATTAACGGCCTGAACAATACCCTTTTCTACATTTGCATTTTCCTCAGGTTGGAAAAGGCTGAATGAATAAAAATTAGAAGAAAAAAAAAAACTAGACCAATTTTCATTTATTTATTTTAGAGATAACGAGAGAGAGAGAGAATAGGTGCGCTGGGGCCTCTAGTCACTGCAAAGGAACTCCAGGCGCATGCGCCACCTTGCACATCTGGCTTACTGTGGGTCCTGGGGAACAGAACCTGGGTCCTCAGGCTTCACAGGCCTTAACCGCCACGCCACCTCTCCAGCTCCAGGTCTAGGTTTTTATTCATTCTTCCCTATTACCCTACTCGACCCCAACCTCTTTCTCTGGTCTTTACTTCCCTTCTTTCTGCGCGCCAATCCTCTGTCTAGTCCCCTGGCTCATCGGCGGCGCCGGACAGCATCTGGAGGGAGGTGGATGGAAAGATTCTTCCTAGCACACCATCCCCATCACCATCACAGCCCCGGCTGACCGCTGTAAGCTCTTCCGGACAGCGGTCTACAGCCTGCGGGGCCTCTCTTAAATTGGGTGTTTCTGTGATTCTTTAATCTGGAAGTGATAAATGGAAAAGCAAAAGCCGGAACTGTGGGCTGGGGAGATCACTCAGCTGTTAAAGGTGCTTTGCTTACAAACCCGGCCTGTGCGGGTTCGGTTCCCCGGCACTCCAGCCAGCCTCACAACATGGCACAACAGGCCCTAGAAACGCCCATGCAAATTCTCTCCTGGCTCGCTCACGCTCTCCCTCCCTCCCTCCCTCCCTCTCCCTCTCTCTCTCTCCCAAAAATGCAATGCTTTTCAAAGTCTAAGCTCCTGCTGTGTGGGTGCTGCACTCACATGCCCACTGGGCAGGACGCGGGGGACTCACCGTGCACAGGCAATGAGTGCGCAGCGCCCGGGCACCACCTGGCCAGGTGAAGGGGTGACTCGCATCCTCGGAGCGCTGGCCTGGCCCCTGGCTCCAAGCACGGGCTCGGCAGAGAACGTCTCCCTTCGCCCAGGCCCCCTCGGAGCAGCGCGCAGAAAGCAGCCAGAGGCAGCGGGCGGTCCACCCACGGCTGCAACCTGGCGGAGCCAGCGCCAAGAAGCGGCAGCCAAGCCTTCCAGCGGCCCATGCTGGCCCGGTGACCACGGGGCTGTGGAGGATGGATGCACCCCATCCCTCGGCTCCTTTATTTCCTTTACAGACTCGGATAGGAGTGGAAAAATCGAGACCCTCATTTACTAGACAAGCAGGGACCACCACCCCCGCCCTCCCCAGAAGGTCGCTTCTCTGCCCACACAGCCACCCAGCCCTGAGCTCGGGTCCCATGGGTGGGGGGCGTCCTTCACAGAGGGCTCACCCTACAAAGAGGCCCCGAGTTCTGCACCCAGAGGAAGCAAGATGGCAGCTTCTCCACCTCAAGGGACTGATGAGGGCTTTACAAGCTGCTTTCAAAATGAGAGCAAAATTCCTGACATTGATCTGGGAGGAGTAAGTGACGGGGGGCGGGAAACGGGGCAGAAATGAGCAGAGCATTAGTCCCCTTGTCTTCAGATTTATGGACCAGCCGCCTGGTGAGTCCCAGCAGGCCTTTTTTTTTTTTTTTTTTGCCATAGTACCTTTTTTTTTCCTCCTCCTAAAATTTGATGTATTAGAGCCAAGTTTTCTCTCTTCTTTCCCAAGAGAGAATAGGGAGGGGGAAAAGGCCTGTGTCCTGCATTTGAAAACATCTGGTGGGACCATCAGGAGAGAAAAAGCAAAAGCTACAATTTAACATACCTTTTGGGATAGTTTTTATTGCACTTCCTTTCTTGAATATGGGGTGGAGGGGGCTGAAGGTTTGGCATTTCCCCATTAGTTAATGGGTTCAGAATTTTATTAATCAATGTCTAAATGTTCATAAAATAACCCCACCTTTTAAAACCAGGGGCAAAGAACATTACCAAATGCTTCCAGTCAGAAGGAATAGTATTAAAATGCAGGTTGCCAATGAGCTAAACCAGTCTTCGGGGAGAGGGGACTCTTAATATTCCCAAATCACTCCTAGAGCCAAGGAAGGGCCCGCCTAGACCAAAGAGTGCATCCAGGAACCTGCCTACGGGACTCACTTGAGTCCCTTGTTTCCCTCCATCCGGCACAAACAGAAAAGCCACTTGCAGCTCAGCGGGCACATGGGACCCCAGGACTGCCACAACAGCCAGCTCATCTCGCACCTCAGGCAGGGCTGGTCCTGGGCCCACAGCGGTTCTCTCCGGAGATTGTACCCTGCGCCGCTGTTAACGGGGCTTTCACTCTGGACTCCCCCTGGGCTCCTGCCTTCTTACTGTCTCCATGGAAGGGATGCAAACAAGGTGCAGAGAGCATCCGTGGAGAAGATAGGGAGTTTACTCCAGATTAGAGGAAAGGAGGTTCTCTTGGAGTGGTCCCTTTGGCTATGGTATTTATCAACACTGTGGGCTTTGCAGTGTTTTTATTTTAGTTTATTTATTTTATTATATTTTATTTTATTTTTGGTTTTCCTAGATGAGGTCTCACTCTAGCTCAAGCTGACGGATTTCACTGGGGAGTCTCAGGGTGGCCTTGAACCCATGGCGATCCTCCTACCTCTGCCTCCCGAGTGCTGGGATGAAAGGCGTGCGCCACCACGCCCTGCGCTTTACAGTAGTTTTAAAGTCTCTAGAACAGATAACTGTCTGCAGAAGTGTTTTGTTTTCCAGAGGATTGGCAAGGCCATGTGGATTGTTTCTTACAGGAGAGGAAAATGGTGTGTCTTTGTTCTTTATCCGAAATTCTCAGGCTGCATAGTAATTGCAGTGTTTTGGATCAGATGTCCCCACACACACTATGTGTGTGCATGCATGTGTGCTTGGTCCCCAGTTAATGGCAATGTGGGAAATGGATACTTGCTGGAGAAATTATGTTGCTGGGGGTGGGCTTTGGGGTGTTATAGCCAGCTCCTCCTTGCCAGAATTTGTCTCACTCCTGTTGCTGTTTTCCACCTGCTATGGCAAGGTGATGTCCAGCCATTGCTCATGTCATGCTGCCGTCATAAAGCTTCTGCTCAGGTTATAAGCCAAGGGCTGGAGAGATGGCTTATCAGTTAAGGCACTTGCCTGAGAAGCCTTAGGACCCAGGTTCAATTCTCCAGGTCCCACATAAGCCAGCTGCATATAGTGGCACATGTGTCTGGAGTTCATTTGCAGTGACTAGAGGCCCTGGAGTGCCCACTCTCACTCTCTCTGTCTCTTTTTTCTCCTTCTATTTGTCTCAAATAAATAAATAAATAATAAAATAAATGTTTAGGGCTGGAGAAATGGCTTAGTGGTTAAGGCATTTGCCTGCAAAGCCAAAAAACTCAGGTTCGATTCCCCAGAACTGATATAAGCCAGATGCACAAGGGGCACACGCATCTGGAGTTCATTTGCTGTGGCTAGTGGCCCTGGAGTGCCCATTCTCTCTCACGCACTCTGTCTGTCTTTCTTCTCTCCCTCTCTCTGCTTGGAAATAAATAAATGAAAATTTTCAAAACCAAATATTTTAAAAGTATTATAAGCCAAAATACAATAAAAACAAACTTTCCTCCCACCAGCTGCTTTTGGTCTGGTTCTTTATACCAGAAACGAGATGGTATCTACAACAGCCATCTCCTAGTTTAGAGGATTGTTTATTAATGACCTTCTGGGCAATTAGTTCAGAATGTCATCTCTCTACTCAGGACCAGAGATATGTCTTGGGTAGAGAAGTTAGGATCCTTCAGTCTCTTCAGTTCTTGATTCTACAGCGGCTAGCCTGAATTCCTCGCTCTCTGCTTCCTGTTCTGCCTGAATATCATAACACAAGCAGCCAGCCCCATTGACCCGCTGCCACAGCTGAGAGCCACACCCACGGACACGCCCTGCCTTCTATGACGAGCTATAGCCTTAAACAATGAGCCAAAAGGAGCCCCTCCTCCCTTATGCTGTTTCTTGTCTGACATTTGGACATGACAATGAGAAAGTAAGTAACATGAACCAGTAATTCTGCTGCTAGGCAAAACATCAAAAAGAAAGGAGGTTTATGTGTCCCTTAAATATCATGAACACAAATTTCCTACCAGATTTGGTCAGAACAGCCCAATTCTATAAACAACCTAGATGGGCAGCAGAATAGCATGTACACCTGAAATGTGAGTTTATGCAATGGAATACTGCCAGGAAACAGAAAAAAAAAAAAAAAAGAATAACAATGAAACAGTCACATACCTACTTGACAACACAATATCAAGCAAACAGAGCTCAAAATAAAATAAACCTGTGACTGAGTTTATTTGAAAGGTTAGAATATAAAGAACAAATTCAAAATGACAGAAGTCAGAGAAGCAGCAGCTCCCGCAGGGGGCTGGGCAGTGGTGAGTGGTGGGTGGGTGCCAGGGTGCTGGCTGGGATGGGTCCAAAATTGCTTGAGGGGCTGGAAACCCTTCGTCTGGGTTAGAATGGAGTAGATGTTGAATTGTTCCATGGCGAGAATAATGGGTATAGGAAAGTTACGGTTCAGGGCTCTACCTAGGAATGTGACCCAATTAAATGCTGTATAAGAAATAAAAACTTAAGGCTGGAGAGTATGCTCAGTGATTAAGGTGACTGCCTGCAAAACCTCAAGACACGACCATGTAACCATATACAGCCAGATGCAGACAGACACGTGCTTCTGGAGTTCGTTTGCAGTAGCTGGAGGCCCTGGTTCTCCCTCCCTCCCTCCCTCCCCCCCCCACCTCTCTCTCTGCTTGCAAATAAATAGTTAAAGGTATTTAAAAAAAGAATGAAAAACTTCATGGGCTGGAGAGATGGCTTAGCGGTTAAGCGCTTGCCTGTGAAGCCTAAGGACCCTGGTTCAAGGCTCAATTCCCCAGGAACCACGTTGCCAGATGCACAAGGGGGCACATGCATCTGGAGTTCGTTTGCAGTGGCTGGAAGCCCTGGAGCGCCCATTCTCTCTCTCTCCCTCTATCTGTCTTTCTCTCTGTGTCTGTTGCTCTCAAATAAATAAATAAATAAATTTTAAAAAAAAGAAAAAAAAAAACTTCCTGAAAACAATGACTTATTTTTGCCCATCCTGTATCCCCGCGTCCATCATACAAGGATGTTTTTTTTCTTTTTTTTTTGCATAGGGCAGACTTGAATTTCTTCTGTCTTCCTGTTGCCTCATCATATCCCATTAGCACCCTCTCATGCCCACTCTACACTGCCCACTTCTGAGACTTACTGGGCCTGGAAGACAGTTCCTACCTCGAGCCAGCATGTCAAATGCATCACCCGTCCCATTCCAACCCTCAGCTGGATCTTTCTCCTTGTTCTTCCCACAGTCTCCCTGCTGCTGAGACTTGATATTTCATCCAACTGTGGTACCTCCTCCTTCATATACCATGGCTACTTGGTACTCAAGTCTGTCTGCCACCGTGGCTCATTGTGTTCACACCCTGTGTGAACTTGGTACCCAAATCTGTCTGCCACCATGGCTCCTTTTGTTCACACCCTGCGGTAGTTTTGGATAGACGTCCCCCACTAGATTCAGGAGTTCATTAATGCTTGTAATTTAGATCTCCAACCGCCTGGCTGGAGGAGGGGTCACATTGGGAAGATCCGAAGGTCCAGCCCTAAGGTGTTACTGGGTGTGGATCGGAATTCCAGCATAAAGTATGCAGAGTGCTTGAGCTTTGCCTGGGGTTCCCAGAGTGGGTTTGCTTTTGGCAGTACTGGTGGTGGTCTTTCTCTGGGTATGGATGTGGTAAAGGAGACCAGCTTCTTCTGCCATTATGGAACTTCCCCTAGATCAGTAAGCTTCAGTAAATTCCCTCCTCCCATATACTACGTCCGGTTTGGGAGTTCGTCCCGGAAGTGTGAAACTGACTGCAATATGCCCCTCCCAAAATGCACGTGTTCCATGATCGAAACCACTTATCTGGGTATCAGCCTGGCCTCAATCAATTCAGTTCTGTTTTGACATCAAAGATCAAGGTCAGCTCAGACTCACGCATTAAGAGCTTCACACCCCAAGACTTCCCCTACTCTAGACAGGTACCAAAAGTCCAGACCACTTCATACTTCTGATCAACTGCCTGTCAGGATGAAATGTTCTTAAAGCCCCTCCTGATGTTTAGCAATTTGCTGAATGGATCACGGAATTCAGCAAAACTGTTCGCTTACTGTTGCTGGTGTATTTGTTATGAAGGGTATAACACCGAAGAACATGGAAGAGAGGCCCAGGACAAGGTGTGGGGCAAGGGCCCGGGACTCCACTTCTCTTTGGGTGCTCAACCCTCCTGCATTTTTGTGTTCATCGCCTCACGTGTCACCTTAGTCTCATCATGAGGGTTCTTAGAGAGGCTCTGTTACAAACACACGGCTGATTCATCACTGGACCTGGGTGACCGGCCTTCGTTAGGTCTTCTGCCTTCCCCAGAGATGAAGCTCCAGTCCTCTAATCATATCTTGGTCTTTCTGGTGACCAGCCCCTATCCTGAGGCTGTTTAGTGAGCCCTAGCCAACAGGTATCTCATTAGCTTGAACTCAGGTATGGCTGGGGAGACGTTTCAATACTGAAAGGTGTTCCTTCCACCCTGTCGCTCAGGAAATTCCAAAGGTTTCAGGAACTACGTATGTGTCAGGAACTGGACACAAGGTTAAAGACCAGAACCACAAATGTGCTTCTTATGATATCACAGCTAGTACATTTGTTCTCTCCTTACACTTCCTGCCACTAGCCCCCCAGCTCAAACCTGATTTCTGCTGCCTAGGATCTTCTCCTCATTCCTAAAGCACTTGCTGAATCGTGACTGTCCCCAATCCAGTGTTTAAAGGCACCCGATGAGCACAGCTCGCCTCACCACGCACACTGGCCCGGTTCTGACAGTGCAGTACAAACGGGGCCTCCAGGGATTTTTTTTAAGGTATTTATTGGGCCTGGAAGGATGGCTTAGTGGTTAAGGCATTTGCCTACAAAGCCAAAGGTCCCAGGTTCGATTCCCCAGCACCCAAGTTAGCCAGATGCACAAGGGGGCATATGCATCTGGAGTTCATTAGCAATGGCTGGAAGCCCTGGAGCGCTTGCTCTCTCTCTCTCTCTCTCTCTCTCTCTCTCTCTCTCTCCTTCTTTCTCTGCCAAATAAATAATTTTTTAAAAGGTATTGATTGATTGATTGATTGGAGAGAAAGAGGGAGAAAGAGAGAGAGGGAGAATATGGGCCTGCCAGGGCCTCTAGCCACTACAAATGAACTCCAGTTGATTGCACCACCTTGTGCATCTGGCTTATGTACGTACTGGGGAATCAAACCTGAGTTCTTAGGCTTCACAGGCAAGTGCATCCTTAACTGCTAAGCCATCTCTCCACTCCCAACCCCCAATGCTTTCTTTATGCCCTGAATCTGCCCTGCACACATCCTGCTAAGTCTTAGGTCAAACCAAAGCATTTAAACTCCTCAAACAAAGGTGTCCATATCCAACCTCCCTGTCACTGTCTCCTCCTCCTCCTACTTTCCTGTCTTCTCTCGTGTGCCTGCCACCCCATTATCTGTTCTATGTGAAGTCCTGGCCATCCTTCACACTACCTCAGCCTACCTGTCACCTCCCCCAACAGGCCTCCCTAAGTGCCTCTGCTCCTGCCTTCAGTTAAGATTTCCTATTTGTGTACTGACTGGGAAGATGGATTAGCAGTTAAGGCACTGGCCTGTGAAGCCTAAGAACCCAGGTTCGATTCCCTAAGATCCATGTAAGCCCAAAGCACAAGATTGTGCCCTGTCTGGAGTGGCTGGAGGCCCCCTTGGTGTACCCATTCTCCCTCTCCCTCTCTCTCTCTCTCTCTCTCTCTCTCTCTCTCTCTCTCTCTCTCTCTCTTTCTCTCTCTCTAATACATAAATGAATAAAATGTATTTATAAGTTTCCCATTTATGCTCTTTGTATGGGATTGCTACACATAACCTCAGAGCCACTTGGGTTTCACTCGAAGCTGTAGGCTCATTTATGACACAGTGCTGATCTTATTTCTCTTTGAACTCACACAGTATCAGCCTTAGATGTTCTCGAAATGCACATAGGTGGAATAAGACTTGATACGTTAATTCACACTTACAGGTAAATGGCAGTTTAAAGGATTAACTACACAAAGATTTTTTTGCTTGTGTGTGTGTGTGTATCGTGTATCCTTGGGACACCCCATGAGCTCACATGTGGCAGGCAGGGTACATTTGCCTATGGTGGTCAGATTAGAAGGGTTGAAAGTCAGGTGAGCCACTTGATCATTCTTCCTGTTCTTACTGCTCCTGGAGCTTGCAATTGTGTGTGTGTGTGTGTGTGTGTATGTGTGCAGGCACGGAAACAGCCCTCTGGCAGATATTTATATAAAAAGGTAAAATATTTGCATATTGCCTATACATATCTTTCTGGATACTTTAAATCATAGATTATTTACAATATCTAATATATTTATATACAATATCATTATATATAAATTATATTTATATATATCTAATATATATAAATGCTATATAAATATTTGTATACTATATTATTTTGAGACTAGTGGAAAGAGAAAAGTCCACCTATTTAGTATAGACATAGAGATAAATATCCACAATTTTGGTACCTGAAGAGACTTTTGAAACCAGTACCCATGGATACTGAGATAACTATATTCTGCTTCTGTTAAAACTGGTCTCAAAACCTGGCATGGTGGCTTATGCCTTTAATCCCAGAACTTGGAAGGCAGAGGTAGGAGGATCGCCATGAGTTTGAGGCCACCCTGGGACTACATAGTGAATTCCAGGTCAGCCTGGGCTAGAACGAGACCCTACCTTGGAGAAAAAAAGAAAAAAGGTCTCAAGAACTGGCTAAGCCTGGATGTTTCTGAGTCCCCAGTACACACTTGTTTCTCTTGTGGCCAGGTGCCACCTTACCATTCCATTCAGTTTCATCAAAGCGTTAACTACCATGTGCTCCGCCATCCATCACCAGCGTGTAACTTTGAGAAAGTGGCTGACCCTTCGGAGGTTCAGTTTATCTGTCAAGTGGATTAGTAATCCTAGCTTCTCAGGTTCTTCTGAGGAAAAGGTCTGCTGCAGGTAACACAGAGGCATCACCTTCATTATTAAAGTTGTTACCACACAACACGGGTTCTCGTGCTCATGGTTCTGTCTTATTCCAAGTGGTAAGTGGAAAGGAATCTGCCTCCCTTTTTCACTGGCCAATGCAGGAAGACATCCTAATTCTTCTCTTCAGTCGTCAAGGAAAGTTATAATCATGGGCAATATAGATCAGACTCAGATTTTTTTTTTTTTAAATAAATTCTTCCCATGTCCGGGTTAGCTAAGACTCAAGAAGCTTTTCCTGGGGAAGAGAGAAACATTCCAGTCCATTGACATCAGGATCTGTCCGTGAGATCATCCAGGGGGGATGCACAGGGCAGAAGGGAGACTGAAGGTTGTATGTAGGAGGCTTCAGGAGAACACAAGGTCATAGGGTCAAGCATGCAATGTGAGAAGAGGAGTGAGTGCTTCTGCCAGCTCCTTTGGATGAAGGTATACCCATGCCTTGAGCACCAAGAGCAAACATGCACATACATGCTTTACAAATATCAAAAACAGGGCTGGAGAGATGGCTTAGCGGTTAAGCGCTTGCCTGTGAAGCCTAAGGACCCCGGTTCGAGGCTCGGTTCCCCAGGTCCCACGTTAGCCAGATGCACAAGGGGGCGCACGCGTCTGGAGTTCGTTTGCAGAGGCTGGAAGCCCTGGCGCGCCCATTCTCTCTCTCTCCCTCTATCTGTCTTTCTCTTTGTGTCTGTCGCTCTCAAATAAATAAATAAATAAATAAATAAATAAATAAATAAATAAAAACATCAAAAACAAATGCAAATTTTTCCCTTGTGGGGGGGAAACTAGACCTTGGCAGACAACTTTGAAGGGAGTTGTGAGGGACTGGGCCTGCCTGACCCACTTAGGCTCAGATCCTGCCTCTCTACACACGAAAGCCGCTACTCACTTGGTTGGGGCAGAACCCAGGCCAAGCCATGTGCTCTCCTCTCCTTAAGGAGGACCAAGTCTAATTGCCAAGCTGGCGGTGGATCTCAACAAACTGGCAAGGTCCCGCCTTGCTCTAAGTGGATGCATATGCTCCTCGCAGACTGACAGCAGATATGCATTGGCCTGGCTAATGAGGAAGCTTAAGACGGCTTATCCTCTCACATCAACGGATATCCTCCACAGAGCAAGAAAAGAAGACATTCCCTCTCCAAGTGCCCCATCTATAGAAAGACTCTAGTCATGGAGTTAAATCCTTTCTCTGTCTCATGCCTCATATTCTCCCGACACGTCTTTATCGGTCTGCTAGTTCAAGGGTGGAGAGAGGTTGGTAGAGCTAACCTTCCTCCGCCAAAAGTCAGTGCTTCAGTTGCTTCCTCATTGCTGAGATAGAATGCCAGACCACAGGCAGCTTAAGGAAAGAAAAGGGTTTATTTTCAGCTTACAGTTTTAAGGGGTATTCCATCATGGTGGGGAAAGTACAGTGGACGCAGAAAAATTAGTCATAGCATCACATCAACAGAGAAGAAGAAGGGGGAGAAAGAGAGAAAGAGAGAGCAGCAAACAGGGCTGGACTATAAAACTTCAAGGCTTGCCCTCTAGTGACACACTTCCTCCCACAAGGCCTACCTCATAAATGTTCCAGAACATTCCAGAACAGCACCACCAGCTGAGCATTAAACATACATTTGTACGTGAAGGACATTTTATATCAAACTACTACATTCTGCCCCTGGCTCCCATAGACTCATGGCTGCTCCATGATGAAAAATATATCCAGCTCAACTTTAAAAGTCCCCACAGTATTTGTCAGTTCCAACACTGTTTGAAAGTCCAAAGTCCCATCTGAGACTCAGGGCAGTGTTTGAACTGCGAGCCTCCTTGTAAAATCAAATCACAGGTTACGCATACTTCCAACATGATGTCACAGAGTAAACTTCTCCATTCCAAAAGGAATTAATGAGGGTCATAGGAAGGAAAGATGGGACAAAAGCAAGTCTGCAACTCGACAGAGCAAACTTGGTATCCTGCAGCTTTGCCTGGTATCGGGCTTGTGGTGAAATCCTCTGGTCTCCAAAATGTTGGGGAGCTCCACCCCTCCAGCTGAACTGCCTGTGGCATCTCTGACGGGCTGGATTCACCCTGAGTCTACAGCTTTTTTTGGCAGATGTTCCGTGTTCCTGGCATCTCTGACATCCTCAGGTCTGCAGGCACTTTGCACCTAATCTTGCTTGGTCTCTAGCTCCTTAGTGCTGCGACATCCGCACATTCCATCCAGCTTCGGCCCACTCCATCCAGACCCAGGGTGAAGGGGAGGCTGAAAGAGAAGCGGACGCAGCTAGGCAGGCCAGGGAGGGGAGGTGGTGGAGCCTAACTGCCTGTGCTTCTCTGAACACCTTGCCATGACTCATTGGGAGAAAGATTAAGAACGGAAGTGGTCTGCTGCCCATTAACCATAACTCAGCCACCAGGTGAGGACGAGATGCCAGTTCTCTACCCTCTTCAGCCCCATCGTTCTTCTGAAAAGAAGAAAGAAGAGAATGAGGAAGAAAGCAGGCGCCTTATCTCCCATCCTTCATCTCCCATCTTTCTTTCTGGGCCCCAGCTGTACTGAGCCGCATTGCTGACAGCCCCGAGTCCCTGAGAGCCGGCAATCCGCTCCCAGTGCGACAGGGTCAGGTTGCAGACGGTTCCTGCCTCTAGATCTTCTTTCAGGAAATGAAAATAAACAAGCCGCTGTTGCTCTTACATTCTTCCTGTGCCCGTTTATGAAAATAAGCGTAGCAATGCATGGAAACTAAAACAGGCATTCTGGACACAACATCCTGCTATACCCAGAATCTTCAGCACCCAATTTCTAACCTAAACTGGCTAGAAGGCAGGCACAGGGATGTCTGCATGATCACTGCCTAGGAACAAAATTAGTAAAAACACCACTTGGTGACACTGGTGAATGTTCACTTGGAGCTTCCCACAATCCTGACCTCAGGATTCCATCCTAGAGAAATGTAAAATGATAGGAAGAAAGAAAGAAAGAAAGAAAGAAAGAAAGAAAGAAAGAAAGAAAGAAAGAAAGAAAGAAAGATGGAAGGAAGGAAGGAAGGAAGGAAGGAAGGAAGGAAGGAAGGAAGGAAGGAAGGAAGGAAGGAAAAAAAGAAAGAAAGAAAGAAAGACTGACTAAAAGTAGTGATTTTCCTGTTCTTTATTAAAGCTGAAGGATTACCTGTTAAAAGGTGGGGATGTGGGCTGGAGTGAATAGCCAGCAACTTTAAAGGCACTTCCATGCAAAGTCTGATGGCCCTGGTTTGATTCCCAGCACCCACATAAAATCAGAAGTGCAAAGTGGAGCATGTTGCACGTATCTGGAGTTCATTCACAGTGGCAAGAGACCCTGGAGCACCCATTCTGTCTCCTCTTCTCTCCTCTTATTTCATCTCTCCTCCTCTCTTCTCTATAATAAATAAATAAAGTCTTTTTTTTTTCCAGAAAAAGAAACGTAGTCAAGTGAATTATAGCACAAAGGAAAACATCTAAACTATTAACAATGACACTGTACATATTAATTGGAAAACATTTGGGGGCTAGAGAGATGACTTAGCGTTAAGGCACTTGCCTGCAAAGCCAAAGGACCCAGGTTCAATTCCCCAGGACCCACATAAAGCAGAAACACAAGGGGGCGCATGCATCTGGAATTTGTTTGCAGTGGCTGAGGCTCCTGTGTGCTCCCCCGCCCCCCCCCACACACACACTGGCTTCTCTCTCTCTCTCTCTCTCTAATAAATAAATAAAAATAAAAACTATTTAAAAAATATTTTCACAAGATCTGAAGTAAATGAAAAGGAAACTAAAACAATGTCCCATAAAATGGACAACAAAGGGAGTGATAAAAGTGAAATGGGAGAAAGAAAGGAAGGAAGGAAGGAAGGAAGGAAGGAAGGAAGGAAGGAAGGAAGGAGGAAAGAAAGAGAGAAAGAAAGAAAGAAAGAAAGAAAGAAAGAAAGAAAGAAAGAAAGAAAGAAAGAAAGAAATGGTCTGCTGCCCATTAACCATAACTCAGGCCACCAGGTGAGGACGAGATGCCAGTTCTCTACCCTCTTCAGTGCCATCCTTCTTCTGAAAAGAAGGAAGAAGAGAATGAGGAAGAAAGAAAGAAAGAAAGAAAGAAAGAAAGAAAGAAAGAAAGAAAGAAAGAAGGAAGGAAGGAAGGAAGGAAGGAAGGAAGGAAGGAAGGAAGGAAGGAAGGAAGGAAGGAAGGAAAGGAAAGGAAGAAAGGGAGGAAGAAAGAGAAAGAAAGAAAGCGAAAACCTAACAATATCTAACTACCCTGAACTGCTTCTCTGTGGGGAGTCTTCACTTTGCCCATGCTTATGACAATATGTAGGTTTTCCTTATGGCAGACATTTTTTAATTAGAGAAAAGACTTCAGCTAAACACACACACACACACACACACACACGCCTATGACTGTCACTGTCGCTTTTAAAATGACGCTCCGGGTTGTTGGGCGCCTGCACTGGGATGGGGGTGGTAGGTCTCAGCCCCGTTCCTGCAGCTCTTGCCCAGGCCCCCGACAAGCCCGTGCAGCCCCCAGGGAGGGCAGGAGGAAGACTAGGGACAGGATGGGAGCATGTTTGGTTCTCCAAGTTCTCTCGCTCCATGCCCAGCATATGAACCAAACCAGATCTCTTGTTACACAATATTTTTGTTTTCTAAGCCCAAAATACTGAATCTACAGGAAAAGGAGAAAGCCCTGAAGGGCTGAGCTGGCTCGAAGTAGGCTATTTCTATCCTTGGCTTTACAGTCTTGGTTCAAGGAGTTTAAATGTTTGCTTCCTGTGGAGCAACAGCGAGCATATGCTGCCCAAATGGTGGCTGTGTTGCTGAGTGTTAAAGGGTCCAGAAGAACCAGGGCTCTGTGGGCCCAGCTCAGCCCCAGCTCCGGTTCTCCAGGCCTGTTTCCTCCCCTGTAAAATAGCTTAGGAGTGTTCACCAATAGCCTATATCATAGTATTTGCTTTTGACACACGCTTGAGGGAGCACCGTGGCTCCCTGTAGGGTATGGGGAAGTTATCTAGGGGAGGCAAGGGAGACCTTAGATAAATTCTCCTCGGATTCCTACCTGCAGCTTAACCAGAGCAGCTCACATGGATCTGTTCTTCATGGTGAGGTTCAACCGAAACTGCATCTGGAAAATAGGCCTCTATAAGTACAAGCAAAACCACCAGCAGACGATGACGGTAGCTGGGACGCTCTGTCGTGAAGGATGGTGCTAAGCACGAGGGCTTACTCCATGACTTTTCAGCTGACATAGCCATTGGTGGTCTGGACCCACTTTCCTAGTTTTCAATGGAACGTTTTTATTATTCTTTCAGAGGATGGCTGCCATCATTGGGTATGGTCTCAGAAGTAAGACTCAAATATTCTCCAGACAAAAATGTATTATTAAGTCATTCTCTCACCAAAAAAAAAAAAAAGAGTGAGAAATCATAGAGTCGGCATGCCTACAAGGCATCCGGCACCAATTAGTCCTGGCACCGGCTAAATGGTTCTATGCAAGCATGCTTCAAAGTGAAGTGGGGCTGTTTTGAGCTTTGCTTGGGTTTTTGTTGAGAATTTTCTTTCCATGCGAGGAAATGGTCCTTTGCTCTCTTCTCTGTGGTACCTGCTATGGAGCAATGGGGAAATTATACGTGTGCATATGTACATACAACACTTTAGAAATACATGGAAGAAGGGAATGTATAATACAGTGTATCTTAAAATAACAGCAGCAGATAAGAACTTCGAAAACTACCTGGCTGAGCCAGGCTAAAATCTCTCCCCATTTCTAAAACTAAAGAGAAAGAAGAAAGGGAAGCAGGAAGAGACATAGAAGAAAGGAGTGAAAAGGATGGGTAGAGGAGATAGAAATAAAAAAACATTTTATTTTTAAAAAATATTTTATTTATTTATCTGAGAGAGAGACAGGCAGGCAGAAAGAGAGAAAATGGGCATACCAAGGCCTCCAACCACTGCAAACAAACTCCAGACACATGGACACCTTGTGCATCTGGCTTACGTGGGTCCTGGGGAATGGAACCTGGGTCCATTGGCTTTGCAGGCAAACATCCCAACCACTAAGCCATCTCTCCAGTCCCCGCAAATTCATTTTATAACAGGTTTTTAAATCTTGAGTGTGTTAGATATCAATTCTAACTGGGTTGCCCTGTAAAGCTTCCACAGACTTGATTTTACCTTTTGTTTTGGTTTTGTGTTTTGAGACAGGATCTCATTATGTAGCCCAGGCTGGCCTCAAATTTTCCATCCTCCTGCCTCAGAATCCTGAGTGCTAGGATAATAGACGTGCACCACCACTCCCAGCTAGAAAGACTTTTGTGGAAACCAGTGACTGGTTGCAGAGAAGGAGGCTCATTAGGGTCTCAAAGCACTGTGGGGACCACAAGGAATCAAAGAAGTCATATGGACAGAATCCAGAGCAATTCAGACCAAAATGCTATGAGAGAGAGAAGTCACAGAGAGAGGGGAGAGAGAGAGAGAGAGCTGTTAACAATTCATAGCTTCATGCAGAAGGGAACCACCTCCATACTCCACCCCACCCTCACCCAGCCCAGGCGGTAATGCAGCTCTGAGGAGCTACAAGATGAGAGGGCGTCCACACGCTTGGGCATGTAGGGTTTGAGAGCAACAGAGAGCTCTTCTTGACTCACAGTGGGCTTAATTCACGTGACTATGGTGTCAGAAAATCGATGGCCACAAAAACCGTGCCCCAAGCCAGTGGACCTCCAGTTCACATTGTTGCATGCCAAAGAGGAAGCAAAGAATCCAGACAATGGGTGCAAAAGCAGAAGCAGACATATTAAAGCCATAGTGTGAAGGACTCCCATGCAGGGAGCCAGGAACTTGGGAGAGATTGCTCGCAATCTTTCTGGTTGATTGGTCCTTTATGGGACTTTTTGTGGGAACTGGGTAGAAACTGAGGTAATCTTTACTGAGATTAGTTATTTTCTGATAGACACTGAGGGCAGAACCAGTGAGGAGCCTACAAACCTACATGCTCCTTGGCCCAGCAGAGGAGCTTGTCATGAATCTGCATCCAGTCGGGAGTGGCGATATAACCAAGCCACTTTGTCCATTCCCTCTTCCAACTGGTTGTACTTGTTCTGAAGGCTTTGAGTGAGTTATCTTTCTTCTTTGTCCTGGAGCTACACAGGACTATTAGCTTTCAATGAGTTACATGACGGGCTTGTAATTTACCGTGGGCCCACAACATCACCAGCCAGAGGAGCTAACTCCTATACATGATGGCCACCTGAGTGCCTGGGAGGAGAACTTCATCATAGATAGGTAGCAGAGAGAGGCCAGAGAGGAAGAGGCAAGGGCAAGATAATAGCCTATGCATGGTTAAAACAAACTATAGGATTAAACATCAAAGTCAAGAATACCAGGGAAGAGAAATAAGGCGGTATGAAGCAAGGAATGAGATACTGGATGGAGAAAGGACACGACCCTAGGAAAACGACCACCAAGCAGGTTTGGGCAGGTTCCTGTCAGCACCCAGGAAGGTCCCCCCCGAGGAACATACCCTCCTTTAGTAAAGCCTCAACTTCATGGACACTGACAGTAGCTTGATATGCGTCTGTACATCTAACTGTAACAGAATGAACTGTGGGTAAGAAAAGGCCTTTACAAAAGCCTCTGCCCTTTTCAGCAAAGGGGCAGCTTCAAGTAGGGGCAAAGGGAAGAGACATGGTAGACCAAGATGGCAGTCCAGACTGCAGTAGAAAGCCTTTTCCTCCTGTCCCTCCACTCAGTGCGTTCTCCACCCTGGAGGGTGCACTTGCTGTGTCTGCTCTCTCACTTGCTAAGGTGAACCTTGATGGCTCGCTTGTTTATCTGTGCCCCTTGAGAGTTCTTCCAGAACACAAGAACTGAGACTGCTGCTGAGGTCAGGAACAGAGAGGATGTGGAGAGAAGACATAGCTGTCCTTCCATAAGAGCTCAGATGCACACACAGTGACATGCTTCCTTCAACAAGGCCTCACCTAATTTCACCACCTCCCAACACCACCATATTATGAAGCTATCAACAATGAATCTATCCAGAGGTGAGAGATCTCATGACCTAACTTGCCTGTGAAGCTTAAGGACCCAGGTTCAATTCCCTAGTACCCATGTAAGCCAGATGTACAAGATGGCATTTGTTTACAGTGGCTGGAGGCCCTGGTGTGGCCATTCTTTCTCTCTACCTGTCTTGTTCTCTCCCCCCCCAATAGATAAATATATGGAATTTAAAAAAAAAAAGAGTGCTAGAAAGTCAAAATTGTATAATTGAAGGGAAATGACGGTTGGTTTTCAAGTACATTAAGTGTTGAGGAAATGAAATGTTACAGCTCTGGGAACGTCCTTTCTGTGTACCAATATGAGTAGAGTGTGCCTGCTATGCATTGGCAGGTTGGAAAGTGCCCACCAAAGGTTCTTCAGCTAAGTGCTTATTTGCCAGCCTATCATGCCACTGAGAAGTGGTGATACTTTTAGAAGTCAGGTCCTAGTGAGAATAGTAGGGTCACTTGGGGTTGGCTTTGAAGGAGGTATTGAAAGATAATCCCCTTCACGTCTTTCTCCTTGCTTACCAGACACCATGGGTGCAGAGACCTCCTCTGCCACCCACTCATGCCATCATGTCCGAGGCTAGCAACAGGCCCAAAGCAATATAGCCAAGTGACCAAGAACTGAAGCCTTTGAAAAGTCACAACAAGCCTTCTTCCGTGAGTTTGATTATTTAATCATGGTAACAGAAAGCTGACTGGCCCAGGATCCTTGACTGCTACACCCAGAGGCCCTGGCATCAGCAGCTCTTATTCGGTGGTAACCATTCCCCACAAAAAGAATTCCCAATGTGCCCATTTGAGTTTTACTGAAGCAACTTCTGGTGACAGACCTAAGGAAAGCCATGTTAGGCCACTCAGCCACCTTGACATTCTCAAGAAGCCACAAGAGATTGAAGATGAGCACAGAGCATTAATTACAAGAGTGAGGATGGTTCCAGTCAGGCATCTAATGTTTGCTCTCACCCTGAAGTCAAGATGTCCTGATGTTTGGTATCTGCTTTGTACCTGGTGCTAACTGCAAAAGTTCTGCTTTGGTAATCATATTTGCTTGCTTTCTCTTGCTAAAGACAACCATGTGCGGAGGGGAGTGGCGGGGGGGGGGTTCAGATCATTGTAAAGGAATGTGGATTTGCCTTTAAAAACTCACTGTGAAAGCAGGACGGGCTGTTCTCCTCCTTGCTGTGAGGGGACAGACAGCCCGGCTAGCTTAATAAAGACGCCTTTTTAATTTTTATTCGGGTGGTCTTCTGTTCAGTTTTGGTCTGGGACTTGCTACATTGCTTTGTTTGAAAATTTAAATAATAGCATCCCGAGGAATTGTATTTCAAAGATTTGCTTCCCATGCTCACCACTGCCCTCCGTACTGTCCAACAGGAAAAGCTTCAGCTGTGGATCCCAGTAAGGAAACCACTGGCCACATGTGACTCGAGAGCGCTTGAAATGTGGCTGCAAAGCCTTTGAAATGTTACTGAAATTTAAGTAAGTGCACATGCCCTGAGGCTAACTAAAGGGTCAGTGTGGCTACCAAGCATCAGTTTTGCATCTCAAAAATCCTTAGGAACAAAAACAACACACACACACACACACACACACACACACACAAAACCCACTAAAGGAAAGAAAAACAAGACTTAGGGAGAAGTTGAAGCTAGAAGGTTTGTCAGACATCCTGCAGGTGGAATTTTGGTGGCTCTCAGAATGATGGAAGCCTCAACTTTTCTGCTATCACCTCTGCTGCACTTCACCTAGGGACCATTCCCTTCAGGCTGACAAAAGAACAAAGTTGGGGGCTGGAGGGATGGCTTAGTGGTTAAGGCGTTTGCCTACAAAGCAAAAGGACCTCCGTTCGATTCCCCAGGACCCACATTAGCCAGATGCACAAGGTGGCACATGCATTTGGAGTTTGCCTCCATTGGCTGGAGGCCCTGTGCACCCTCTCTCTCCCTCTCTCTCTCTCTCTCTCTCTCCCTCCCTCCCTCCCTCCCTCCCTCTCTCTCTCTGTCAAATAAATAAATAAAAATATTGTTTTAAAAAGAACAAAGTTGGCAATAGGGGCCAGTAGCTTCAGTTGTAATTTAGAACTGATGTTCTTCTGCTGCTCTGTCTCCTTAAATATATAGTCTTCATGGGAGGCATCAAACTGAATATTCAACATAACTCTGAGATTTGATTCCCACGCATTGAATGAATGTTTCAGCTCTGGAAGGATGACAGATGAAAACCTGGGCTTTACATCATCATTGGAAGATTCAGAGAGGAGTGGAAATTCATTGTCGTCTCTTACAACTTCATTCTCCACCTTTCCTTCTGTCCTGGTAGCTGAGGTGGATGAGGGGAACAATGGGAACTCAATGGCATGTTTAGAGCAGCAATGAGCTTGACTGCCTCTCTGCATTTCTCTCAAAGGACCTCTCATGCTAATTGGTGGCTTGCTATCAGACACACAGTGAGCACAACATAGAGATTCATCAAAATGACAAAACTAAGTCTCCAGGGCAGGGAAAGGTCAACAGACTGGAGCTCTGGGTTTGTGTGAGTCCCTCACAGAACTCTCTCAGGAGAGGCATGCCTTTGTTCCCCTCTGTTCTGGTGGAAATGATCCCATGAATGCCCGGCACCTTCCCCTCCCTCCGGTGCCACCCTTGACCCCGCCCCTAACCCTTTCACATTCGATCTTTGTGCTTCACTGGCCTTTCCGGATGAGGAAGGGTTTCACTAAATCAAGAATGGACCTTTTCACAAGAGGTCAGTTAGTCCCGCAGAGTCGTGAGAATGAAGCTGCCCTGTCCACTTTGACCACTGATTGAAACACTATTCACAGGCTCCAGGACACAGGGGAGGCAAGTCTCTGGGAACTGATGAGGGACATCAGGTTCCATTCCCATAACCCATGCCCAGTCACCCCAGAGAATCGGCTACCAGCCACAGCTCCTTCCCACCCCGCTGCGCGGTAGCCCAGACAAGTCCCTTCTGTGTACACTTTGTGTAGCGTGTAATTGTGGCTGGTGACGGGGACGAATGAGAAGGAAGTGCATTCAGAGAGCTTTAACAGGACCCTTGTCACAAGGGCTCCGATCCTGTATGCCAAGAGCAGACTTCATCGCGTGGTAATGCCTGGAGGAAGAACTTTAGCCGGAGTCACTCCATAAAGAAACCAGGGCTCTCATCGGCGTCACACATGGCACAGGCCAGCTTTTGCCTACGAGAAGCACATTGACTTCCGTCATCAGGACACACCGACAATTCGCTTCTCAGCCCCGTGCACGGCTAGCATGAGAATTGCCTTTGCAAGTCCCCCACAAAAGGGTACCTTGGATCACAGAGGCTTTGTTTGGTTTCGTTTTTCTCCAGAACGGATCCAAATCATATCAACTATTTAATGGCAGCTCTCCTATTATCCTTGCTTTCATCATTTATTTTCCAAGCTCAGCTGCCCCGGCTCTTTCCACAGGGCATGGTTCTGAGGTTGCCTCCTGTCCTCCTTAGTCTCACTGTCCAGATCAATCAGAAATCAGAAACTCAGACACACCTGCTCCGATAGCCCATCTGCCTCTGAATTTTTTGTTGCTGTTGTTGTTTCATTTATTATTAGCAACATATTTTATATGGATATATCATGTGCTGGTACCCTCTTTTTCCTCATCTTTGGCCCCACTCTGCTGGGGACTATCCTCAGTGGGGTTGCAGGTATTACCCAGGGGATTATGGGTTATGGGTTGTGGGAGCAGCAGTCAGTTTTTTGTTTGTTTGTTTGTTTGTTTGCAGGGGGAGGCAATGCTTCTGTGCATGATGTGCCCAATGTGTGGCTCTTAAAATCTTTCTTCCCCCTCCTGTGCAAAATTTTCTGAGCTTTACGTGTATGTCATTGACCTCTTTGGGGCCCCTGGATCTCAGCTTTGGTAGGTGTTGAGTGTCCTCAGAGTCTGTCTCCTTCACCCTGGGGCTGATTGTCAGGTTCGTCATAGAAACAGCTCTCTTGCTTGTCTCTCTGCTTCCTCTGTGGGCTCAGCTGTGGCTGAGTTCAGCTTGGTCAGGAAGGAGGAAGAAGTGCATGAAGGTAGGGAACTCAGAGAAGAACTGTGGGAGCATCTTTTCCTCTCTGAGGCAGCACTGAATGCATATTGGTTGATGATGAGTGTACAAAAAAAAAAAAAAAAAAAAAAACCTTCGGCTTTAGAAGTATTTAAACTTTTCAAGTGCCTATAAGGAACTATACCAGAAATTTTTAATTTTTTGTTTATTTTTATTTATTTATTTGAGAGAGAAAGAGGGAGAGAGAGAGAAAGAGAGAGGATGGGTGTGCCAGGGCCTCCAGCCACTGCAAACGAACTCCAGATGCGTGCGCCCCCTGGTGCATCTGGCTAACATGGGTCCTGGAGAATCGAGCCTTGAACCGGGGTCCTTAGGCTTCACAGGCAAGCGCTTAACCTCTAAGCCATCTCTCCAGCCCTATACCAGAAATTTTACAAGCATCAGTCCTTATAAGAAGGCAAACTTTGCTATGCCTACTTTACAATGAAAGGCACGGGTCACAGAGATGGCTTGCCCACAATCATGTGGCTAACACGTGGCAAATAATGTAGTTATCCAGAACTTCTAAAGGCCCAATTTCTGCTGGCTAGTACCACATCATAGAAGGATGCAACATCATAAGCCCAGGTATGTTCTTTCTCAGCCTCTCAGATTCTTCTAGTCACCTCAGTTTAGTCTGATGCTCCTGTGACCTTTAGTTCTTTTCTGATTCTTCCAGGCTTTCCTCCTCTGAACTTGGATATCTTCCTGATCCCACAGCTAGCCTTGGTTAGAGTTCTTTCCTCACTATTATGTGTGAACACACTTCTCAATTGTCTCCAGGGGTTGGGTGAGTCCAGACTCCAGAGTTACCCATGATAGCTGGATAATCAGAGTTAGCTCTTATAAGTCTAACTGAACTCTAAATTCTCCAAAATTTCTAGTTCTTCTTCTCTCTCTTCTTTTCTTTCTCTTCTTCTTCTTTTCCTCCATCTCTTCCTCCTCCTCTATCTCTTTCGTTCTCTCTCTCTTCCAAAAGAATCCAGTGTCCCAGTATGTTTCTTGTTAAAATGGTGGGGAGTGTCCTGGGATGGTTATCATCAGAGATGAGTAATAAATGGACAAAATATCCTATTATTTAAAGACTCATCTAAACAAATATTTTTTTTTAAAAAGGGGGGCTGGAGAGATGGCTTAGTGGTTAAGGTGCATGCCTATGAAGCCTAAGGACTGAGGTTTGATTCTCCATGTCCCACATAAGCCAGATGCACAAGGTGGTGTATATGTCTGGAGTTCATTTGCAGTAGCTAGAGGCCCTGGCACTCCCATTCTCCCTCCCTCCCCCCCTTTCTCTCTGTCTCTAATAAATAAATAAAAATAAATCTAAAAAAATCAAAGACTCATTAAAATTAAGCTGGCTTTCAGTATAGCCTACATTCAAATAATGCATCTTGCATCAGCTCTTGAAATCTTTTTGTAAATAATCCTGTTTCTAACACAATTCAGCCAATGGGGAGCCATAGATGTGATGCTCATGCTGAGGAACGTGGTCTCTTCATATAACTGCACTTTGTGTGTCTAGCAGCTGATTATGAATAACAGTCCACATGGTCCAGTTTCCGCAAGTGTTGTAGTCAGTTCTGTGTTCCTGGGATGAGCATGGTGGAAACCAGACAGTCCATGAGAGGAAGGGACTTGTCTTCAGGCTTACAGAACCAAGGGACATCCCATCAGTGGTGGAAGAAGCTGCCTCCTTTTCATACATCCAAGCAGAGAGGGGCAACCAGACAGCCAGCACCATCAGCAAGCACAAAACTGCCCAGGCTCAAACTGTTCCCCACCCACTTTTGGCCTGGAATGAAGGTCTGCCCTGAAACCCAGTTCAGAGCTCATTGCTCTAGCTGAGATCTGAGTTGCTTATGGTTAAAGCAGGGTGGTAACACTGGAGTTGGTGAATAGTTAGGGTGTGACTCTACCTCAAAAAAAAAGTTGTTGTTTTTTTTTCTAGATGTACACTATAGGTAGAACCAAGAGGATCATATAACACAATGGAAGTCACGGAGTGCAGTTCCACAGTGGAAGGACTTGACATGCTATGAGCGAACCTTGATGATAGAGTGGGAGCGGATAGGTAAGGGGCTCTTCACCTCCTCCCCGCTGCAGACATTCAAAACTGTCCCCATTGTTCTAAAGAGAAGTTGTGATGTCCTCGGTGCCTACTTGATTGTTTTGTTTTGTTTTGCTTGGAGGGGCGCATGCTCACATTTTGTAATGAAGACAGAGGCCACCAGTTGCTTCTAATAGCAGTTGAGTTTCAGTTTTCACAGCTCCCTGAAAACATTGGTTCCTGCCAATTAAATAAAATAAAACAACAACAAAATATGAGCAAAACTAAACTAAAATACTAGTTTAGGGCCCAGCACTACAGGCCAGGACAAGACGTCTGGGTCTAACTGAAGTAGCCCCTAGCCCTGTGCATTACACACTGGGTCCACAGTTCTCATCTGAACCTGGGTTCGGATGAATTGAACTATAAGGCTATTTCCATCCTTGTATTACTCTGACCCCACATCATGCTTGGTAGCAAACATGTGATTTTGCTAACCATAAACATTTGTGCTCGAGCTAGAAGAGGGATTTTATTTTTCCTGATCCACTAAAGACTCTCATGGATTCCTGCCCAGCCATGAGCTTCCTCCCAAGCCATTTGTCCAAATTGCCTTGACTCACAACAGCTTCTCAAATACCTCTACCAGGGAACTTCCATAGCACACTGAATTTGTTTCATTTGTTTGTTTGTTTGTTTGTTTGTTTGGGGGGAGGTCTGCTGACAGAGTAAGAGAAAACACAACTTAAATTTAAGAGGGCAAAAGACAGTCATCAAAATAGAAGAGGACCTTGTAGGAAAGAAGGAATTCAGCAAAGGGGGATGGTGGGGAGACAAAGGGTATTGAGAGAGGGGTTATGATCAAATTATATTATTTTCCCGTATGAAAATTATCAATAAAAAGTTAACTGCCTTTGAAAAATTTCTATTAAAATTAATTTCAATGTCATATTGCACTCCCTGCAAAGTCAATATCTACACAATAATAAACTGAATTACTTATTAAGAAAGCTTTCAGTTAAATAAAATAGATGCAGCTACACATTTAGCCCCATTCCAAAATGCTACTAAAAATGTCAAGTGATCTTAATTTATAAAAACCTTTTGTTTGAATGTAAAATATTCCCTCCCCCCCAAAAAAAGCTCACATGACTTGCTCACTTGGCCCTAGCTGGTGGCAGTTTGGGAAAGGTGCAGGGCCTTTGGGAGTTGGAGTCTTGCTGGAGGAGGTGTGTCACTGGGAGCTGGCTTTGTGGGGGGGAGGGTACAGCTCACATCCAAGCCCAGTAGATAGACCCCCTTCCTCTCTGCTGCTGTGACGCTGGCCTGGCTGCTTGATCATGATGAAACTTCCCCTCCACACTTGGAAGCAGAAATAAACCCTTTCCTTCCATGCACTGATTCCTGTAAGGTCTTTTGTCCCAGGCAAGAAGGTGACTTGATTCAGTGATCATGAGAGAGAATGATGGTTTATGAAAAAGGCCAAACAGCTGGGCATGGTGGTACACACCTTTAATCCCATCACTCAGGAGGCAGAGGGAGGAGGATCACAGTGAGTTCGGGGCCACCCTGAGACGACATAGTGAATTCCAGGTCAGCCTAGGTTAGATCAAGACCCTATCTCAAAGCAACAACAACAACAACAATAATAATAATAATAATGCCAAACAAACTGCAGAAAATGTGCAGGTTAATTTATTGTAACTGATCAAGCAAAGCAGGGCATGCGACTACCTTAAGTGACTTCAGAGGCAACCACTAAGTAAACAAGTGAAAGTCCAGAAGATCTGAGATGTGACATCCCATAGCCAAGATGTCCCAGTGTCTGGAAAGTGAAGGAATAAGGAACATATGGAATATGACTGGCCTGATCTCTTCCTTCACACATCTCCCAGAATGTTAGCAGCCCAGCATATACTCCTGGAATCACTGACTGATGCAGACAAAGGACTGATGAGGTTGGACTCTGAGGAACACGGTATGGGATCCAAGTCTCCTCCACCAGGTATTAATGCCTCTCATCCCAGGAATGGGCCAGGTTGGAAGCTATGAGCCCAAGATAGGAGAAACAGCTACTGTCTGATCACAATTCAAAACCAGTAATTACACTGAAAGCTGGGTTTGCTTTTTATTATCTCTTATGTAATGATCCTAAACAACTTCAGTAATAGATCCTTCCTCTTCCAAATGGATTCCTTTTGGTGTCAATGTCCCAAAAGGAAAAAAAAAATTGCTGTTGCTATTATGCATCAATCATCAGATTCACACATTTTAATTTTCTACCTGGAAGTCTGTTTGGAAAAGTCTTGAATTTGGGCAGTTTCTGGTTAACACAAGAACTCAGCCACAGATGGCCCCTTCCAGGGTGAGTTCAAAGGTACAAACCATTCCCCTGGGCCTGTCTGCAGTCCCTGGGGTACCATACTTTTCTGTGTTTCAGCAGCAGGCCCCAAAATAAACAATGACACCATTTGACTGAACAGTACATTACAAAATAAATAATGACTGAAAAATGTAAGGAAACCCTTGAAGTACATTTTTTTGTCATTCTGCACCACTACCTGGACTCCTAATTTTCTTGAAAACCTGAAACTATAACAAAGAGAACTGTAAGGAACACAGTTTGGTGTGTTTTGTTTGTAATTGTAAATTTTACTATATATACATGAAGTCGTTTGCTTAATTTGAGTAATATTTTTAAAATTGAAATTTATTGTTTTGACTATTTGTGAACCTAAAGAGTGAAGAAACTATTCCAAACTATTAATGAAAATAATTTTTGAATAATTCTATTTTATTTGCAAACAGAGAGAGATAGAGAGAAGAGAGACAGACAGGGAGAATGGGCAGGTCAGGGCCTCCAGCCACTGCACACGAACTCTAGACCACTTTGTGCATCTGGTTTTACTTGGGTACTTGACAATCACACCTGGGTTGTTGGGCATTGTAGGCAAGAGCCTTAACCACCAAACCATTTCTCCAGCCCTATTATTAGCATTTTGAGGAGCCTCCACATTGATTCTCAATAATTGGATTAATGAACAACACCACCATCAGTGTCTAATGTCCCCTTTGTTCATATCCTCACAAGGATTTATTTGTTTTCATGACTGCCATTCTGACAGGGGGTGATGAAATCTTGGCATTTTAACTTGCATTGTCCTGATGATTAGTGATATCAGATATTTCTTCATATATTTACTGGTCATTTGTACTTCATCTTGAGAATTGTCTGTTCATTTCATTAGCCCATTTTATTGATTGGGTTGTTTGGTTTCTTAATGCTAAGTTTTTTTGGTTTCTTTGTATATTATAGACAATATTTTTTCAGGTGTGTAGTTAACAAAGAGTTTTTTTTTTTTCCTCACCCTTAAGTGGTCTCTACATTCAATTAATTGTTTCATTTTCAGTACAGAAACATTTGACTTTCATGAAATTCTATTTGTCAACTATCAGAATTATTTCCTGAGCAATTGAAGTCCTCAGAAAGTCTCTGCTTTCTTTATGCCCATAATTCATAGATCTGACCTTTATACAGTGTCCTATAGATTTCCAGTGTTCCCTTCATATCTCCTCATCAATTTAGCTTTGTCATTATTCAGTTTCTCTGTCTGGTCTTTGATCTCTGATGTTCTGTCCTCTCCTTGGACAATTCTATTGGTGAAGCTTTCCACAAAGCTTTTTATTTGATTTATTTAACTTTTTTTTTCAATTTTTTTGCTGTAAGATCTTACTGTAGCCCAGGCTGACCTAGAATTCACTATGTAGTCTCAGGCTGGCCTCAAACACACAGCATTCCTTCTAGCTCAACCTCCTGAGTACTAGAATTAAAGTCATGTGCCACCACACCTGGCAGAGAGAGAAAAAGAATGGGATCACCAACGTCTCTAGCCACTGCAAATGAACTCCAGATGCATGTGCCACTTCGTGTATCTGGCTTTGCTTGGGCACTGAGGAATCAAACCCAAGTCGTTAGGTTTTGCAGGCAAATGCCTTAAGTGCACAGCCATCTCTCCAGCTCTTATTGACCTTCTTCAGTCCCAATATTTCAGCTTTCTTCTGAGTATTAGAAGCTGTGTTTGATAAAAAGCATTGAGTACCTTGGGCCAGCAAGCAGGGCAAAGCGTGTCATCTCTGTCCCCTCCATGCATAGGCTCCTCCACTCTGGGTCAATCACATGCTCACCTCTGTACATAGGCATGGGAATCACTCAAGAAGGCTCTATCTGAAACCAGTGATACCTAACCTACCTCATCCCCCTCAAGGCTGAAGACACAAAGACAAAACTAACTAAGGCATCTTGCTATCAGCTTTCACAATGCCCAGTTTCAACCACCCCTCACCTCCTCCCAACACAGGGCACCTCAACATCTCCAGTCATTTTCCTGAATCTGAAGTTACCTTGGATTCCAGAAACAGCAAAGCCTTCCAAGCACAGATGAGGGCAGTTTCCTCTGACTTCAGAGCTGAACCCTGGGCAAGAACCAGGCTGTCAGTTCAAGCAATAATGGAATCTTCAGGCCACTACATAGAACTAGAGCTGGCCCCACAGTCATTCAGACCATACCTTGGCCCGTTCTGCTTCATAACACAACCATTTTGGCCTCCTTGACTCAATTATTGCTCTACTTATAGTTAAAGCTCAGATCAGAGGCCAGAGGAGAGAGCTGGAGTCACTATCTATTTTTCTTCACAATGTGGGCATTGATTAGATCTGTGTTCCCCAATTTCCCACCAAAACTCATGTTTTTTTTTGTTTTTTTTTTATTTTTTTTTTGTTTATTTTATTTATTTATGTATTTGAGAGCGACAGAAAGAGAAAGAGGCAGATAGAGAGAGCAAGAATGGGCGCGCCAGGGCCTCCAGCCACTGCAAACGAACTCCAGATGCGTGTGCCCCCTTGTGCATCTGGCTAATGTGGGTCCTGGGGAATCGAGCCTCGAACCAGGGTCCTTAGGCTTCACAGGCAAGCACTTAACCACTAAGCCATCTCTCCAGCCCAAAACTCATGTTTTTAATTGGCATATTGGGATAGGTGGCCAAGACTAGAGTTGTGGAACGGCTGGAACCATGGCTTTTGCTGTAAAATGCCATTAAAGGAATAACAAAAGTAGGATGATCTTTTCAAGAGGAGATATTGTTAAACAACAGCAACATTTAAAATGAAAAAAGAGTGCATTTTTTCCATAAAGAAAAAGGTAAAATTGAAAAACAAAACTTTTAAAAAGTAGTATAAAATGATGAGAAAATATCAAAAGGGAAAAAGGAAACATTCTTAAAAATAGAGTATCAGTTTGGAAGATCTGACCTCTGACTAATCAGAGTTCCAGAAAGCAAACCAAGTCCACAGATGGAAGTAAGAAGAATCGCATAATTTAGGAAACATTTTCGGAACTAAAGGCCATAAGTTTCCAAATAGAAGCCACCAAGCGCTCAGGACAACACGTGAAACACAAACCACACCAAGGCGAATTGATGTGAAATTTCTAAATATTAAGAATAAAGACAAAATCTCAGACAGAAAGAAATGGAATGTGGCAAGGCTTAGGAGTCAGCATGATAGAATTAAAATAATGGACAAGATGCTGGACCCAAGCTAGTCAGAGTCCAATTTTGAAACATTTCCAGGCTAGACTCTAACAGGCAGCAAAGTCACATGAATATTAACTGAGCAAGATAAAGATTTCCTGATGGTCAGGCTTTCAAAACTATTGCCTCTTGGGGCTGGAGAATTTGCTCAGTGGTCAAAGGTGCTTGCTTGCAAAGCCTGATGGCCCAGGGTTAGATTCCCCAGTACCCATATAAAGCCAGATCTACAAAGTGGTGTATATGCCTGGAGTTTATTTGCAGTGGCAAAAGGCCCTGGTATGTCTATACTCTCTCCCTGCCTCTCTCTCTTTCTCCTTCTTCTTCCTTCCTTTTCTCCCTCCCTCCCTCTACTATATAAATAAAAACAGTTATTTTTTAATTACCTCTTATCTCTGAAACCAGTGAGTCTGCCTCATTAAAACAAGGCAATAGTCAAAGATAAGGAAAGAAAGACACTCAGATAATGAGAAATCAAATATTAGTGGAGATGTAAAAATTCCAAGAACAGGGAAATTGGCTTAGTGGATAAACGCACTTTCCACATATGTGTTAGTACCTGAGTTTGGATCCCCATAGCCCACATAAAAAAATAACACCAGACAGTGTGCAGGCTGCTCATAATAAAAGAAATACTTGGATGAGACCATGCAAGACTATGCATGAGACCATGAAAGTTCTCACTTCAAATTAAAACAGGACCACAAAATACTCCAAAGGCAATATCTCCAAGGGGAAAAAAAATGAGAATTTTCTTTTTTACATTTTAAATAGTTTATTTATTTATTTATTTATGTATTTGTAAGCGAGACAGAGAAAGAGCACAGGGAAGCCAGGGCCTGTAGCAAATGAATTCCAAACACATGTGCCTTGCTTGCAAATTGTTGAAATCATGTTTCTAGACAGTGTAGAAAGTAGTTAATGTTGGCACACAACACTGTACACAGCCAGGTGTGGTGGCGCATGTCTTTAGTCCCAGCACTATGGAGAAAGAGGTAGGTGGATCGCTGTGAGTTCAAGGCCAGCCTGAGACTACATAGTGAATTCCAGGTCAGCCTGGGCTATAGCAAGACACACCTCAAAAAAAAAAAAAAAGCAAAGCCAGGAGTGGTGGCGCATGCCTTTAATCCCAGCACTCAGGAGGCAGAGGTGGAGGATCGCCATGAGTTTGAGGCCACCCTGAGACTACATAGTTAATTCCAGATCAGCCTGGACCAGAGTGAGACCCTACCTAGAAAATAAAAAAATAAAAAATAAATAAAACAAACAAGCAATACTTTGCAGAGTTTTTTGGGGAAAAATACTAACCATCCTAACAGTGGAATCATTCAGTATTAATTTAGCAAGTCCATATGCAACTGGAGATGGGGCTGCAGAGAAGATATGCATGTGTTATAAGAGTTAGGTTTCAGGCTGGAGAGATAGCTTAGCATTTAAGGTGCTTGCCTGAGAAGACTAAGGACTCATTCTCCACTATCCACATAGGCCAGATGCACAAAGTGGTGCATGTGTCTGGAGTTCATTTGCACTGGCTAGAAGCCCTGGTGCACCCATTCTCTCTCTATCTGCCACTTTCTCTCTCTCTCTCACTCAAATAAATAAATATTTTTAAAAAAAATAGAGTTAGGCTCCAGGGCTGGAAAGATGTCTCAGCACTTAAGGCATTTGCCTACAAAGTCTAACAACCATGGTTCGATTCCCCAGTACCCACATAAAGCTAGATGCACAAAGTGGCACTGGCCCTGGGACATCCATTTTTCTGGCACATCCATTTTCTCTGTCTCTCTTCTCTCTCTCCCCTTACAAATAAATAAATAAAATATATTTTCTCTGTCTCTATCTTCTCTGTGTGTCTCTCTCTGCTTGCAAATAAATAAATTTAAAAAACATTTTTTAAAAGTTATGTTTCTTTCACAAGAAAGTAATCGTATCAGTAATCATAGGGAGACATAAGAGTATCATGATAATATTTAGAGATATAAAGCAACATGCCAGAAATGGAGTGAAAGTAAATAAAAGCAGATGCCTCTGGGGTGTGTATAACTTGGGATAGAAAGGCAAAACTTGATATTTGTTTCAAATCTTTTCTAACATTTGATGTTGAAAAATTTTGTACACATATTGCTTTGGACAGCATTTAAGTGAGAGAAACAAGAAAACAGAATTTTATTGGAAATTCTCAGGTTTAACAGGAGTTAAAGTTAATATGAAATTAAAACATAGAAGGAGGGAGGGACATCTGAGGACTTAAGCAAAATATTTTCCTAGCTGTTGTCTCTGTGGCAGACCAGGACTCTGGGCCACACACCAGCAGCTCTGGAGGGAAGGGCAGTGACACCAAGCAAGCACCTAGAATATGCCACCCCTATAAGGGTTCTCAGGGATCATTGTGCCTGGCCCTCCTCACAATCCCAGAGAAGAAGGCGAGTCATTCTCCAGATAAAGGACCAGTTCTCTGAAAGCTGAACAACTTTCTTACAAGCATTTGTTTTAACTTCAGCATAAATCTCAGGAAGACAGTGAACAGAGTCTGATGGAATTCAGTGAGACCCAGAAGCCATTTGACACATGAGAACACTCAGTCAATTAATTTAGCCTACAACTAGTTGGTAGCAGAGCTGCAATGCGGCCTTGGTCTCTGACAGAACTCCCTAGTAGCCCCTTGGGAGGACAGAGACCTTGGCTGTACCCCCAGCACTGACCATCCCAAGAATGGCACCTAAGAAACACTCATCCACATTCCCCAGCTGAAGGAAATGCAGCCCAAAAAGGGCTCACTTGATTCTTGCTAGCAGGGTTCCTAGCAGAACCCAGTGCTCCAACCTCTCCTCTCGCCACCTCCTATACAGGGTCCCTGTGCAAGGGATGTCTAGACACAGCTTCTGTAGGGAGAAGACCATGAAGACCTGTGATGCGCTGAGTATGAAATGTCCTCCACGGCTTGTGTGCTGAATGTTTGGTCTCCAGCTAGTGGGCCGGTGGGGGGGGGGGGGGCTTGTGACAAGTTGAGGAAGTTGGTCCTAACTGGAAGGAGTAGGTCATTATGATGGCCAAGTTCTGTTGTCAACTTGCTATGGTTAGGAATCCACAGACATACCTCTTGGTTGGGTCTCTAAGGTTGCTTCCAGGAAGGACTGACTGAAGGAGGAAGTCCTTGCCCCAGAGTGGGTGGCTCTATGTAAAGGAAGCTCTGGGAGAAAGGGGTCCCTTCTTCCTGTCGGGCTGCCTGTGCTGCTCGCTGGTGAGCGTCTTCACTTGCACAAGCATCTAAACCTGCTCTGCTCTCCTTCCTCAGCACTGGCACCACGTTTCCTCAGCCTTCCAGTGTGGGCTGAAGATCAGCGTCTCTCCAGGAAGCCTCCAGGCCTTCCATGCTGGATGGGGACTGCTGGGGCCTCCAGCCATCCAGCCTGGGCAGCCACCGGGTTCCTTGACTCGCAAGCCTGCAGACTGCTGCTGTTGGACTGCCATAAGCTAATCCAGTAAATTCCCCTTTTAACATAATTCAGTCTTTCCTTCCTATTCCTGAAAGCAACCTTCCTATTCCCTAGAGAAGCCTGAGTAACACATCATTAAGGTCATGTCCTTGAAGGTTACCCCTTATCTCTCTGGCCCCTTCTCCTTTCTCTTCTTCTCTCTTCTCTCTGCTTCCAGTGGACCATGAGATAAGTGGCTTCTGCCACATGGTTCCACCACCATAATGTTCTCCCTCACCAGGGCTCTAAGTGACTAGAGACAGGACCCTAAGGAACCATGAGCCAAAATAATGAATTCCTCCCTTGACTTGTTCCTGTCACATATTTTATCAGAGCATCACAAGAGCAAGTGACACAGGACTCTTTTCCATTGCACAATTCACCTTCATCTACCCAAAGTGGTCAACTTACAGCTTGCACCTTGGGCCTTAACACTGAAATGTCACACACCTTAAATAATAGGGGGAAAATGGTAATTTCTCTTGGAAAAAAAAAAAGAACTCTAACAAAATAAACCAGTCAATGAAAAACAAATAATAAATCGCAGTAACAATCTGGGAGCCCTCAGCATGTTTGTTACAGTAAAACCTGAACAGCCCCCCAACCACGAGCAAACGACAGCAACAGAAAGCATTAGCTGGCTCTGAACGCAACCTAGGACTGGACTCAAGATCCACCTCCCAGTGACACACCTCCCACAACAGGGCTCTGCCTGCTGGAGACTAAGTAGGAAACTTAATCAAAACTATCCTAGACTATGTGAATCATGTACCTTCGAACAACCACAGGCTTACAGGGTGGTGATATTTGGAGGGAAGGATATGGAGCTAAAGCAACTTAAGATAACGGGTGTGGGACATGGATGCCCTATGTTCTTCTGGGAGATCCCGAGGAGACCTGCAGAGGGTCGTGGCTCCAGTGCGCCTGTGCTCCGGGTTTCTACTGGCTGGTTCTACACCTCTGGACAGCGCAGAGAATTACAGATTCTCTAGCATGTTCCCACAGTAATGTGTTTTAAAATATTCCACGGGGAAATTGTGAGGATTAAGTGCTATAGAGCACTCAGAGAGAGCAAGGCAGGACTCAAAATATTTCCCAAAGATCTCTTATTTTCTAAGAACATTGCTGTCATGTGATATTGCCAATATCTGTATCTGTGCTTGATCCGGAGAATTCATGGTCAGTGATTTGTTTTACTCAGAAAGGCTTTGTAGGACTAAAGAGAGAGTGGAGCAATATCTAGACAAACAGGTCGAGTCCTAAGTAGTTGGCAAGGTAGTGAGCCCTGAGAACAGACGCACCCTGAGTATGGGTACGTTTCAAGGGACTACAGTCATGGGAGAGAGGAAATACAGAGATCAGGCTTTCACAGTCTAATAGGCCTGAAGTAGAAAAACGCTTTTAGAGGCCATGGCCAGAGTTGAGGTCTGAGGTGTTTGTGGCTTCAGATTGGTGGTACTGGAGTTGGTAAATGGTGAAATTCTAGAGATGTACTATAGGTAAAATCAAGATGTTTATCTAATATACTATAAACCAGAGGTGACTTTTTGCCCAAATAACTTGAAAAAATTATGATTTGACTTACTGGATTGGAAACACTGATGACGAGGGAAAAATTAAAAGGGGAATCTGAAAGATTTCTACCAAAGTTGGTGACCCTTTCATAGCTAACTCTCATAAATTGTTTGTCTGGGTCAGATGCTGCTGATGGTTTACATTTATGATGATTCGTTTTCATCCCAACATCTGTGAGATACATGACTCTTGTTATATAGGGAATTATCATTTATACTTATCTAAATATTCTGGTTTTTAATAATGATGCATAGTTTTCATAACTTCTCTAAGTGTGTGATTACAATGAGAAAAGTAAACACATTGGTGCTGGAGAAATGGCTTAGCAGTTAAGGCGCTTGCCTGCAAAGCCTAAGGACCCATGTTCTATTCTCCAGATCCAACATTAGTCAGATGCACAAAAGTGAGGCAAGTGCAAGGTTGCACATGCCCATTAGGTGGTGCACATGTATGGCATTCAACTGCATTGGCTGAGGCCCTGGTGTGCCAATTTTCTCTTTCTCTCTTAAAATAAAAAGAAAGAAAGAAATGCATCAATAAATTTTATTGCTTACTGAGTCTTATAGTGATTACTTAACCTAGGTTGATTTGAGATCCTTCACATTCTTTTAATCAGTTTTCAACTTTGTTGCTGCTGCCAGGCTAGATAAAGTCATGTACATAAATGTCATCTCACACAGAGCAATGCCTAGTTAGCTGTGCTAGTTAAAAGCCTGGAACTCTCTAGACTTCCTAAACCACTACAAAGAAGTAAGAGAGAAATAGACAATAAAGAGATATGTTGAATTTTTTTCATATGAGATGTTGAGGATGATTGGGTTACATTTTAGCTATGACACCTATTATATCCCAGCATCTTATTTGCAACATATACCAACCATGAACTCACCACTCATTTCCTGCACCAAGCTAAAAGCCTCTGGTTGGATGACTGGATGGCATGAGATTCGGCTTTTAATTTTAACATCACATAAATGAAAGATCTCATTTTGTTTTGTCTTTTCTCTCTGGTCACTAAATTTCAACCATTTCCATGTGCATGTGCTCAGTGACTGACAGAGTGTGGGAGTGACTGTGGCAACTTTGAGTGGATGTCCAGGTCACGCATGGAGCACCAGTCATCACGGTGACACACCCCTGAAGTCACCTTGCCATGGAGATAGCTGATCTGTGCTGACTTCAGGCTGTCCTTTTGTGCTGTCTGGGATTCTCGGGTGTTATATGTGGAAAGACGCCCACCACATCCAGTGTAAGATGAAAGGTCAGACAGAGACTTCGCTCATCACACTTCTCCACTAACACTTACTAGACTCCTGACGCTGGAATTAATACCAAAGGCAGTCTCATTCCAGTCCTGCAATGCCAAATGAAATATCAGTTGTTATTTTCTTTTGCAAGTGTAGAAAGGAACCCCATCCTCTTCACTAAGCGGGGTTGTATGTGTTTTGGCTGAAATCGAGTCTTCTGCTTCATGAACACTGGAACAATGGAAATGGAAAGGAACTGGCCTCTTTACAGGGTCCCATTTTGTCACATAGTAGATGAGGGAAAGATGCTCAGAGAACGTTAGTAATCGTCTCAGACCACACAAAATGGAGGGCCAGGATCCGGCTGCTTAGCCCAAGTTCAGAGCTCTTCCCGACCACTGTAGTCTGCCCCCTGCCACTTCTGATGGTCTCAGCTGGCCACACAGAGGTCTCCAGAAAGGGCTGAGGTATCTTCTCCCACAGATGTCCATTTGTCCCCACCTATACAGTGGAGGCATCCAGTATGCTGGAAACCAAGTCCAGCAACAGAACAGCAGAACCCCTGTGATGTGCCCCAGGCTGAGAGCCATGCCAGCATTTGGCTCCACCCTGAGTTCCAATCAAGAGATCGTGAAAGGAAACTTGGAAGAGCTAAAGAAAGAAGAGACAAAGAGGCGGGAAAACCAAAGCATGCCAATAGATGTGGACAAAACAGTTCAGAGGCATTTAGGAATTAAGCCTTCGCCTTTTAAAAGCTACTTTCAATAGCAACTATTATTGGAGAACTTTCAACTGCCTTATGAATGTTTGTTCGATTTCAAAACAAGATCAAGTTCAGGGCACAATTATGTTCTTGATTGACACTTTCCTTTGAATCTCTTTCAGCAGATCAGCTAGTAACCCAACCTCCGCTTGCACTGCAACCAACTCCCCCCACCAAAAAAAAAAAAAAAAAAAAACCTCATGATAAGAATAGTTTTAAAAATTCAAAGTTGGCAGTCCAATCAGAGCTATAGTAACCATGAGCCATATGCTATTACCTTTGCAAGTACATGAAAATGTTGAAATACAATCTAATCTGGACCCCAACAGTTTCTAACAGCATTTTCCTGTAACCAATTGCCAGTAACCAATCACATATTTCGATGTGCATGCTGTGACTACGCTGGGCATGTAAAAAAGTACTTTGCTGTCTCTTCTGATGAAAATCATGATAATTCTCAGGTAGCCACCCTTTGGCAGGCCTTACTCCCAGCAGTGGCCAGCAAGATTGCGAAGGCCGTTAGGTTGTGACGCAGCCAGGTTTAGACTGGTGCTTCTCGTCAATTTTGAAATGATGCAGCCGTTGCCTTCTTGTTGTTGAGACAAAATACTTGAACAGAAGCAGCTGATGGCAGGAAAGGCTTTAGCTCACCTTACAATTTTGAGGGAAAGTTCACTGTGGCAGGAATGACATGGCAGGAACTAGAAGCTGACTCACATCATCACACATCAGCAGCCGGGAGAAAGCAGAAAGGATGAGCGAGCTAGTCCCAGCAAGTGAGTGGACTATAAGGTCCCAAAGTCCACCTCCAGGGGCACAGCTCCTCCAGCAAGACTACACCTCTGAAAGGTTCCACCGACTGGGGTCTAAGCAGGAGGCTTAATCACAAGCACTTGAGTCTATGGGGAACCATCTATATTCAAACACCACAAATGGCCAGCATCCATTTGTCAAGTCTCTCCCAACTGCAATGACAGAAACTCAATTCAAGAGGAAGGAAAAGAAGGAATTTGGAGACATAAAATGGAAATATTAAGAGTGGATTTGGTCTCAAGGTCCCCAAAATTTGTATTTTTATTAACCCTTATGTCTTATGTCTAACCTCCTCTGTCTACTGGCCATACTATCTTCTTTTACCTAAAATGAGCTTGCTCCGTGTCTACATGGGTTTGTGCAGGCATGTTCAAAGGTGCGTGAAGAGTGTGCTCTTGACAGAGCACGTATGTAGCTAGAACAGCTCCTAGCTTACCACCTTAGGCAATCTCAGAGGCAAAATAGCACTTATTGCCTCAGTGTGCATATATACAGCACCAGAGAAAACCTGCTAGGCTACTAGTTTTTATTTTTATTTATTTTTTATTTTACTATTTTTTTTTATTTGAAAGAGAGAGAATGGGTCCACCAGGACCCCCTGTTGCTACAAACCCCAGATATGTGCATCACCTTGTGCATCTGGCTTTGCATGAGTACTAGGGAATTAAACTCGGTCCATCAGGTTTGTATGCAAGTTCCTTTAACCACTGAGCCACCTCTCCAGCCCCTACTTCTGAGCCAATCTTGTGGCAACAGGGGTGATTGGCAGTCCCCATGAGGCACCATCATCAGCTGTACCATAAAGCTCCTATGACTCTCTGTCCTAATAGAATGCTGAGTTGTGTCACCTCTCAAAACCACATGCAAAGGGTGGTGGCAATTTCCTAAGGAAAATGAGCTGCCAGCAAAAGAAAAGGAGACCAGATCACAGACAGACAAAATCAATAGATGTCAACAGCATTTCTACAATTTACTGAGGGGCAAACATTGTCAAGAGAACCTAAAACATGTACACACAAAATGAGAAAAGAAATCGGTGACAACAAAAGCATGTTGCAGTCCAGTTTCCAGCCATGGTGATCAGTGTCGCAGGCTTGCACTCAGTGGCCATGTTCAGAAGGAAGGCATGGGCTTGGGGTGGAACACATCTGTACACCCAGCAGTAACGGAAATCACCAACCACACAGAGACACAGCACAAAGTCATCCACCCTACTTCCATAGTGACAGGAACCTCGGCTGTCATCAGAACACACGTTAGGTACTGCTAGAGGAACGTAGCAGTTGCCTTCTGTCATAATCAGCTTCACATTGCTGGGATGAACATCCAAACCAGACACAGTTTGTGAAAGGAAGGGGTTGATTTCAAGCTGACAGATCCAGGGGGATATTCCATCCATGGCAGAAGGAGCTGCAACCATACGTCGTCCAAGCAGGGAGAAACCATCACCAGCCGGCAGACACCAAAAGCAGCAAGCACAAATGGGCAGCATGCGGCAAGGAGCCAGGCAGAGCTCACACCTCTGTGCACACCTTTGTGCTGGACCCCAGGATCCACCCCCACTGGCACCTCCTCCAGCCGAGTGGCTAGAGACCCAATTACAAGCTTAAACAGAACACCTGAGTCTATGGGGGACAGACGTTCAAATGGACACACCTTCTCATTGCTGGAACAAAACTCCCAACCATAATCATCTTACAAAGGAAAGGGTTTGCTTCCGTTTCAGGAGGAGGCTTTGTGGTGGTGGGGAAAGCATGGCAGAGCAGAAAGCCAGTTCACGTCTTCACACACTGGTAGCAGGAAGGAAGCAGCAAGAGTGTGCTAACTCTCAACACCCGGTGTGCTAGACCGGTAAACCAGAAGGCCTGCCCCTCAACCCTCCTCCTTCAGCTAGTTTCCCACCCCTGAAGGCCCAGACAATGGGGACCAAGTAAGAGGTTTAATTGCAAGCCCTTGAGGCTATAAAGGACATTTTACATTCAAACCATATTTGGATTGATTGATTGTGTGTGTGTGTGTGTGTGTGTGTGTGTGTGTGTGTGTGTGTGTGTTCATGGGCTTGTCAGTAGACATGTGTGTGCACATGTGTGTGTAGGCAGCAGAGGTCAATGTTGGGTAACTCCCTCAATAACTCTTTTTTATTTCTGTTGAGACAGGCTCTCACTAAATGGCAGGTTCACCATATTAGATGGCTAACCAGCAAGTCTCAGGACCCTCCTGCCACTACCTCCCCAGTGTGAGTATTACAGAGGTGAACGTTCATGCCTGGCATTTTATGTGGGTGCTGGGCATCCAAACTCAAGTCCTCATGCGGGCACGGCAAGTACTTTACCCACTTCGCAAATTCTCCAACTCTGGACTTGGAGCTTTTAAATTCATTTTCTCATTTCCAGATACTCAACCCAATCAGCAAAGCCTGTGCAGACATTCCAAAATCCAAAAAAGCTCTGAAATCTGAAATATTTCTGAGTACCAGCATTTCAGACAGGGATCCTTTCCCAAGGTTACACTGCTAGGGAATGAATGGATATCACCCGGGCCCACCAGGAGGTAATCCCAAAGCCTTTTTTCTCCACTATATGAGGTTTTATGTGTACGAGAAAAACATAATAACACAAAAGAAACATTTCCCAACAATAATACTCAAGGGCTGGGGAGATAGCTTAGTGGTTAAGGCACAGGCCTATGAAGCCTAAGGACCCAGGTTCAATTCTCCATGTCGCACATAAGCCAGATGCACATGGTGGAGCATGCGTCTGGAGTTCATTTGCAGTGGCTAGAGACCCTGGCGTGCCCATTCTCACTCTCTGTCTCTCTGTCTCTCTGTCTCTCTCTCTCTCTCCCTTTCTTCCTGTCTCTAGTAAATAAATAAAAATAAAAAATAAATCTAAAATAATAATAAAAACACTCAAGTTACTTAAAGTACCGAGCTTGCCCATCCATTGAGAACCTTGCTCAGATTTGAGGTTCATGTACACTGAACTTGAGGACGGTTCTTTAAGAAGCCTCGAGAGGGCCTGTGGTCTTCTAAGGGCGGGTTCACTGCCACACAATCCCTGCTTCCCCTGGAAGAGGAGCAGGTACTTTGACCTTGAAAAAGAACCCAGCTGGTAAATGAAGGTCAAAGGCAACAGCTCCTAGCTCTGGCCCAGAGTTTTCTGTGCTAGGTTTGCTTCCTTAAAGGACCCGCCTCCATTCCCGAAGTCCACGGATCCTGCAAAACCCTCCAAGTTCAACACCACAGCTTGGTCAACCACCACTATGGAGCTGACAGATTCCTGGCTCTTCTAAGACTTTCTTTCTTTCTTTTTTTTTTTTTTCAAGTGAATAAGTAAGTCTGGTTAGGTTTATTGTAGGAACAAATGCTCTGCTGGAAAGCTAATTCTTTCGAATGGCTGAAATGAAAGGTAATACCCCCACGACACCTTCAGAGTCCACTCGGATTTAAGCAGATGAAAATGCTAACATTTCTAAACCCAAGGCCAAATATGGGATGGAGAATATAAAGAGGCTTTTCTAACCATTGTGACAGGAAAGGAATGCACAGGTTTATTGAGAGAAAATTGCAAGGGTGATGCTGAGCTGATTTATGAATCTTCCTGCCAGGAATAAAAATGTCATGTATATAGCACTTATTCGACGATTATCAGATTTGTCTTCTGTGTGTATGTGGAAATATATTTAAGTTGGGTTTTAAAAATACCTATTCAGAGAAAAAAAGAGGTACTTCTTTCCACTTTCTTTTTAATATTTCTTTTCATTTATTTATTGGAGACAGAGAGAGAGAGACAGAGAGAAAGACAGAGTGAGAATGGGCACACTAGGGTCTCTAGCCACTGCAAATGAACTCCAGACACATGCACCACCATGTGCATCTGGCTTATGTGGGACCTCGAAGATCGAACCTGGGTCTTTAGCCTCCGTAGGCATGCACCTGAACTGCTAAGCCATCTCTCCAATCCCACTTTTTTTTTATTTTTATTTATTTATTTATTTGAGAGCGTCAGACACAGAGAGAAAGACAGATAGAGGGAGAGAGAGAGAATGGGTGCGCCAGGGCTTCCAGCCACTGCAAACGAACTCCAGATGCATGCGCCCCCTTGTGCATCTGGCTAACGTGGGACCTGGGGAACCGAGCCTCGAACCAGGGTCCTTAGGCTTCACAGGCAAACGCTTAACCGCTAAGCCATCTCTCCAGCCCCTCCAATCCCACTTTTAACTTCTGGATAGCAGCACTGAAACATACTCCTCCCATGCAGGAGATTCCTGATGGCAAGATAACACATAGAAACGTGGCCACGGTTCAGGGACGGAACCTAATGTCAATGAGTGAGTTTGGGTGGGCATCTAACATTGGTGTTCGATGTTGAGAAACAACCATTTGGAGGAACTTCCTTTCCAAATGTCAGCTCACTGGGTTTTCCCTTCACCTTTGGTGGGAGCAGAATGAAGACGGTGGCAGTGCGTGTGCCCACACGTGTGTGCATCTTTAATGGAGCAGGGATATGTGTGTGGTGGTAACCAAGGGCCCGGATGGAGGAAGAAAGCCTAACTGTGGGAAATAGGCTTGATGAGAGCAGACGCACTATGGCTTTTCAAAGTTGGGTTTACTTTCTAGGTTAATCCACTTAGGAGACACTTCCAAACATACTGTAATAATGGGAGAAAGGTAAGGAATGGGAGAGTATGAAGGTATGAAGGAGAAGCGTTCAACATGCAAAATAGACATATATGAAAACTTAAAAGCAAATTTAAAAAATTTAAACCCAAAGAAAACAAAGCAGTTCTGCATGAATCTCAGTGTCTCGTGGGATCTAAAGATGCTTGTCATTGCTACATCCCCTCTCTAGAGTGTGAGGCGTCACCACAGACTTGTTGCCTTAAACCAACAAAAATGTGTCTGAGCTCCCATTCCCTCCCAGAGTTGGAGGCCAGAAGCTGAGTCACCTTGTCAGCAGGGCTGGGTGCCTCTGGAGGATGTCAGGGAGAGGCCGTGGCATGCCTCTCTCACGTCTAGTGGCTGCCCACAGCCTTGGTTTCTCTTGGCTTGCAAATACATCACTCCAGTCTCTGCCCTTTCTGCACATCCTGATCCTGAACGGTTTTTTCTCAACAACTTCACCTTAATAAGCACAAAGGCCTTTCTTCCTAATGAGGCCATAGCCACACGTCTGAGTGCACATGCTTTTCAGGGGCCCACTTTCCAACATGCTACGCAAATGATGGGGTGAGGTGCTGACAATCTCTGAAGTTCATACTCTTGGCCTCATTCTTAACACCTCTCCCTTTTTTGTTCTGCTTTCTACATCCTCCTACAACACACGCATAACTCGGCACTTACATCGAATCCATTACAGCATTTGATGAGCCAAAGCAAGGTATAGACACCAGTGAAAACAAAAACTGCCACTCCTGGGCTGGATACATGGCTCAGCGGTTAAGCGCTTGCCTATGAAGCGTAAGGGCCCCAGTTCTAGGCTCAATTCCCCAGAACCCACGTTAGCCACATGCACAAGGGGGTGCACGCATCTGGAGTTCTTTTGCAGTGGCTGGAGGCCCTGGCGTGCCCATTCTGTCTCCCTCCCTCTCCCCCTCCCCCCCACCCCGTCACTCTCAAATAAATAAACAGAAAATATTTTTTAACTGCCACTCCTGTTGTGCTTAACCATCTTAATTTAACTTAATTTTAATTGAAATAGGCGCAACATCCACATTTAAACTTTTTAAACATAATGTCCTCCTCATCTACTGTATCTTCTTGTTGTCTGGACAAAGCAAGAGACCATAAGCAGCTGATGGAGGAAAAGTATTTTTGTTGTTTTTTTTTTTTTAATATTGTATATATTTATTTGAGAGAGGGAAGGGAATACAGAGAGAGCACACCAGGGTCTCCAGCCACTGCAAACAAACTCCAGGCGCACGCACCACTTTGTGCATCTGGCTTTATGTGGGCACTGGGGAATCGAACCTGAGTCCTTAGACTGTGCAATCAAGTGCCCTAACTGCTGAGCCATCTTTCCAGCCCGAGAGGAAAGTTTTTATTTTGTCTTACAGTCTCCAGGGGACACGTCATGGTGGAAGAGGAAAGGAAGGCAAGAGCCAAGGCTGGACCTCAGCTCCGGCACAGCAGGCTAGAACAGAGCAGGACAGTGAGCCCACCCCCAACAACACTCCTCCACCAGGGAGGCTCCACCTTCCACATTACCACCAGCTAGGGACCCCTGCAGCGCGGCCTGGGACAACTCTAATGGACGGTCTTCCTTCTGGGGCCCTCCAGTGGCTTTTCTCTTGCCTTGTCAGACCTGCATCACTGTCTGAATTCCTTCTCTGCCAGCTCTCTTCCTTCCTGCACCTTCCTTTGACATACACTGACATACCACCCTGTGCACTGTACTGACCTCTTCTCTCCCTCCACAGACCCCACTGTAGAACATGCATGAAGGGAGTGAAGGGCCACTGTGCAGAGCCAACAAGCATCAGGAGTAGGACATTCGTCAGGTAACCTGCTCTATAATTGATGTTTCTTAGACATTTTGGTATTTGGCCATATGGTGTCTTGGGGACGTTAGCTTTGTCCCCTTCTAAAGTATAATTGTCTTTCAGCTACAGAGTTGTGAGCAGAAAATCAGAACAGTCTCTTCAGGGTCTCACCACCATCTCTGCCTAAGTGAATTTACTCTGACTTACTATCAGATAGCTCTGAGGGCTTTCTGTTAGGAGTCAGACAGTCTCAAGGAGAGACATACAAATATAAAGCCAATGGCCAGATATCTGGGGGAGTTTTCTAAATAGTATTGTTTCAATTATCTCATCTTGGAAGAAGCAGAAGTAAAAATCATATTCACTACATTTAGGTCCAGGTCCTGGATAGGTTTATGTGTGGAAGATACATTCACTTGGATAAAGATAAAAATGGATGACCAAAAAAATGTTTTTTATTCATTACTGATGCTAAATATACTCTTCTGAGTAAATAAAGCCGTCAAGACAATCATACTTAAACTGTCTGCACTCTACCTCCCCTCAAACAAGACAATGCCAGATAAAACATGACCCTAATGGGCTCAGAGGAGGACAGACAGATGATGATTCCACTAAGATGATCCCACTAAACAGGGCAGGAGCTCAGGGAAGTTGCACACCATTGTTCACCAAAGACTGAGCTCTGCTTAGGGGGACAGGCAGAGCATGCTGCTGAGGTACTTAGGTCTTCCCTCAGAGAAATGGACCAGCCACCAGAGAGATATCACCCATGTTGTAGTCCAGGAGGAATTACTCATTCTAAACTTCCATTCTAAAAAGAAATACCCAATTCAAGAAGCTGTGAACTCTTCTACTCACCTGGTTAGATACTCAAGATACACATTAGTCTTTTCAAGAATTACTCCACAAGGCTGTATCATTGTTCTTCTCAATTGTCACACAATTTTTTCTTTGCTCTTTCCAACTCACACTTTGGGGTACATGTGTTTAGGTGTGCATGTGTGCACACATGTACATGTGCATATGCATGTAAAATTGTTCATTCTTCTGAGAGACTCTGAGATATGTGATTGGAATTCAATACATGGATGAAAAATATAAACTCCTTTCTTAGGTGATGTTCTTCCTTACTACACTTCTGGACAGGCTCTGAAGACAGAATACATAGCTATCTGGAAAAGACCATGGTCACTGTTAAAGTCACCTTCTTGTGGCTGGGATAAAATGCCCAGTGAGAAGCAGCTAGTGGAAGGAAAGGGTTTACTTCAGATTACAGCTTTAAGGGAAGTTTCACCATGGTGAAGAAAGCCTGGCAGAGCAGAGGCTGGGCATCACATCTTCTCACACCGTCTGGGAGCGTGCAGCAAGAGTGAATGGGCTCTAAACATTCAGACTAAAGAACCCCAAAATGCGTCCCCAGTGACACACCTCCTCCAGCCAGGACCCACCTCCCAAGGGCTCCACCGGCTGGGGACCAAGTGTGAGGCTTAATCACAGGTGTGGGAGGCTGGGGAGGGCATTTCACATTCAAAGCACCATAAATAATTATTCATACTGTGGGCCTAAAATGGGGCTTGGTCTTCATAAACAAAAATTCCTTAAACTTTGATATGTCTTTTGAGGCTCAAATAAAGATAAGAGATCCCTCTCCACATGACTCTTTAGTCAGCCACCAGGATCATGAAAATGAGATACCCTCAGAAGTTGGGAAGTGCCTCTTTTGATGCATGGAATTGGCTTTTTTAAATATTTTGTTTTATTTATTTGTAAGGAGAGAGAGAGAGAATGGACATGCCCAGCCTCTAGCCACTGCAAATAAACTCCAGACACACATGCCATTTTGTGCATCTAGCTTTATGTGGGTACTAGGGAATCAAACCCGTGTCCTTAGGCTTTGCAGACAAGTGCCTTAACTGGTGAGCCATCTCTCCAGCCCCAGCATGGCACTGTTGTAGTTGAGTTTATCCACACTCTGCCAGCCCACAGCAGCCATTCTGTGCATAGTCTCATCTGTCCTTTCAAGCAACTATGGAAGCCGTACTGCAGTTTCCACCTCCATCTGGCCTTCCAGTCAGTTCCTTCCTGGAATCCCCTCCTCTCTGCTTGTCCAAGGTAATCCTTCTTGGCCTACATCCTGTTTGATCTTCTCCACCGGGCTTTCCAAATTCCCCTAACCTGGAGAGAGCTCTCCTTTCAGCACAACCTTCAGCCACACCTCAGTACCAATTTCACAGCATGACTTACTGATTCCTCCTTCACCTGCACCCCAGACTTCCAAGATCTGAAGCACAGGAGTTCATGACTTCAGAATACATTTTTAATCATAACTTTAGAAACTAAAAAACACCAAAAATACAAGAAATGGTACTAGTCATGTCACTCAGAACTAACAACTGTCCCAATCTCAAGATGCTGCTTCTCTGGACAATGCCTATCTCTTCCTTTTCTTTCAAATCAAAAAGCTCAATTTTGATAGCCTGCATGTATCATGGAAACATCCTATGATATTTTGTGTATAAATATTTGAATTTCACTTAGGGAGCATCATCACTTATTATTATTCCTAACATAGGGGTTTTTTCTACTTGCCATATACTTTTTCACTACTAATTAACTGCAGTCCTATGATACACACTTGTATGCAAAAATATTATTCAGGATGATAATGATGGTGGTGGCACACTAAGCTTTGCATGGCTCTAAGAGCTGAAAGTTGGGTGTATTTTAAGAAATATTTTTATTAATTTATTTGTAAGCAGACAGAGATAGAAAGAAGAGGGAGAGAGAGAGAGAGAGAGAGGGAAGGAATTGGCCCACCAGGGACTCAAGCTACTGTGACCAAATTCCAAACATGTACACCCCCTTGTGTGCATGTGTGACCTAATGCACTGTGTCACTGTGTGTCTGGCTTATGTGGGACCTGGAGAGTCAAACATGGGTCCTTAGGCTTCACAGGCAAGCACCTTAACTGCTAAGCCGTCTCTCTAGCCCTTTTAAAATAGTTTTATTAATTTATTTGTAAGCAGAGAGAAATAGAGGGAAGAGGGACAGAGAGAGAGAGAGAGTGGGTGCACAAGGGTCTCTACCCACTGCAAAAGAACTCCAGATACATATGCCATTTTGTGCACTTGGCTTTACATGGATACTAGGGAACTGAATCCATGTCATTAGTCTTTGCAGGCAAGCACCTTAACCACTGAGCAATCTGTCCAGCCGTGGATATATTTTTAGTTGAGAATTTTAATACATGAACATACTGTAACTTGGCTATATTTGAGTCCCATTGCCCTCCTTTGCCCACACCTCCCTCACCCCCATTGCATTAAGCTCCCCTCTTTCCAAGTAGTCCTTCTATCAGTGCCCCAAAGTACTCTTTCCTATGCCAAGTTCTCAATTTAGCTGTGTGATCTCAAGAAAGTGACTAAACTGGTTAATCCTAATAGCAAATTCACAACAATAAGTAAATTAGTGTCTGTATTTAGTATACTAAGAATAGTACGGGTACATAGTAAATAAAGTATTCAAAATATCTTGTTTAACAGTGATCATAATTCATATCATCTATTATAGCACGCCAAAGATGTTAGCTGGAGACTGAGACCTTAGTTACCCAACAGTGGTCACTAACAACCCCACTGAGGAGAGCCCTCAGGGAAAGAGGGACCAAAGGGAGCGGGAAAATAAAACTATAACCATGGTAAAAAGAGAGAGAGTATTTAGAAAAAAATACAAGTAGTTATATAAAAAAAAAATAAATGTTCACTTGAAAACTTTGAGTAATGTGGATTTTGAACCCTAGGAAAGCAGAGAAATGAAAATGTTCATTGAAAAGTTCACCACCTTATCAAGAGTAATTAATTTTACTGTAGTATTTTCCCAGAAAACCAGATTTCACCCACTTTGCTTTTTTGACCCAGTTAGTGGCAGGCCAATAGCCAATCAGCTGCCAATCATTTTCCCTCTTAACTCCGTGGAACAGAGCATTTCTCAGAGCAGTCTGAAAAGTGAATTCATTGGCTACATTCGACTGTTTCCAGTTTCCCAGTCTGCCCTTTGCAGAATTCTGAGCTGGGAAGGAGAACCCCTCAAAATCACTGTGGCAGGGTTATTTTAGACTTTCAGTAGTTTTTTTTTTCTTTCTTGAAGCCAGCTTTAAAAAAAAAAAAAATGTTACCCTTACACTCTCTGTATTTATTTATTTTGGCCTTGGTGGACTAGCCCACGGCTAAATTTTATGGACTTAATAAAATTCCCAACATTCTCAGACATGGGTCGTGATGTTTGTGCGCTGGGCAGAAAACAAAGGTGCTTTATGAGGAGCAGGGCAAGCTGGGAGCCGAGAGAGCTGCGCGCAGTTCTGCAGGCTCAGGCCGCAGCGACCCAGCGACAGGCGAGGCAGACCTGCCTGTGCCCGCCACTCTCCTTACTGCATCTCCTCTGCCTTCTTCCCAGACATGTGACCCAGAGCTCCAATGTTGTCCCTGAATGCCCAGGATCTCCCACTATGATGCATCTCAGGGTTTGGCTGCCCAGATGATTGAGCTAGGTCTAGAACTTTCCACCGTACTTTCTGCCTTCCAAAAGTTATCTGTCTTGTCTTTTCTCATAGTGAGGCTTTCTTAACAGGAAAATTGGTTGATCCCATAGAGCAAGTTGCAGTGTTGGTACAGCTAGGTAGAGAAGTCCTTCCAGCCAATGCAGCCAGGAGCTCATATCAGTGCGAACCAGATGTTCTATAGTTGATGCCATGAACGGAGCCCAGGAGACCCTTGAAATTATGTCACAGTGGTGGACACCCAATCTACCCACCAGCGCTGTGGCTCACTGAAGCTCTGACAGTCACACACGATCATTTCATTCTATATCTATGCGTTTTATGTTTTTTCAGTATTTCTTCTACACAATCCTTATAACGTATCTTGTTAGGTAAAATAAGCTCTTCCTTTTCTTTTCTTTTTTTTTTTTTAATCTCTCTTTGCTGGGCCAAATGGGAGTTCTCTTAGCTAAAATAAAACAGAGCTGGTATCAGTCACTTAAGTGACTTTAGAGTGAAAAATACAAATTGCAGTGTGTGGGAGTGTTCCTGGGGGACATTTTCCATCACGCGTGACATGACTAGTGTGAGAAGTGACGTGGCCTCACGGTGGAGGTCGTCACATCCCTAAGACGTGCACAGTATCTGATCTCATCAACGTTTCCACATGGATGAGGGAAGGAAACACACACCCAACACGCGTACAAACCCACACATATCAGACATCAAAACAGAAGAGGGACAACTTGGAGAGAGATGGAGTTTTAAGGGAATGGGGGTAGGGGAGAGAAACAACAGAGGGTAATAGGAACACAAATTTCTGTCAGGTAACTAACATGGAAAAAGAAATAAGCAATGTTTCTTAGTCCCTTGTAAGAGCCTAATAATCTTAGTATTTTAGATAAGAATTGCTGTTCATGAAAGAAAACATAAATCCTCAAATGGTCTATAAACACAACTGTTCACCATTTAGATCTGAACACTCAATGGAAACATATCACAAGATTAATGATGTCTAGAGCAAATATACATGACTGTCAATCTTCAGATAAGATTGGGGTTGGCTTTTTTCCTTCAAAAATATGCCATTTATGTACTTTCTATCATGCACCATGTTTTAAAAACTGCTCTTAGCACTAATATCTTGCTATACTTCCTGTCCCTATATTCCCTCCCTTGCTCTCCATATCTACACAAGTTTTCAATTTAGATTATGTTTCCAGCAGATGTTACTCCTTTTTGTGTTTGCTTTCTCTTTCATTCAAAATAATGTGTAATAAGTTTTAGTGTTTTGAGAGAAAATAGCTGACATAAAGATATTCAGAAGTCTTGAATTGCTGCTGAGACGAAGGAGAGAGACAGACAGACAGAAAGGAAAGCATTGGACAAAAACTGAGACAGACAAAGAGAAAGACAGGAGGCACATGCAGCTTCTGAGAAGAGGAGAACTACAGAAAAGAAATGAGGAGAACTGCAGAAAAGCAACCTTGAGTTTTCTAAATGCCAAGAGAAGCCAAGGCTATCCTTCTCAAAGTACTGAAAAGAAACCTACTGCTGACCACACTGAAAATCAAACACCATCCTCTCCAGATAGAACAATGCTTATATTTTCTGGAGCATTCTTTAATGCATGGCAAAATTCTAATCAGCAACTCTTTGGGGATTTTAGATATGAAAAAAATCTTCATTGACTTATATTAACCCAAAGTTAACTCCAGTTCTTTCTTTAAAAAAAAAAAAAAATAGGGATGGATTCAGAGGTTAAGGCAGTTGCCTACAAAGTCTAATGACCTGAGCTCCATTACCCAGGACCCATGCAAAGCCAGATGCACAAGGTGGCACGTGCATCTGGAGTTCATTTGCAGCAGCTAGAGGCCCCGTCACACTCTCACTCTTCTTCCCCCCCCCTTCCCTACTTCAGAAAAATGTTTTTATTTATTTATTTTCAAGAAGGGGGTAGATATTGGGCACACCAAGGACTCCTGTCGCTGCAGATGCAAGGGGCCACCTGGTGCATTTGGCTTTACATGGGTACTGGGGAATTGAACCCAGACCATCAGACTTTGCACGTAAGCACCTTTAACCACTGAACAATCTCTCCAGACCATCTCTAGATCTTCCTAATGGGATGGTAACTTGAAAAACAAAACTTGGTGACCTCACCCCAAACTCCATTTGTTCCTTGTTTCCTAAGTAGAAACCCTTCACCTATACTATCAGTGCCCTCTAAAACATCTTCTTTCCCTCTTTTCCACAAAAGGCAAGAGGTCAGTTATGAACACCCATGTTGGATTTAAGTCTGTGCTAGCTCTGTGGGGTCATTTGGGACTTTAAACATCCCTAAAATATGCAGTGGCCTCAGTTTCCATTCCAGAGCTGCTGGATGTCTGGAGTCAAGTGTTTCGCGGGGGGGGGGGGTCCCAGCTCTGAAGCTCACCTGGCTGCTGCTCGTTTCCCAGTGAGGCTGACCTTGTTAACAGCAAAGAGAACTAAACCCCAACTAAACACCCATGGGCACTGTGAGGCTACTGAAGTCTGCAGTTCTGTGCAACTGACACACAGAGCTGCTCTTGGCACCTCTCTTAAGGAGCAAAGTGATTTTTTATGAACCTTGGGGCACTGGATCCCGACTGGCTTGTTGTGATCTCAGAGGTCTTCCGCAATCAATCGCGAGACTCTAACCCCCAGTAGTACTCCCTGAGGTTAGCACGGTAACAGGAGTCGAGGGCCAATGAATCCTGAGTGCTCGAATGAGCAAGTGCATGGATGGACGTTCACAAATGGATGTCCAGGTGTGGGGGTAGGTTGGGGATGTGCTTCCAGGACACAGCAGGAGTAGGATTAAATACTCAAAAGAACATTTCCCAGGCTGAAGTCTGGATAATCCCACTAATGGATGACCTTGGAACTCTTTGGGATGGTGAGTCAACCTCAATCCTTAGGAAATCCTTGAAAATGACACTGAAGGACTGAGTCTTCTTAGCACAGGGTCAACACAGTTCCTGAGCAAGGAGTGACTAGTCTCCTGGAGGAAGAAGAGAAACTGGCCATCCTGAAATGGGACACTGAGATTTGAGATTTTCTGTTCTGCCTAAGTAAGTTCAATTAACCACCAACCCAGCTCACCTAGCACTTACACCAGAATTTCACAGGCACTTCCAGAGGTCAGAGTTTAGGGGCGTACAACTCAGTATGCAAGTGTTTTCAATTACATCCTCAGTCTGAAATCAACCTTTCCCCTGGGATTAAATGAGCCTTTTCCACCCACAAATCCTTCCTACAAAGTTGGTCAGTAGAAAAATGAATAAACAGGCTTTCATCCCACAGCAAGAGCTATGTCTTAGAATAGAACAGCCACCCATCTCTCCAGCTTGCAAATTAAAGACAACTGGTTGACATTAAGTGCTGTAGTGATAGTCCACAAATGTGAGAATGAGAGGACAGACTGAGAGGTGAGAAAACAAGTATTAAAAGGAGTCTAGGGGCTGGAGAGATGGCTCAGCACTTAAGGCACTTGCCTGTGAAACCTACGGACCCAGGTTCGACTCCCCAGGACCCATGTAAGCCAGATGCAGAAGGTGGTGCATGCATCTGGAGCTCATCTGCAGTGACTGGATGGCTTGGCATGAACGTATTCTCTGTCTCCCTCTCCCCCTTTCTCCCTCTCAGGTAAATAAATAAATTTTTTTTAAAAAGGAGTCTGTACCATTATGAAAGCAAAATACCTGGGGTATAAAGCAGGATTCTGCTTTTTCCTAAGTAAACCAGGGGAATTGTCATGAAATGTCAATACCTAACCATTCCCATCTTTCCTGAAGTTTCAGAAGGTGTCAGTCACAAGTCACAAGCCACAGCCAGGACGCAGGATAAGAGCTACCTATTGGAGACTCAGCCCAGAACATTTTCCTTCTTGTCCATATCGAGACACAGTCCCTGGCGCTGTGCACAGTCCCATGCCTCACCCCTGCCCCACGGCAGGCCCAGGACAAGGAGGTGGTGGGAGACGTGATACACGCAGCTCTTGAAGGAAACCAAGACGCCCCATGAGCGGACCCGAGGTCCCAAACTTCCATATGGGCTCCACTTCCGGTCAGGCTCCATTTCCGCTCATGCCCACTTCAAGAGTCAGGAGACCCAGGGTTAGCAGAGAGGGGCTCAGTCTAGAACTGTGCACACCCCAATGGAGGCCTACCCCCGAACCTGCAAGCCTGCGGCTGTGAGACAGCCGTGCCCCATGGGCTCCCCTGCCCCTCCTGGGCTTCCGTGTGCCCACAAAGACAGAAACAAATGAAAGATCAATGATAACTCTCAAAGAGAGAGGAAAATGTAGGTTGCAAAAAGAGTTTGATGGTTGGCTTGATTTGAGAAAAACTTCTCTTGATTAGTTTACCTTGAAATTCTTACATTTAAATTGAGCATTAATAAGGACTAGGGTAGAAGATAGCTTTATTTACTTATATGCTATAGCTAATTCATTTAATTAAAAATTAATATGTTTTGCCAAAAATGTTTCAAAAATGTATACATTTTTAATTTTTTTTATTTGAGAGAGAAAGAAAGAAATGAAAGAAGGAAGGCAGGGAGGAAAGAAAGAAAGAAAGAAAGAAAAAGAAAGAAAGAAAGAAAGAAAGAAAGAAAGGAAGGAAGGAAGGAAGGAAGGAAGGAAGGAAGGAAGGAAGGAAGGAAGGAAGGAAGGAAGGAAGGAAGGAAGGAAGGAAGGAAGGAAGGAAGGAAGGAAGGAAGGAAGAAGAGAAGGGAAGGAAAGGGAAGGGAAGGGAAGGGAAGGGAAGGGAAGGGAAGGGAAGGGAAGGGAAGGGAAGGGAAGGGAAGGGAAGGGAAGGGAAGGGAAGGGAAGGGAAGGGAAGGGAAGGGAAGGGAAGGGAAGGGAAGGGAAGGGAAGGGAAGGGAAGGGAAGGGAAGGGAAGGGAAGGGAAGGGAAGGGAAGGGAAGGGAAGGGAAGGGAAGGGAAGGGAAGGGAAGGGAAGGGAAGGGAAGGGAAGGGAAGGGAAGGGAAGGGAAGGGAAGGGAAGGGAAGGGAAGGGAAGGGAAGGGAAGGGAAGGGAAGGGAAGGGAAGGGAAGGGAAGGGAAGGGAAGAGAAGAGAAGAGAAGAGAAGAGAAAGGGAGAGAATGGGCATGCCAGGGCCACCAACCACTGCAAAAAAAAAAACTCCAGACACATGTGCCACCTTGTGGATCTGGTTTATGTGCAACCTTGGGAATTGAACCTGGGTCCTCTGGCTTTATAAGCAAGCACCTTTATCAATTGCTAAGCCATTTGTTCTGGCCCAAGCAAAAAATATATATATTTATTGAGACATATGTCCTTATGTAAAATAAGGCATCTTGCCGATCCTATTTGACTCAATGTTTGTGTGAACATATTATTAGAGGGTCATTCGAGTCTTAAAATCATTTCAAACCTAATTACTCTGTCTTCAACCCAGTGCACAGAATTGTGATGGCAAAATAAAACTTATGAAATTTCAAAAGGAGAAGAGAAAACATTCAAAAGTTACCATAAAAGTGATGAGAAATAGCAATGATAAAATTTCAAATGACTCAATCATATCTAAATAAATTTTTTGCCAAACAAATGTTATCATCCCTCAATGTTGATATTATCTTTCTGACAAAAGTAGAACTTTCTCACTTACCTCCCTCTCATTTTTTTTCCTGTGGATTCTGTGATAATGCATAATTTCCAAAATTCCCTTTACCTAGCACTCCTCAACATTTGGTGTTTTCTCTAAATAAACACCACCAACTGAAATCTTCCCCATGAAAAAGTATGTCTCTGGATAAATAGTCTGAGTGGAGGAATTCACAAGTGGATATTGGACTAGAGGTGCCTCCATGAGATGGCGTTCAGATATTTACCTCCTCATTTTTGTGGTGATGAAGAAATTCTTCATGTAGGTTTTCACAGAACATTACAGCCTTTACATCACACTTTACAAAATTTATTTGTTTACTGTTCATTCTCTCATGTTTCCGTCAGTTAGAAATGTTTCTGTGGGAGATGGTGGCATTCAGTGGGTGCTTTAGGAAGAACATCTCTGTCTCATATCTGTCATACTTTTATTCTGGTGGCTGTTTTCATTCCTCTAGCACACCTGCCGTCCCCTGATTGTGAATCCACAAGTACTCACTGGGAACTGTTCTTGGATTTGGAGCCTGACTGCATCTGGAGTTCATTTGCAGTGACTAAAGGCCCTGGTGCACCCATTCTCTACCTGTTTCTCTCCCGCCCCCCCCCCCACTGTGTGTGTGTGTGTGTGTGTGTGTGTGTGCTTGCAAATAAATACACATATTTTAAAAAATATTCTTCAGCAATAATGACAAAATAAGACATTATAAGTCATTAGAAAGCTGAAATTGCAAGGAATCCTAAAGTAAGCTCTGCAAAATGAATGGAAATGATACCAGCTGCTCTAGAAGGAATAAAGAGAAATGAACATGGTGGAGGAGGAAGAACTAAATAAAGCAAAATATGATAGACTTCCATGTCAGTCATGGCAGACAAGCTTGCACCAGGCCACCCCTCCTCATAAACACACACACACACACACACACATACACACACACACACACACACACACACACACACATACACACCCAGAGACAGACACACACACACACACACCAGGCTGAGAAAATGGCAAGCAGGTAAGAGCAACTGCCACACAGGTATGAGGACCTGATTTGCCCCGAGTCTGATTCCCGCCCAGCACCCATGTAAACAGCGGGGCTTGGCCAAGCACACCCACAACCCCAGTCCTGGGTGGGGGGAGCAGAGACCGCAGAATCACTGAGGTACTGACCATCTGGCTGAAAATAGGAGCTCCAGATTCTGAGAAAGTCCTGTCTCAAGGAAACGTCCAACCTCTGAAACTGGGAGACGAAACTTTCTGCTGCTATCACTCACCTTTGGGACAACTTGTAGTGGCAGCCCTGGAACCAAGGACAGAGGCCAACCGAGATGGAAGAGCAGAGGCAGAGGGCCAACATCGCAAAGACTAAGACCCAGCTGCCAAGTAGCGCAGTGACAAATTAAGTGGAGTTCTCGCACCCAAAGTGGCTGAAAAATGCCACTATGAAGAAAAGAAAGAGAATATATAGTATTATCAGACCTTCATTTATTTCTGTAATTTCTAAGCAATTGCTTGTAGTTCAATGAAAGCCAATCAAGCATACCACAAGGTCCCCTCTCTAGACCTAGGCTTTTCAGAAAGATGCTGACCTCTGGCTGTAGCCTTTCAATGCATGGTCATTACTCTTGCTTATTGAATTCTTTGAGGAACAATATTATATGCCTGCTTTCTAAGAACTGTTTCTCTGGCCCTCCAGGACCCTTCTGAGGCCTCACTCATTGCCTTTCTTAGCAAACCCACCCTGGCCCTGCCTTCACTGTCTCGGAGAGTGGAGCCCTCTTGTTCTGAATGGACAAGATGCTGGAAACCTCTGAGCTCTTCCAACCTTCATAGCCTTTGAGATTTCCAGTCTTACCGACAGAAACAACGATGATTTCCTTTTCTGTTGCACCTTCAGCAGCACTTAAAAGATCTCGGACTGGAGAAATGGCTTGGTGGTTAGGGCATTTGCCTGATAAGCCAAAGGACCCAGGTTCAATTCTCCAGAACCCACATAAGCCAGATGCACAAGGGGCACATGCATCTGGAGTTCGTTTACAATGGCTAGAGCCCCTGATGTGCCCATTCCCTCTGTGTCTGCCTCTCTCTCTCTCTCTCTCTCTCTTTCTTGGCAAATAAATAAATTTTTTTTAAAAACCTGAAGTTTTCTTATTTCTTTTTCTTGCTTTTGACTACATGTACTATGAGTTTCTTCTGAGTCTACAGTTGCCTTAGCTCTCCTTTATTTGTTTAGGTATTACCTCTAGTACAAGAGAAGGATGTCACCACGCTCCAATAGCAACTAGAACATAAAATTTTCCATGCGTGATAATCTGTGAATACAGACACTATTTATAGAGAAAGTAAAATACACAGTAGCATGACACAAAATATTGACTGTCAATAGTGGTTAATTTTATTTCTTATCCTCTATGCTTTATCTCTTCCTTATCTCTTTGGTATCCATGAGAGATTGGTTACAGAACCTCCCTCCACAGATGCCAAGTCTGTGGGTGCTCAGGACTCATGCATAGAATTGTGTGCTCTTAGCATGTGCCTGACACATATTCTTCTGTAGGCTGTAAATAATCTAGTGATTACACACCATACCTAATACAATGCAAATGCCAAATGAACAGTTGTGATACTCCATTGTTTAGAGAGAAAACAACAAGAAAAAAATGTTTCTACATGTCTAGTACAGATGAATTTTTTTTATTTGGAACTCATGAATAAAGATGGCCAACTGTACATATATTGTCTTTATTACCTGATTAATATTTTATTTATTTACTTATTTATTTATTTATTTATTTATGTATTGAGAGAGTAAGAAAGAGAGAGAGAAAGAATGGGCATGCCAGGGTCTCCAGCCCCTGAAAACAAACTCCACATGCATGTGTCACCTTGTGCATCTGGCTTTACGTGGTTCCTGGAGAATTTAACCCTGGTCCTTAGGCTTTGCAAGCAAGCACCTTAACCACTAAGCAATCTCACCAGCCCCTATATATTATTTTATATTCATGAAACTAAAGCCTAATCTGTATTAACTACTGTATAAATACAAGTAAAAGCGTCCAAGTAAAAATGTGTTATTGGTAAGGTACATATGCACTGCTGTGGGAAGTACTAATAGATGCATTGGAGAGTTCTTACCACGAAGGACCTCGGACTGTAGCAAGGAGAGATAGAACAAGTAAACAATGCTGTAGAATTTCATGGTAAAAGCTCGCATGTCCATTTAGGTTGGGAAAGATGGTGAAAGGGAAAAGGGATGTGGAGAGGAGTTTCAGTGATCAGTGAAATGCTCAAAAAGCATGCAGAGAAGCAGCGTGGAATGTGCTGGGAACAGTGATTTCCCAGTTTGAGGATGCATAGAGTGATGTGGCTAGAAGAATGGACGCTGCAGCTCTCTTGAGTGCCAGGCTAAGTGGTCCATGCCGGCCACAGTCTTAATGAGGAGTCCTTGGTAGTTTCTGGAGAAGAAACCTTAACTGAAAAAAGGCCTCTTTGGGAAGGTGAACCCAATAGTTTTGAACTGTGAGTCTGCTGAAGACCTGGTAACAATGACTTAGAGAAGTGTGGTGCTATTGAAAATGAGAGAAGAGACGATTCACTCATTGAAAAAGCATTTTCAAGCCTCCATTTTTTTTTCTAGTTAGGTACACAGTGTATACAGTCATGTTGGTACCATCCTTAGCCTCCTCCCTGTACTCCCCCCTCCGGAGGGACCCTCTTCATTGGGGAATATGGGTCGTGCATTATGGGGGTAGCCATCAGTTATAGGTAAGAGGCAATGTCTCTGCATAATGACCCAGTATGTGGTTCTGACATTCTTTCCGCCCCCTCTTGCACAAACTTCCCTGAGCCACGTTGGGTGCATTTGAGGTCTGTCAAGCCTCTATTTTGATCTAACTTCTGTGCAAGTCAAGTATATACGGGTGAATGAAGCAAACCTATGATCACTTGTTGTATACTGGAAAAGAGACAAATTTAAAAAATGTGATATTAGAAATGTCATATTTCTGCTGTTAGAGAGCAAAACACTGTGCAGGGAGGTGGTCGGGTGACCAGAAAAGAGGTCCCTTCGGGGAAGATGTTTTCGAGGTCAGGAACGAGTTGCCGCATTTCATTGCTGAATGGAGGAGACAACTCCAGACAGTGAAGCCAGCAATGGAAATCCCTCAAGAAGGAATTCTTGGCTTAATTGAGAAGCCAAAGGGAGTGCTGTGTGTCTGGAGTCATATTTATTGGCAGTGTGGGTATGCGTAGCCAAGCTAACTGTGATGAGCATGGTGGTCTAAGAAAGCATCAGAGGCTGCAGAGATGGCTCAGTGGTTAAAGGTGCTTGCTTGCAAAGCCTGATATCCCAGGTGTGATTCCCCAGGACCTACATAAAACAAGATGCACAAAGTGACATATGTATTTGGAGTTCCTTCACAGCGGCAAGAGGCTCTGATGCACCCATTCATTCTCTCCCTCTTTCTCTCTCGTTCATTACAAATAAACAAATAAATCTATTTTTAAAGGAAAAGAGTTTAGAGAGATAGTTCCACAGTTAAAGGAGCTTGCTTGCAAAGCCTGATGGTTCTGGTTCGATTCCCCAGGACCCATGTAAAGCCAGATTCACAAAGTTGAACATGCAATGACAGGAAGACTTGGTATGCCCATATTCTCTTCCTTTATTTCCCTCTCTCCTTCTCGCTCTCAAATAAATAAATAGTTTAGAGAAAGAAAAGAGAAGCACAGGATAAATAAAAATAAAATATTTTTAAAATGGCTGGAGGAATGGCTTAGTGCTTTAGGCATTGGCCTGCAAAGCCAAAGGACCCAGCTTTGATTTCCCCAGGGGCCACTTTAGTCAGATGCCCAAGGGAGCGCACGTGTCTGGAGTTCATTTGCAGTGGCTGGAGGCCCTGGCATGCCCATTCATTCCCTATCTCTCTCCCTCTCTCTCTCTCTCTCTCTCTCTCTCTCTTTCTCTCCCTCTTTCTCTGTCAAATAAATAAATATAAAAATATTGGAAGAAAGAAACATATGGAATTAATGTGATCAGGGAAATGCCTGCCCTTGAGCGCACAGGAAAAGGAGGGGAACCTTTCACCTTCTACAGGAATAGAAGGGATGATGGACCAGGACACCTAAACAGAACAGGAACTAAGAGAGAGCTGTTGCAAGGAAAAAGGGAGGAATCCTGCAGCCCAGTCACAAGTCCAGCAGCTATGAGAGAGGCGTGGGGAGAAAGGAGGGCCAGGAAGAAGAGTCTGTGGTGGTCTTCTGTCTCTGAGACATTCAGACGAGTGAGAAAGCCGTGCCAAGGCAGGCAGCCTCGGGGAGCACCGCACGTGGAGCACCGCACGTGGAGCAGAAGCTGGTGGTCCTCGCGCTCCTCGTGAGCCCCAGCGTGTGGGAAGTGCTCGTGGACACCTGGGCTGTGGCTGGACACTGCGGGGGGGGGGTGCCTCAGCAAGTCTTCAGAAGGAAGAACACCTCAGGAGGGCACCTCCATGCTCGCACATCCGCTAAATCTAAAGAGACTATTTGGGGGTGTTTTTTTTTTTAAAGAAAAAAGGTTTAAATAAATTGCTAAATAGCGTAGAAGACAAGAGGAGTTTGGGTTAGAGCATTCTGCGATTGAACCTTCTTCCAGAAGAGAGAAGAGACAGTGATTGATTTGAGGCGGCGGGAAGTGTGCACATCACAATCCACATCACAATCTTGAGGTAATTACTGGAAAGAACATAGAGTGTGCACAGCGTTTCCAATGTTCACCTCTAATCAGTGAGTGGGCTTGGGAAACAGAGAACTCTGGATGGCTCCAATCAAAGGCAGGAAAAAGGAAGAAAGAGAGTCCAAAGCGAATCGGTTCATAGTTCAGAGAAATTTGATGGGAGCACAAAAAGGAAAATACAGGCATGATTATTTCCTGGTCTAAGACAAGCGACAACATCTAACATTGGTGACATGCCCAGTAGAGGTTTAAGAATTTTTCCAGGGCTGGAGAGATGGCTTAGCGGTTAAGCACTAGCCTGTGAAGCCTAAGGACCCTGGTTCGAGGCTCGATTCCCCAGGACCCACGTTAGCCATATGCACAAGGGGGCGCACACATCTGGAGTTCGTTTGCAGTGGCTGGAGGCCCTGGCATGCCCATTCTCTCTCTCTCTCTCCCTCTTTCTCTCTCTGTCTGTCACTCTCAAATAAATAAAAATAACAATGAAAAAAAATTCTTAAAAAAAAAATTTTCCAAGGCAAGTAAAGGACGACTACTAATGATAGCCATAAATATTTTTAAGGGTAAAACTAGAAGTAACAGGAGCTAACACTTCCTCTTTCCTAAAAGGGCTGAATAGACCCAATCTAAAGTTAACGCATAAATGAAGAGAGGTGTAACTACACTACACAGTGTTGAAAGTAGGGAAAGGAACATGAATACATGAATAGTTCAAAGTAAAATTACAGGCTGAGTAACCTCTGAGGATGCAGGATATGAAGTTAAACTTTCACATTTAATTGTTCGATTTCTGTGGTTTGAAAATGTTCTGTCAAGTGACTGCACCAATACTTCAACAGTATCTTGAAATAGATGAAATTATTCAGGAAGTACGATGAGAGGGCAAAGAAAAGGCTTGAAGCAGTACATGGATAGAGGCAGCCAGAGGGAAGGAAAGACACAGGGAAGAGACCAGAAACTTGGCCACAAGGAAAAAAAAAAAAAAAACTCCATGGGGCTGGAGGGATGGCTTAGTGGTTAAAGCACTTACCTGCAAAGCCAAAGGACCCAGGTTTGATTCCCCAGGACCCACGTAAGCCAGACACACAAGGTAGCACATGCATCTGGAGTTCATTTGCAGTGGCTAGAGGCCCTGGTGCACCCATTCTCTCTCTCCGTCAACTTATCTCTCTCTCAAATAAATAAATAAACAAATAAACAAATAAAATGAAAAAAGAAATTTAACAAAACAGGCAGGTGGCACCATAGGTGCCCAGGGAAGACCACGTTCCAGAGGAGAAGGCTGAACTTCAGCACAGCACAATGCTGAAAGTGGGGCCAAGGATGGTCCAGAACAGCGATGTGGGGCTGAGCAGGTTGGAAGGCATCAGCGACCTTGACTGAGTGCCATCACAGTGAAGTATTGGGAGAGAAAATGGGACATGAGAAGTGGGGGGTGTATAAAAAGAGTCATAAGAAGATACTTGGCAATACAATCTAAAGGTTTTATAAATGAGGATACGAGAAGAAAATCGAATTCAGAGCCAGTACATGTCAAGACCCAAGGACAGGTAAGCTGTTGAGCAGAAGCTGAAAGCGCAGGGGACTATGGGAGGCCATCAGTTTCTGCCCCGCTTGTGAAACCACTCTGCCCAGTGTCTGTTTACACATCCACTGGTGAAGAGCCCTCACAGGATATGGAGGCACCAATGCCCGGGCAGGGCAGACAGAAGCTACAGAAAGCTGGTTTGGGTCTGGTTCCACTGGTGTTTGTGAAAAGGTGCTGGGTTCCCAGAGCTCAGCCTGGCAAGACCATTCACCCTCAGAACCTGTGGTTATTCCTGGAGCCCTGACACTCAAACAATTTTCAAAAGGAGGATTTAGAAACCTGCTTTGAATTACTGCACAGCAAGGCAATATTTTTCTTAGCCAGTGGGGTTTTCTCTTTATTGTGCTTTGAAATACATTGGGAGAGAAGGACATTGGAACATTGGAAGCGAAGAAGGGCTCTCATATTCCGGTCTTCAACTCTAGTAACTTGAATATATTCTGGTTAAGTCATCTTCAATAATGTGTATCCATTCTGACTGTAATTTTTATTTCCTGTAAAGCCATTTTCCAAATTTGAAGGTCTTCATAATACCATGGTCATCAAACAATGAACTAGGATTTCATTCCAACATCTCTAAGATAGAAGTACGGATAAGAGATATTCCCTGAATCCCAGAATTCAGGAGGTTGAGACAGAGATAGCTTTACAGCCAGCACGGGCTACACAGAAAGACCCTGTCTCATAAAAACAAACAATTTCTTGAAACATGAGAACCTTCCGAAGGGTTCTGTTGTGGTTTGATTCAGGTGTCCCCATAAACTGATGTGTTCTGAATGCTAGGTCCCCACCTGATGGCAATTTGAGAATTGGAGCCTCGTTGGAGGTATGTTCTTGAGGTCCGGCCTGTGGGTGTTCTAGTCAGCTTCCCTTTGCCAGTGTTTGGCACACTCTCCTGCTGCTGTTGTCCACCTGATGTTGGCCAGGAGGTGGTGTCCACCCTCTGCTCATGCCATCATTTTCCCTGCCACCATGGAGCTTCCCCTGTGGTGTGTAAGCTGAAATGAACCCTTTCCTCCCATCAGTTACTTTTGGTCAGGTTCTTTCTACCAGGAACACGGAGGTGACTGCAACAGCTTCTGTGATCTGTCTTCTGTAGGCATAGAAGGTATTGACTCAGAAGTGTCCTGGGCACATAATCAAATGGATGGAAGAGTGAAAAGAATGTGTGCATGTGGAAAGCCATCCATCATAGGAAAAGCGACTGAAGGTATGAAAGAGGTGACGCCCCGGGGATGGTGAGCATAATGGCAGAGCCGCTCGCTCATTAGACTGGGTGCTGAGGGTGACCTCCTGATACAGGCATCTCCTCTGCTTTCCATCCTGTATCCTCAGGACATAAAATGTTGCCTTTAAAAAAAAAAAAAAAAAGCTGGTGCTCGACATGCTAAAATGCCAAATGAAATGTGACTGTCACTTGATACCTTAAAGTTTAACAAACAAACAAAATTCCACATTAACTCACAAAAACAAATGTCATTCTCTCATATATTCTGAATGGTATTTAACAAAAACTGGAACTTTTGAAATGCTTATAAGAGATCTGTAAGCAGAGAGCAATACTTTCTTTTTCTTCCCAGCTTTCTTGAAGAATAATTGGCAAAATAATATACATACAAATGTTTATGGTATGCAACATACTTTGATAGGCATATAGAATGCGAAAAACTTATTACAACCTGGATAACTGGTGTGTCCATCACTGCACAGTTGTCTTCGTTTTGTTGTTATGAGATCATAGAAGGTCATTCTTAGTGTAGGCCAAGCACACAATGCAGTATCGTCAACTACAGCCACACTGTTCTACATTAGACCCTCCAGCTTGTTCATCCCAAAAACCTGAAACCCATGCCCACCATATCCCATGTTCCCTCCCCAACTCAGCCACAATTGTGCTGTTTGCTCCTGTGATTCCACACACAAGTAATATCATGCAATATTCATCCTTCTGTGCTTTCCTTACCTGCTTTAATGGCTCCAGGTTTATACATGGCGCTGCACTTATTTCTTCATTAGGACTGAATGGTGTTCCATGGTGGATACACACCACACTTCCTTTATACTTTCATCCCTCAGGGAACACTTGGGTCATGTCCATCTCCTGTGTACTGAGAATAGTGAGACAATATACATGAGCACACAGACCTCTCACTTTCTTTCTCCCCCTCGCTCGCTCGCTCTTCCTCTCTCTCTCTCTCTCTCTCAGATACTGCTTTCTTCCCAAGGATATAGAACTGCTCTGGAATTTAGAGCTACCAGTTGATATCCAGTCCATAATATATGTCACTGAGAATGCTTCCCTGACTGTCACATCCCAGACACTTCCACTCACAAGGATTATATGACCTTGGAGAAAAGTACTCAAATTAGAGTACTTTAACGAAAATTTATTCTCGAAAATGCTGAATTCCAGCTTTTACACAACTCTTACAATTCTGTCTTCACTGTTCAGTTTGTACCAAAACCAATCAAGGTGCCCACGTAGGGCCAAAGGAAGAAGGGTGATATAAAATCCCCTTTGGGGGCCTGGAAAGATGGCTTATTGGTTAAGGTACTTGCCTGCAAATCCTAAGGACCCAGATTCAACTCCCCAGAACACACATAAGCCAGGTGCACATAGTGGCGCATACATCTGGACTTTGTTTGCAATGGCTGGAGACCCCAACATGCCCGTTCTCTCTGATTTCTCTCTCCCTGTCTCTCTCTCTCTCATAAATAAATAAAAATAGGGTTAAAAAACACTTTTGTGAGGCTTGAAAGATATATTAGCAGTTAAGATACTTGCCTACAAAGCCTAAGGACCCAGGTTCAATTCCACAGTACCCACAGAAGCCAGATGCACAAGATGGTACATGTATCTGGAGTTCCTTTGCCTTGGCTAGAGGCCCTGGTGTACCCATTCCCCCACCTCAAATAAAAGAAAAATACTTTTTAATGTAAATTAAAGCAACTATGAGATTCCACCTTACCCCAGTAAGTATAGCATACATTAAAAAATCAAATGAAAACAAATGCTAGCAAGGTTGTGGAGAAATAGGAACCCTCATTCACTTGGTGGAAATGTAAGATGTTACAACCACTATGGAAAGCAATATGGAGACTCCAGAAAAGATTAAGTATAAAGTCACCAACAAACCTAGTTATTCCCTTACTGGGTATTTACCCTAAAAGCTCCTTGCCTCAGTTCAGAGAGATTTGCTCAAACATGTTTATATCTGCTCAATTCATAACAGCTAAGAGCTAGAACCAACCCAGATGTCCATCATTAGGCAAATGGATATCCAAGATGTGGTATATCTACATGATGGAATTCTACACAGCTGTAAGGAAAACTGACACAATGAAATTTGAAGAAAAGTGGTTGAACTTGGAACAGATCATTCTCAGTGAACTCACCCAGTCACAGGAAGATAATCATCGCAAGGACTCACTCATGTACGGCTCCTAACCTGAATCTGCCTGATGCTAACGTACCTACCAAGCATCTTAAGGACCGGACAAAAGGGAGAGTAGAGTGGAAGAGGGTGGTAAGGGGCAGGGAGGCACAAAACTAGACCCAAACGGCAATGGTACCATAAAACTCTACATCCTAAAAGACAGATCAAATGGTTGAACCTCAATCAGGTCCTTAGAGGGAACACCTGAATCACAGGGCTGTGGAGATTAAAATTAACCTTAATCTTCCATGTTTCTCTCTCCCTTTCCCTCCCTCCCTCCCTCTCTCTCTCTTTCTCTCTCTCTCCCTCTTCTCTCTGCTCTCTCTTTCTATTTTCTATTACCTATCTTTTTCTTCCTTCTTTTCCTTGGCACTAACCTGTAATTTCCAGTACCATCATGTAGTTGACATCCACAATGAGGTGTTGATCAGAGAGAACTATAAGGTTTCCCAAAAGAAGACAGATTTCTGTCAGATTATGTGATGACCTACCAAAGGTTAGTGGGAAGACCATACTGAGGAAGATACCATATGCTGTTGGTATGGAACATGGAGTGATCTGGCTGGAATCTGGAAGAGAGTCAGTCCACAGACAGTTAGCTCATCTAGTGCCAGAAGGTGCTTCATGAGCAACTAGAGGAAAATGGACAACAACTGTCCAAGAAACTCATGGTCTAAGCTACTCAGCAGCAAGCAACCTGACATGATGCTCATACTAGTGCAATAGTATCACATAGCCATGGTGGGAAACCAACTGCTCTTGATTTGGCTAATGGATCCACTCAGTGGAATAGAACCCATAGTTGGATCTGAGAAACAAGTCAGAACCATATCCAAAAAAGCAAGCCCACTCTCCATTATCAAGCTCCCACCAATCCTGAGCTACAAGAGGACCTACACCTATTAAATTCTCTCTGAAATAATAATGGTTATACCCTTTATCTGGAGCTCACTTCACTCTCCATTAGAGAATTTGCTTCTCTTTCTCAGATGGATGCAGATCCTGAGGAGAGAATCAGCCCATTGCATCTTACCAGGGCCCCAGTTGAAACCATAGAGTAATGGAGGAAATGAGCAAGAGTGCTATTTTCTTTGCAAACCTGATACCAGCACAAGGGCAAACACTCAACTCCTACCAAACCAGATATCCAGAGATGCAGAGGCTCCCAAGACCTCTTCACTGAAAAGTCAAACTCAACAGGCTCAGGGAAATGTGTGGAAGAGGGGTTGAAAGATTGTTAGAGCCACAAGTTGGGACATTATGCACAGAGACATTAATTCTTCCCCATAACTAATGGCTAACCCCACAATGCCCGACCCACATTCGCCAACAAGAAGAGTCCCTGCAGAGGGTGGGGACAGGGCAGAGGCTAACGATGGTACCAACATGGCTGTATAAACACTGTGTACATAACTAATAAAAAAAATCATTTAAAAACCCTTTGTGATAGGGATTTGTATGAAGCTTAAGACTTGGCCTTTGAACGTGTTCGAATGGGGGAAATCTGGAAGTGCATGTGTCTCTGCCAGATTCCATGTGTCCTTGTGCACACTTCCCGCATGGCTCTGAGATGGTCCTCACCAGGTCTTTGAAATCTGTCACTGTTTTCACTGTCCAAGTGAAGCAGATCTGCATCGCCTGTGTGGTAATAACACATGGACACGGCAGGAGCTGACTAGGAGTTGCAAGGGAGATGTACAAAGAACTCTTCTGCCTGCCTTCCCCCAACGCAGCCCTCACATTCCCCCAGAGAATCCTCTGCTTACACAACTGACAAGTCCAGGCTTACATATGGAGAGTTCATCGCTGTTGCAACTAGGATTTATCATCCTGTTGTTTCTTCCTGTGTTATACAGATACTCATTGACACGGAAACCTGGAGCTGCACAGAGCCAAGCAGAACCATATGGTCCGTCCAAACCTATGCTAAGCAGCTCCAAGAAATACACATCAGCCTGTATTTCATCAATGCAAGCCTCGCCAATCCAGCTGTGACTTCCTTAATCAATTTATATTTTTAAAAAGATATGTATACATTATTTATTTCTGAGACAGAGAGATGCAGGGGGAGAGAATGGACGTGTCAGGGCCTCTGCCCACTGCCAATGAACTCCAGATGCATGCATCACCTTGTGTATTGGCTTTGCATGGGTGCTGGGGCATTGAACCTGGTTCCATAGGCTTTGCAGGCAAGTGTCTTTACTGCTGAGTCATCACTCCAGTCCCTCTTTTTTTTCTCCTGACTTAGGTAAGTTTCTCCTATTGTTTAAGCATTTGTATGTTTTTAATTGTTTGAAATTTTCTGGAATTCAGGCTGATGTGAATTTCAATCTGCAAATCTAAGATATCATGAACTTGAAGCTTTTAAAGAGCTATAAACAAAAAATTACAGTTACTGAATATCTAATATTTCCAGGTACTTTATAAATATTATATATTTGTATCTTTAAGAAGCCTAAATTGCCTGACACTACCTACACAAGACCATCATAACAGGAAGAAAAGATCATGACATCAAAATAAAAGAGAGACTGATTGAGAGGGATTGAGGGGATGTGATGGAGAGTGGAGTTTCAAAGGGGAAAGAGAGGGGAGGGAGGGAATTACCATAGCATATTGTTTATAATTATGGAAGTTGACAATAAAAAAGTATTTTTTAAAAAACCAGAAGCCTAAATTGGCTGGGCATGTGGTGGTAGTAATTCTAGTTCCCAGGAAGCTGAGGCAGAAGGAGATAAGGTGAAAGGCCAGCCTGGGCTACATAATTTGACCCTGTTTCAAAATCACAATAGGGCTGTAGAGATAGTTCACCAGCTAAGATGCTTGCCTACAAACCCTGACGACCCCATTCCAGTTCCCCAGTAACCATGTAAAGCCAGATGCACAGAGTGGCACATGCATATGGAGTTTGTTTGTAGTGGCTAGATTGCCCAGTATGCCCATTCTCTGTCTTTCTTCTCTCTCTGCTTGCAAATAAATAAATAAATATTATTAAATTAATATTTAATTACATAAATAATATTTTTAAAATAACAACAATTTTTAAAAGCCTACATAACACACACTATTGTTAGTATTGCATGGATGAAGAGAATGAAAATAATAGAAGTTAACTATATCAACTTACTCATATGTGGCATTGTAGAAATAGAAATATAGACACATATGGGACCAAAGCCAATGACCTTTTTACCCCACCACACTGCCTCCTCAGAGATCTGCTTTCACCAGGCACACACAAAACATAGCAAATCTACAATGCACTAAATGTCATCAGAAAAGAAAGAGTCCACATAATATTTAAGATCAGGACAATCTGGGTCTTTGCTTATATTTCACCCAGATGTACAGTTATTGATGCTTTGGGGATTAAACATGGGTCTGTTTGCACCAGCAGATGATCTCTCTGTTAGATGACATGGTGAGATGTTATTGTGGAAATACCCTGGAATTAGGGTTGACACCACTGAGTAATAAAGAACTCAGCACCTCCACGTAGTATCTACATGAATTTGCATAAGTTGCCTATTGGCTAGACTTTTCCCATTTATAAAATTATTTGGCAGAACATGGCAATAGCTCAAGACCATATGACTCCCTGGAGCCTATGAGATGTGAATATGCATGTTTGGATCTGCCAAGGTAAAGATATAGGCCACTGTGTCTCCTCCATCTCTCCCTTACCTCAGCAACCATAGAGGTCAAGTGTCCCAGATGTCCACTGGGTAGCTACGAGGCTGAGCAGGGAGGCCCAGCTACCATCATACTTCTCTTAAATGAGGAAGAAGCCCTGTTGTGTTAAGAGATATCAAAGTTAACCTGCTATGACAGCTCAAGTTCATTAACCTCAAATAGCACATGGGTATAAAAATCACTGCCATGCTACCATTAGATTATTATGAGACAAAAATAACAAGAGGAGAGGTCAGGTTGAGATATGACCCACAAGGGTATGTATGCTCATTGCGACCTAAATTTCTCCTACAAAAGGTTCCCACTACATCCCATACCTCCATAGTCAGGGAACAAAGCCTTTAACACATGGTCCCTTGGTGGCCACTTACCCAAACCCTAGCAGGACCAAGGCTTGACGATGAACTTACTTCACATCCAAAGTGATGCTACTTAGGATTCCCTAGAGTGTGTGTGAACTGAGAGGGAAGATTTAAAAAAAAAAAGTCCATGAAAACATGTATCAACTACCCCTAAGAAATTCTCTTCATAAAAGTTTTCTCCATTCATTCTGAAAAAGAATGAGGATTTTCCTCTTGGGCAATCAGACGTGAAGTTGAATCTTTCTGTTACGTTAGTCGCTGATTCATAGGTCAGGCACCGACCAGAGGGCACTTGTGTAGACAACTGTGCTGTTGTCATCATCATGGTTTGAATATCGTTTGCTCCCCCAGAACTCATACATGAACTTAATCCCCAAAGTCAGGCTAATGGTATTAAGAGAGTGGAAAGTTTGTCCAATCGGCGGTGGTTTGAATTAGGCGTCCCCTATAAACTCGTGTGGACTGAATGCCAGATCCCCAGCTGGTGGAAGATTGGGAATTGAAGTCCTGCTGGAGGAGGTGTGTTTTTGGAAGCAGGCTTATGGGAATGAGAGCAAGCTTCCTCTTGCTAGTGTTCGACACACTCTCCTGCTACTGCTGCTGTTGTCCACCTGATGTTGGCCAGAAGTTGATGTCCAGCCTCTGCTCAGGCCATGTTTTTCCCTGCCATCATGGAGCATCCCCTCAAGTCTGTAAGCCAAAATAAACCCTTTTCTCCCACAAGATGCTTTCGGCCAGGTGATTTGTGCCTGGAATGAGAAGGTAAGTGCAACATCAGCTGTGATGTTTAGAGGTTGGGTAATCAGTGCCTCCATGTCTGAATCCCAGCAATTATATAAGGATGAAAGGTATACCCAACATTTCTGACATATGATGTAGCCAAAGGAGGTTCTTCTTGGAGCATATAGTATGCTATTTGGACTATCAGCTTAATTAAGACATTGCTTAGATAAAACAGTCAGCCTTTGATATTTTGTTATAGTAACAGAGAGCTTAATAATATACATAAACATATGCAGAAAACATACTATATACTTACTTTCATACTAAATTATTTTTGTTGGGTTTTTTTGGTCTTGTTGGTTGAGGTAGAGTCTCGCTCTAGCCCAGGCTGACCTGGAATTCACTATGTAGTCTCAGGCTGCCATTGACCTTTTGGAGATCTTGCTACATCAGCCTCCCAAGTGCTGGGATTAAAGATATGTACCACCATGCCTAGCCAGACTAGGTTTTAATGTCAAGAAGCACGTCAAGTCACAGTGAGAGGCAGCAGAAGTGGTAGGAACTTGGGAGAAGAAGAGAGTGGACATGGGAGAAGAGAGCCACTGAATGGGAGAGAAGAGAAATAGCTATGAGCACAGGCTAGGAGGCTCTGCCTGTGGGCATTGCGTGTGGCTATGTGCAGATGGCATCTTCACTGAGAGCAGAGCTAATGGGAAGGTAAGAAGGCAAAAGGTATCTGGGCCATTATGTTTTCACTGAAAAAGAAAATATGAATTAGTAATAAAAACATTTTCTGCTTCTCAGCATGTTTTGTAATTTAAAATAAAAAAGCTGTTATATGCCTACCAGAAATGCAGCTGAAGAGAACCCAAAGCATCAAGGACGGTTTTATTTTTTTCCAAATTATTATGTGAACACAGCTTTTTGGAAAAAACTAAAGCAACCCATTAAAAATTAAAAAGATTTTGAAATGTTGGCAAAAGAAACATTCATTGTCACAATAAATAAAACTGTGCCAAGAAGTGCTTTACAAAGTGGGAGCTAGGGCTGTTGAAAATTAATATGAAAAGAAAGAAAGCAGTTTGGGCTCGTTCTAAGTCATAAGCTAACCTTCACCCCCCCCCCAACCACTTCTGTTGCACAGTGGACAGGCCTTAGCTGAGATGCTAGCATGACCCCAGAGGCATGTCCAGCACACGAGGGCCACACAGAGGTGGGAAGGTCAGCCCCTCCAGGCATTCGTATAAGAACACCAAACAAAAAGCTCCAGCAAGAAGGTATCCACAGGGCAGCATGGATCCAGGCTTGTGTCTGAACAGTCTCTGCTGCTAGCCTGGGGCTGATGACTCACATCCAGAAGCTGGTGTCCCCTCCCTCACGAGCTCCCAAATCATACCTCAGGACTCACCTTACACGGTGGATTATCCTGGATTTTAAAAATAACTGTCGTTCATGTGTTCTGTTAGCTAACAAAATGCCTGACTTCCCTTAATGAAGCCTCCTTTGCCATCTACTCCTTGAAAAGTTCATCTCCGTCTTCCTCTGTATCCTTCCGAGCCTTGTGCTATAGCTCAGCTTTGAACTTGAAATGAAGACCACACGCAGTCCTCCATATGGCCCTCCTGCGGCAGGTCTGTCAGCACACACAGAAACACTCGCGCCCACCTCGGCTTCAGCCCTGCCCCATTATACCTTTAAGCCCATGGCTGGGAATGACAAATGATTTCACTGGATGATGTTCTAACTCTCTGCAAACAATTAACAAACAGGTCATCTGTCATGGCCAAGTGGAATGCAAAGATTTAACAGATGCAAATCAATAATCATATGTAAATCAGTAAGTGTATCCCATTAATAGACTCAAGGATAGAAATTATATGATCATCTTAATCAGTACCAAAAAAGGACTTTTGACAAAGTTCAACATCCATCCTTCATCATGAAAGTCTTGAAGAAACTAGGAATAAAAAGGAATATTCTTCAACTAAATAAAGCTATGTAGGACAAACCTATAGCCAGGATTATACTAAAATACCTCTACCTAAATCCAAAATTAAATATCAGTATCTACTTTTTCCACTCTTAATATCATCCTCGAAGTTTTACCTAAGCAACATGACAAGAGAAAGAAATAAAAGGGGTAAAAGTAGGAAGGAAAGAAATCTAATTATCCCGATTTGCATACAGTATGATCTTATACACAAAGACCCTAAAGTCTCCACTAGAGAGCTCTTAGAAGTGATAAATACTTTCAACAAAGTATCAGGATACAAAACCAACATATAAAATTAATAACTTTTGGGGGCTAGAGAGATGAATAAGTGGTTAAGGTCCCTGCCTGCAAAGCCAAAGGACCCAGGTTCGATTCCCCAGTACCCACATAAAGCCAGATGCACAAAGTAGCGCATGCATACGGAGTTTGCTTGCAGTGGCTGGAGGCCCTGATGCACCCATTTTCTCTCTCTCTATCTCTTCTCTCTCAAATAAATAAATAAACTTGGAGCTATTTTCATTTTAAAAAAATAGTAGCTTTTTCGTATACCAAAAATGAACATGCTGAGAAAGAAATCAGCAACACAATACCACTCACAATAACATCACTAAAAAAAAATTAAGTACCTAGGTTTAAACCTAAGGAAATTAAATATATTCTACAATGAAAACTTTAAAACACTGAAGAAAGAAATTGAAGTAAACACTAGGAGTTAGAAAGAGTGTTCATGGTCATGGACAGGCAGAATGGGTAGAGTGAAAATGGCTATATTACCAGGTGATCTATAGATTCAATGCAGTTCCCATCAAAATTCCAATGACATTCATCACAGAAACAAAAAAAAAAATACTAAAATACACATGGATGTACAAAACAGTCCAGACAGCCAAAGAAATCCTAAGCACAAAGAGCCAGGTGAGGTAAAATACCTGACTTTGAGTTAACTATGGAGTCAAACAAAATAGAATGATACTGGCCACAAAACACATACGTTAATGTAATACAATACAGGAGCCATAATCATAATCAAACCTAGACATATATGTCTGCCTAATTTTTGACAAAAATAGCCAAAAAACATACATTGGGAGGGGGCTCTTAATAAACTATGCTGGGAAAGAAAAGCATCCACATGCAGAACACGGACGCGAGATCCCTCCCTCTCAATCCCAAGTGGATCAAAGCCTTTATGTGAGACCTGAGACTCTTCAGCGTGTATGAGGAAGCATGTCCAGATACAAAATGTGAGGCCAAAAGGGACTCAATAAATGGAGTAAAATGAAGGAAACACCAGAAGAAGGAGACTATGTGTGAGAGTGGGGTGGGGAGAGCCTTGCTTTTTTTTTCAGGAAGCTGATTTACCAGACACATGACAAGCACTAGTGATAATGTTATTTTTAGAAACTCATTCTGAAGTGACCAGTCTAAACAAACACACAGATGGGTCACAGAGGAGAAGACATAAAAATTCATCAGGAAATTATTTAGAACAGCTTGAAATTAGAATCTGTAAATGTGCAAAAGATAGTATTGACTACATGATGATACATATACTAAAATAACATGCAGCCTTTTAAAAGTGTATCATAGTTACAGCTATTTAAAAGATGTGGAATTAGGGCTGGAGAGATGGCTTAGCGGTTAAGCACTTGCCTGTGAAGCCTAAGGACCCTGGTTCGAGGTTCAATTCCCCAGGACCCACGTAAGCCAGATGCACAAGGGGGCGCGTGCATCTGGAGTTCATTTGCAGTGGCTGGAGGCCCTGGCATGCCCATTCTTTCCCGCCCCCCCCCCCCCTCTCTCTCTCTCTCTGCCTTTCTGTCTCTCTGTGTGTCACTCTCAAATAAATAAGCAAAAGTAAACAAAAAATTTATTTAACAAGATGTGGAATTATATTCACCATATATTGTTATAAGAAAACACATCCGGAAATATTTATTTTAAAAGCTGGAACATAAAGATTATATATAGAGAGAAAGAGTTCTGAGGTGTTAGCACTGAAAATCCCCAATCCTCTACAATGACTACAGGTCATTTTTCTGATAAGGACAATAAAATCTTACTTGTAGAGATAATAATGGACAACATACAAAAGCCCAGCCTATGACCCTTCTACTTCATTACCCAGAAATGTTACCTGACTAGCCAAGAAGTGAAAATTGTAATGCAAAATAAGTAGGGGGAAAGGCAAGCTATTTAGTATCTTAAGAAGAAAAGGACCAAACGTTCCCCAAAGCATATCCCGCTCCACGTGGCTGTCTCGGCACTTGTGAACAGCTCGGTGGAGCGCAACCCTTCCCACCTGGTGTCAGCACTTGTCTCCTTCCTGTGCCTAGCTGTCAGAAATCACCACCTCGGCGCCCTGAGAATTATGGCTCTATCAAGACCACCACTAAGTGGCTTCATAAAAAATAAATCAGCCGTAACATTGACAGACTCGGCACACACATTGCCCCAAAGTGGCCCTGCAATCAATCAAATGTGCAGGGCAAGATTTTCTTTGAGAACAAAGAGTCCTGCTTTTAGCAAGCAAGTGAAAGGACACCATTGTACAATGTCAGAGCACAGGCGTGTGCTGGGCAAGGGGCCGACTGAGCCCCATGCCACTGGGCTGCATAGAGTCTCTACTCTAGGCTCAGTCTAGTCCGAAGGGGGGGTGAAGAATTTTTTGGTCATCACTTGATTTCTCCTGGGAAGAGTCAGTGTTGCTAAGATAGTATCTGGCACAACGCTATTGGAGGTCTAGACATATCGGGCGTCTTTTATTGTGAGTCAGAAATTTCTCTTTTTCCTGCTATTGCAGTTTGTTCAGTGAATCCAGCAAAGGGTTCTTCTATTCCAGTATACTATGAATTCATTGTCCAAGGAGATTCAGCCTTTAAACATGATGTGAGTATATTGGAACATTCTGATAAAAATTGTATTGAGGGGGCTGGAGAGATGGCTTAGCGGTTAAGCGCTTGCCTGTGAAGCCTAAGGACCCCGGTTCGAGGCTCGCTTCCCCAGGACCCACGTTAGCCAGATGCACAAGGGGGCGCACGCGTCTGGAGTTCGTTTGCAGAGGCTGGAAGCCCTGGCGTGCCCATTCTCTCTCTCTCCCTCTGTCTTTCTCTCTGTGTCTGTCGCTCTCAAATAAATAAATAAAAAATTTTTAAAAATTGTATTGAGGGCTGGGGAGGTGGATCAGTGGTTAAAGGTATTTGTTTGCAAAGCCTGGGGGCCCATGGTTAATTCCTCAGTGCCCACATCAAGCCAGCTGAATACAGTGGCACATGTGTCTGGAGTTCACCTGCAGTGGCAGAGGGTCCTGAGAACAGCCATGCTATTCTCTCTCTTTCTCAAATAAATAAACATAATTAATCATTGTATTGAGTTACTTTGAAGGCAGAATGAGTTAACTTAATTTTTATTTGTCTAAATGGGGATGAGGAAGAGCAGCCACCTTAATAATTTTGGGTTAAATCCCCACTAGGTTGCTTGCAAATGAATAACTACAACAAAAATTTGACCATGTTATTTTAAATAAGATGATCATTTATTTTTTAGAAAAAAAATCCAGATATCCAAAATGCAAGTTAAAGAGTTAGGTGACTTATAACTCCCACAATCTTATTAGCAGAAGAAAAAAATGGACTGTCATGGCATAACAAAATATAAGGATGTTAATCTTTTGCATGGAGCTAGCTTTGTTGACAAGCAATTTATTCTTAGCCAAGTAAAATGTCCTGAAGGATACATCTTTAAGATTGTTTTAAATTGACCTTTTTCCTAAAAAGGAATTTTCCAGTGGGAAGAAGACAATTGTGAGTGCAAACTATGAGACGTGATATTGGGCACCGTGTCAGGAAAGGGCCTTTCGTGATGCAAGGACTCTCTCTGTTTCCTCTCAGGAGCCCTGAATACATCACCACGTGTCGCTCAAAGCCCTTTCAGTGTCTTCTAGATCAAGATTCTTCTGGAAAGAGTGTTGAATGCTTCCAATGTTGTACAGAGACTAAGCTGTAATGCTCAGAGACACATGTGCTACCAAAACCTAAATTATGTCAGGCTCATACTATTCAGCCATTTAAATTCTCCTTCTCCTGAATATTACATTCTTTAGGATTGTCAAGCTGGTGACCACATTAGCTGTTATTTTATAAAGGTCACTACCTGCAGGTGTATCACACCTAGTTCTTGATTGAACAGAATTAACACTTGGTTCATTCTTTTAATATTTTATTGTTATTAATTTATTTATGTATTTGAATGAGAAAGGGGGGAGAAAGAGAGGATTGGGCATGCCAGGGCCTCCAGCCACTATAACAAACTCCAGACATGAGTGCCCCCTTGTGCATCTGGCTAACATTGGCCCTGCAGAATCGAACCTGGGTCCTTCGGCTTTGCAGGCAAATACCTTAACCACTAAGCCATCCCTCCAGCCCAACACTTGGTTCTCGATTGAACTGAAAACTGGAGCAAGTCTCTAGATGTGGGATGTACGTCATCTAGTTACTCAGTCATGATGTGGAAGACATGGCCTCAGTAGTGGAAGGCAGCTGGTCACATTGCAGCCAAAAGGAAAGAAAGGTAGGGGAGAGAGAGGGAGAGAGAGAGAAAGGGAGAAAGAGAATGACAGACAGCAGAGACAGAGAGAGACAGAGTGAATTTCAAGGTGGAGAAATTAGAATATTGCAAATACAGAGCCAAATTCTCTTGGGCCATCTATAACCCCCATAATAGCCCCTTATTGCCTACCTCTGTGTCTGACCTAGCACCTTGTGACTATCAGGTGACCAGATGAAGCCTTTTTTGAATTTATTAACAGACCAAAGGCTAAGGACGTCATCAGATAGCATCTGAAGCCCACAGCAGAGATTTCCCTGCTTTGCTGGAACCTGCCTACCTGATGTTTCCATCAACGTATCTGAAGAGAGCCTTGATTTATGACTTTCCTTTGCTTGTAGCTAGAAAACTTCCATGAAATTAGCAATATGTTGGAACATGGGGTAAGTTGAATCTATGTTCCCAGGCCATAGTTGCTCATACTTGGCTCCAGAATACACTCTTATTCCCTTTAAACAAGAAAGAAGGAAGGAAGGAAGGAAGGAAGGAAGGAAGGAAGGAAGGAAGGAAGGAAGGAAGGAAGGAAGGAAGGAAGGAAGGAAAGAAAGAAAGAAAGAAAGAAAGAAAGAAAGAAAGAAAGAAAGAAAGAAAGAAAGGGGAGGGAGGGAGGGAGGGAGGGAGGTTCTATTCCTCCATATTCATGTAAAGCCAGATGAACCTGGGGTGCTTGCAGCTGGAGTTCCTTTGCAGTGGCTAAAAACCTTGGTGTGTCCATTCTCTCTCACACACACTTTCTGCCTCTTTCTCCCTCTCTCTCTCTCTCTCATACAAATAAATAAAATATTTAAAATATTCCATCTTGGCATAAAATATACTAGTGGAAAACTTCATAACTTATGTACTTTAGGAAAATTTATTAATTTTAGCAGAGAAAATTTAACCTTTGTTTTCATAGTTTCTAACTGAAATTTAATATTGCCCTTAATTATTAGGGTTCCTTTGGCGTGATTTAATAGAAATAGAAGTAAACTAACAAAAAGCTCAGAGATCTTTCTCAAAATGCATGCAATTGTTAGACCTTTCACTAAATAATGCTATCAGGTGCTTTCCCAATGACTAAAAAAGGTTCAAGAGGCACAAAATTTGTTATTCTCTCTTTCAGTATACCTTGCCTGTTTTTGAACTAGCTTACTGTATACACTATAAAAGGTTATTTGAGAAGGAGTTTGTCAGACTGCCTGCCAAACACTACATGCACACACGCTCATACACGTACACACACACACACACGCACCAGCAGGAAGCTTTACACTTCAAGTTTTAGACCTGAATTTGCTCATGGTTTTAACAGTTTCCAACAGACCTTGAAAATCCAGTTATTTTCACTCAACCTCTTTTTCGTCAAGAGAAGTTTGGTACTGCCTATGGATACTGCATTTTCAATTCACATCTTCCATGTCTCCTTTCCCTGGTGGCCCTCAGAACCCAAAAGAAGGGGCATATTTCATGAGTAAGGGAGTGAGAAACTTTTCTTGAAGCAAATGCTTTGAAGGGTACCTGAGCATCCCTTAGCCCTGGCTGTTACCTTAGACAAGAAGCTTCCTGGCCATCAAGTCACATTAACAACGGGTAGGACTGTCCTCTCATGGGGAGCACTCTCTTCCTCCACTGGGGCAGGCTCATGATGGACACCCCATTTTGGCCATCCTACTAACCATTGAGAAGGCTTCACTTTGGGGTTAAAGTAACCAATTAACTACCCAGTCCTCTGGCAGGCAGCCTTATAAATGTGGTAGGTGTGCATCTTAGAAATCGCAAAGTCATTTATTTCTCTAAATTGTGCCCAATCTATCCTGATCTCTTACCTACTGAGGCTGGTGACAAACCAGCCAGCATCGAGAACCTTCCCCACCCCAAAGAGAGCCCCTACTCAAACCAGTGGTTTTTCCAGTTCCACAGCACTGAGAGACACCAGCTGTGATGTCCCACTGTTTTCTTCTGACTGCTGCTCCTCTGGGGACACACAAAGGAGTCCTCCACGGTGACCACTTTATCTATAGCCTCAACACTGAGTTAATCTCACTATGGTTTTCAAGGCTAAAGAGCACAAAAGTCCACCCTTGACAGGCATCCTTGTCCTCACTGTGAGGTTCCTGTACCCAGCACAGACACGCTCCAGCTCCACACCACCATCCTTGCTCTCCAGTCAGCTGGCCTCCGGGCTCTCCCATTTACCTTTGCAGCCCTGCCTCTCAACACGCTCCATTCCATCTTCTCTGCATCATAAGTTCCAGCATAATGCCTCCCAATAGCTCTCAGCTTTCAGGGGCCAGTGATGGAGTGGTTGACTTTGGGGTGTCTGTCAATTTCTCCTTTGGACCTGTAACTCCCAAATTCTGGAGCTAAGGGGGCATAAATGCCTGCCTAGCTACATTATGAGAATAAATGTAAAACTTACAGCCATCCAAAAAATGCAAATAAATATTCCCCTGTAATAGCCTGTATGTAAAGTGTGTATATAGGCTAGAGATGCCTTTCTAAAGAAAAAAAATCTCTTAGATATTAAGGTAGCATAGTACAATATAGCTATTTTTTAAACTTTTTACTGACAATTATACATATAGACAATATAACAAGATCACCATCACCCCTTCTTTTCCCCTTCTCATATGCCCCTACACTTAGTTCCTTTTTCCACCTTGTCCCTCTTTTATTTTTTATTAACAATTTTTATGTGTGTGAAAAATGTATCTTACTATTTTATGTGTGAACCTAATGCTGCATTTTGGGTTGGGATTGATTTACATTCACAGACACGCACATACACACACACACACACACACACACACACACACTTGATGCAGCTTGATTCTACCAATCTCAGAGTGTGGACCAAAAGAAAGCAATTTAGCTTAGCTGACAATTGTCACCATGACTTCAATAAAGCCCCTAGAGATCCTGTGTAACTCGGGAGGCATCAGGTAGCACAACATCTGCTTATAAACAAACGCAGCTCAGGATGTGGCTTGGTGATGGAGCCCTTGTCTAGCATGAGCGAGACCCTGGGCTCCAACCCCACAACAAAATACACACACACACACACACACAAAAAGAAAAAAAACTGAAATGTGACAGCAATCACAACACACACAGAGCCACACGGCTCCACGATCGCAGCCAACCAGGTTGAATTTCCATGTCCCACTCACAGAGGGAAAAAATATTCCAGCTCGTGTATGGTCATTACTCATTCTTAAAAGATTAATTTAACAAAAATGAACACCCAGTGCAGTAATGAATGCCATTCACCGGGACATGGTTTGAGAAAGCTAGCCACACTGGAAAACATTACTTTTTTAAAATTAATGACAGAACTGAAGATTATTTTCAGATTTGGTCAGCATTTTTTGAGAAGTAATGATTAGCCAGAGTGGGAAAAATCCAGATTAGTATTAAGTGCTTGCATGTTATGAGGCAGAATAAACTAACCCAAGACTGGGATTTATTATTCAGCCACTCACAACCACTTTACTAGCCAAAAGGGACACACAAGGCCATACTGTGTTATAAAACTTGGGGAATTAAGAGAGCTGCTACATTAAGGTTCCAGGTATGTGAATCCATCACAAATAAAAGCTAATAATGATAGCTAGCATTCATTGAGAGCTTAGTACACAAAGCCACTGGAACAAACACTTTGTATATTTGATTGAATCATACCACAAATATTTTATACTTATATTTTATATTACATTTTAAATATAATATTATACAACAAGGGTGGTGTTATTTTGGAGTTATTGTTGAGAGCAAAGGTCATTATTAATCTTGCTGTACAAATGAGGATCTCTGGGGAAAGAGTGCTGAGTAATTTGCATTGGGCCCACAGCTGGTACACAGTGGATCCAGCATTTGATTCTGGATGATGTGACTACATAGCCCATTCATGAACCACGTTTAATAGTGTGGCAAATGCAGTGGGGCTACAGAGACATCTTAGAGGTTAAGTCATTTGCTTGAAAGGCCTAACAACTCAGGTTCAGCTCTCCAGTACCCATGCAAAGCCAAATGTGCAAAATGGCACATGCATCTGGAGTTTGTTTGCAATTGCTGGAGGCCCTGATGTACCCATTCTCTCTGTCTGTCTCTTTTCTATCTCTCTCTGCTTGCAAATAAATAAATAATTTTTAAAAAAAAATATTGTGGCAAGCATAAAATACACACTTAAAAGCATACATACATTTGAAACTCTTCACACATACGCACTTTCACCAATATCATAGTTAAGACTCGCCTACTAATAGCCAAAGTCATGATCACAGTTGCTCTTTACCTGATAACAGTGAGCAGCCTTGCACAGCAGTGATGGTATTCAAGCCTCCTTCCGACTCCCTCGGAATGTGCATTCATTCATTGAGTTCTTACAAGGAGGCTACGTTCACTACACTGCTCACACAGGCCATTCATTGAATTATCTTTTTGTATTATTACTCATTTACAACTTTTCAGTGAGGCAGAGAGAGAATGGGCATGCCAGGGCCTCAAACTACTGCAAACAAACTCCAGACACATGTACCAGCTTGTGCATCTGGCTTACGTAGGTATTGGGGACTTGAACCTGTGTCCTTAGGCTTCACAAGCAAGTACTGCTAAGCCATCTCTCCAGCTCCCCATTCATTAAATTTTTAAGCAGGCCCTTATTATTATCCCCATTTCCCATATGAGGAAAGTGAGAGAGAAGAGAAGTTAAATTGCTTGTTCAAGGCCAGTAGAAAGCAGAAGAGCCAGAATTTTGAAGCCACAGAGTGAGTTGTGCTAACTCTCCTAAGAACCGGGTGAAGTAGATAGGCTTAAGACTGGATGCACTCACTCCCTCAGAAACATGCGGGTAATGGCCATGGTTATAAAATATTAAATAAAATAATCTTCCATTTGTAACTATTTACATATATGTCTTATGCTCAGTGGCAAAAACCAAACAGCAGCTAAATGGGCATACAAATACATAAAAACATGGACACAAATCTACTCTGGAACCTCAACTTTCTTCCTGCCTCTACCAATTCCTGGTACTTCTTCAAAACTTAAGCTCAAAGTTCTCTCTTTCATAAAAACCACAGCTGATTGGGGAGCTCTTAGAGAACCTCTTTACACACACACACACACACACACACACACACACACACACGCACGCACGCACGCACACACGCACCCATTGCTGAGTCATGCATGCTAGAATGGCGTTACCCACCTCGCTGAAGTTCTCAGAGAAGAGCACTTTCCTGAAGTAGTTTTGAAACACCCCATCATCTGCAGGCTCTGGGACCTTCCAGGAGCACAAGAAGCTGAGGCCATGGGAGCCACCCGGAAGAGCTCAGCATGGGATCTAGACTGCACGGAAGTTCAAAGCAACACTACATAGAAAATTCAGCCAACTAGTCAGAGATAAAAACTCAAGGGACAAAAACAGTTCTCAGGGTTTCCAGGGCTGGAGAGATGGCTTAGCAGTTAAGGCATTTTCCTGTGAAGGCTAAGGACCCAGACTTAATTCCCCAGGACCCATGTACGCCAGATGTACCAGGTGGTACATGCGTCTGGAGTTTGCTTGCAGTGGTTAGAAGCCCTGGCTCCCCCGTTATCTCCCCCCCCTTCTTTCTCTCTCTCTATCTCTCTTATTTTCACTGAACAAAATAAAATAAAACAATTCCTAGACTCATAAAGTGTATAATACTCATGATGAAGGAAAACATATAATAATAAAGAAATCTGAAGGGGAAAGGAACATACAACATGCAAATTAAATATATTCTTAACTGCAAAGCTGTGCCCATAGACTTGGCTCCATAGCAAGGGCAATAGTAGAGCTCTCTTTATATGGAGAATATTCCACCTAGAGAGGAACAGCTACAAGGTTCCAGGATGAGAGCATGCTTGGCATGCTACAGAAACTTCGGGGAGGACTGGAGAGATGGCTCAACAGTTAAGTGCACTTCCTGTGTAGGCATTAGGGCCTTAGGCATCCTGAGACCACTATAGTTCAAATGTCCAGATCCCTTATAAACAGCTGGGTATGACCACAGGCAGCTGTAACTGCAGTCCCATGGGGGAGCAACACCCCCAGGTCCTGCAAGCTCCTGAGTCAGTAAAGAGACTCCAGCTGAGCACAGAGAACAGAAGAACAGCCAGGCGTGGTGGCGCACACCTTTAATCCCAGCACTGGGAGGCAGAGATAGGAGGATCGCCGTGAGTTCAAGGCCACCCTGAGACTACATAGTGAATTCCAGGTCAGCCTGAGCTAGAGTGAGACCCTACCTCAAAAAAAAAAAAAGAACAGTAAAGCAGTGGAGTCAACCTACCCCTTTGCCTCAGGCCAGTATATGGAGTGCCACGCCACACACACACACACACACACACACACCATACATGATACATGCACAAGCACACAAAAGCCTTCGAGGCTATCAACCTGACTGGAGCTGAGTGAGTGAGGACGAAGCTGGGAATTGGATGCGCTCCTAGAAGTAATGGAGTCAAGAAGGGAGAAGATTCTAGAAAGACTATGTTCTTGCTATAGTAGGGAAACTGACATTTATTCAGAGTGACAAAGGAGCTGAGAGGGAAAGATTTTATATCTTTTTTTAAACCTTTTTTGTATTTTATTCAATATTCATCTGAGAGAAATAGAGACAAAGAGAAAGAGGTCGACAGAGAGAGAATGCGTAAGGGCACACGACGGCTTCGTGCCACTGCAAATGAACTCCAGATGCATGTGCCACTTAGTGCATCCAGCTTACGTGGGTACTGGGGAGTCGAACCTGGTCGTTAGGTTTTACAGACAGACGTCGTAACCTCTGAGCCATCTCTCCAGCCCTGATTTTATATCTTTAAGGGCTTACTCTGCTTGCTGTCTTTAGACTGAAGTAATATATATGCAATGCTTCAGTATATATATATGGAGGTATTGGATTGAGTTGTAAGTGGGAGGCTGAGCAGAGCAAACATGGCCATCTGTATGCTGGGGAACAAAGAGCCAGACTCTTGTTCTTCGGTTCAGTTCAGGGAACATGTACGTAAAGAGTGGTAACACGTTGATTGGGAAAGCTTTGGGGGAAAATGGAAGAACTGATGATAAAGGCTGAACACAACACTGGAGAGAGAGGAAGGAGCCGGGGGACATAGGTGTGGCACCAACAGCCACAATGCTGGACAGACGTGTGCCAATAAACATGCAGCATTGAACTTGGCAGCTGGTGAGGAGACTTCAAGGAAACAGACAATCTCTAGTGCCTCCTGGAGTCTTTGCCAGCCAGAGACAGGCCAGACAAGATTGCTGTATGTCAGAGAACGCCGTCCTCTCTGAGAAAGAACAGGCTGTGTGGCCTCAAGCCTGTTCTGCTATCTAAAAGCTCTTGGCCATGCTATTCAGGCTCCTGCCCTTACAGGGGGAGGCCCGTCCTAAGACAAGCTACTTCAGATTGTGTAAAAGGCAGGACATTTCAGTAATTTTAGAGAGATTCCAGAGTTTCTTGCACCTAAAATAATTTTTAAAAAACCATCAACAATACAGAGGGTCACTGTTGTCAACCTACAAACCTTTATATAGTGAGGACATTTGGGAGTCGGACCCTGGCCCACTTCCTTCACACGTCTTGGCTGAAGATCAGTGTTCCTGAAGAATGGCACCCTTGTCTAAACCTGGCTTGTTAGACTTCCCCGCGAAGGAGCAGACTCAAGACCGCCTTCTCTGGGGTCCAAGCACGCCCAAGGAAGCAGAGAGCAAGCTAAGCATGACGCTCCTGGACACAGAGCAGCTGAAGACAGAGCTCTGTGCGAGGGCCAGGCCACAGGGAACCTGGCTTTCTTCCAGTCACATGCTCTGTGCACTGCAATGTCCTATCAAGCTGGAATGCTTGTCTGTCTAAATGGCCATTGTATTGGTCAACATCTCTGACAAAAGCCAGTTTAAGGGCGGGAAGGCTTTCCTCCATTTACAGGTCCAGTTACAGCCCATCATGGCGAGGAAGGCATGGTCACGATCAGTCCAGCAGTGAAGAGGCGGACCACAACCTTGTCACACGGTACACTAAAATGCAGAATAATAAATAAATAAATAATAAATATAAGTAAATGATAAAATGCAGAATAATAATAATATGCAGAATACTTGAGTTGGAGAGATGGCTTAAAGGTTAAGGTGCTTGCCTGTGAAGCCTAAGGACCCCAGTTTGATTCCCGAGTGCCCATGGAAGCCAGATGCACAAAGTAATGCTTGTGTCTGGAGTTCATGTGCAGCATCTGGAGGCCCTAGTGCATCCATTCCCCCCCCACACACACACACACTCTCTCTCTCAAATAAAAAAAGTCTGATACTATACTCCAGGTGCACTTTGGTTTTAAAGGCTTAAGATAAGAAAGAATGGAGTCTGTTTCCTTCTTGTCCTGGCTTATTCTTTTTTTGTTGTTTTGTTTTGTTTTTTTTTCGAGATAGGATCTCACTCCAGCTCAGGCTGACCTGGAATTCACTATGGAGTCTCAGGGTGGCCTCAAACTCTCAGCAATCCTCCTACCTCTGCCTCCCGAGTGCTGGGATTAGAGGCATGTGCTACCACGCCCGGCTACCCTTGCTTATTCTTAAGGACTGAAAAGCTAGTAACATTGAAGGCTAACTTAAATTTTAAGGGGGGGATGGACTGGGGTAAGGGTTCGGTCATTTTCTCTTGCTTTTTAAGAAATTCTTATGTTCTGTGGGAATTTTATTGTAGCTTCCTAGTGTGTCCAGTATGAATGTTTACAAAATGCTTATAGGGATTCTGAGCTCATAGGAAGGTAATTTGAAGAGTCAGCAGGAGACTAGAGGCTTTGACTAGAACTTTCCTTCTAGGTCTGCAAAACAGAACTTTGAAGAACACTGGCGAGATGAGCTTGGCATAGACTGGCTTTCAACAAACAAGGTCATGGTGTATAAGCTGAGGTTATCAGGTCATCATGAACCACACATTATTAAAATGCCAAGGGCTGGAGAGATGGCTTAGTGGTTAAGCGCTTGCCTGTGAAGCCTAAGGACCCCAATTCGAGGCTCGGTTCCCCAGGTCCCACGTTAGCCAGATGCACAAGGGGGCGCACGCGTCTGGAGTTCGTTTGCAGAGGCTGGAAGCCCAGGCGCGCCCATTCTCTCTCTCTCCCTCTATCTGTCTTTCTCTCTGTGTCTGTCGCTCTCAAATAAATAAATAAATAAAATATTTAAAAAAAAAAAAAACGCCAAGAAAGGAGAAAGAATTACAAAAGATCTCTTCACTTCAGACATGTCAACAGTTGAACCACATAATTCTGTGCTTGAGACAACAGTTCTCTTCTGCATTGTAGGATGGTTAGAACCTCCTGGCCTCTGTCTACCAGATGCTAATAGCAATCCCCACCCCATTGAAGAAGTTGTCAGACTCAAAATGGAGTCACCTGTGTCAAACCCTGAACAACTAAACCGACAAATGCCATGAGGGGAGGCTCTGGCGCACGACAGTTTGGATAATGGAAAATTATCACAACAAGGTTTCCCAAGCCACAGCTTTCCACAAGTGTCACAGAGGACAGCAAACAGCACAAAGACAGCTAGCCATGATTGAAGAACACTTACCTGACATGATTTTGCAAGCCCAATCCAATGAAGCAGGCTGCTCTGTGAAGTTGCTTTTGCCTAGTAACTAAAGCCTTCAGAGTACCATCAGAGGTGGCCGCCCTTACACAAGTCCAAAAGCACCAAATGGCTTTCTTTCAAGATAGCAGATATACTTTTCTTTTGCCTCAGTAAAATGTCAACCTTTCCTTCATTCGCAGACATGCCAGCGCCCTCATGCTCTTTATGTGAGAGCTCTGCATGGTCATGCCATCTCTGCTTGGCATGAAGATTCATCTGTGTATTTTTATCTGACTTTGATACCAGTCATGACAACCGAAGACATCTGTAGGCATTGCCAATGGTCTGCCTTGGTTGCCCCAACAACAGAAACAAACTTAGATCACCACTTAAATTTTCCTTTTATGAAAGTTTACAAAGAAAAGAAAATGTTACTTCTTTCTTATCAAGTGGGGTGGGTGTCATAAACTATGAAAATTCAAATTTCTCAGTGCTTGCCACACTAGAGAAGCAACAACCCTGGCAGATCCTAACATCAAAGATGCAAAGGTTTTCATTGTCTCATAACAAACCCAACACTAAGATTTGAACCTTGCCCCACTCCTCCTTGACATGAAATGTCCATGACCCAAAGAACAAGTCTCTTGGGCTGGATAGATGGCTCAATGGCAAGACATACTTGCTTACAAAGCCTGATGGCTCAGGTTTGATTCCCCAGTACCCACATAGACATAGAGCCATAGGCACAAACTGGCACATGCATCTGGAGTTCAATTTTACTGGCAGGAGGCCCTGGTATGCCCATCTCTCTCTCTCTCTCAACTGTTTTTGAGGAAAAAAAGAACATAGTCTAAACATTTGAACTGAAGAGTGTGAACTTTGTGGCAAAGATTAGGAAGATATATATTAATTTGTAAGTTTACATAAGTCAAGAAAGAAGTTACTGAAGAAACAGCCTGGCATAATTCTGCACAAAGAATGGCACAAGGTCACGAAAGAGATGCCATTCTACATTAGCTCTGGAGTTGAAGCCCTGGGACAACTATGAAGGACTGAGGTGCACACAGATCATGAACCACTGCCATTTAAGATTTCCTGATATCATTTTCATTCATTTGATTCATTCCCAAAAGTCTCCAATGCAATAAAGAATCTAAAAGAATTAGTGAAGATAGTCATGTGACTTCTTGGTTCAAGACTCAATTTTTGTGGACCTCAACTTCTCATCATTAATTATTGCAGATTAATCACCTTATCTATAGCACATTCCCACACTGACTTTAGGTGGATTTTATTTAATAAAATACCAGAGTGACTTTGTCCTCCACTTTTTTTTTTTTTTAATGTGGTCATCACCACCATTCCCAACAACCCCTAGCCCATCATCTCCTTGAGACCAAATATTATGGTTTCGATTAAGTTTGAAAATTGTGGTGAAGAGACATGTGAAGCTGACATAGCAATTTCCAATTAAGGCTAGGTTGAAAGGTATGGAGTAAATAGTGTAATGATTTTAATTAGGTGTCCTTGTGTGCTTTGAATGCTAGGTCTCCAGCTGATAGCAATTTGGGAGGTGGAGCCTTGCTGGAGATGTGTTGTTGGAAGCGGCCATATGGGTGTTATACCCAGCTTCCCCTTGCCAGTGTGGGTTCACACTCATGCTACCGTGTTCCACCTGCTGTGGCAGAGGTGATGTCCACCCTCTGCTTAGGCCATCCTTTCTCCTGCCATCATAGAACTTCTCCTCAAGTCTGTAAGCCAAAATAAAACTGTTCCTCCCACAAGCTGCCTTTGGTCAGGTGCTTCGTGCCAGCAACATAAAGGTAACTGTAACAGATAGCGATGACGATGCTCCCATTCTTCTTTGGAAAACTCCCCCTGGCTCCATGTTCTCAGGCTTTGATACAAGCAACTCCATTTTAATTCTAACCCTTTTCTCAGTGCATCAGCAGGTGCTGGGGAACCAAGAGGACAGATGCTAAGGATGCCTCTGAAAAGCCTACAAAGCCCCTTTCCCCATGACTGACTAAGCTCTATTAAATGTACTTTGGTAGGGTACTCTCCCCAAGGACGCCCTCCTTCCCTAAGAGTGGTTTAAACTAAGAAAATCAAACAAATGACCTCCATGTTTGGGACCAAGAATTCCAGGAAGCGGACACTAAACTACTTAGACATCAAGGTTTGCTTGATATTAAGACAGTTGCCAATGATCCAAGGGACAACTAGAGGCAGATTCACATCAACATAAATTTTTACTTCAAGATTAAAAGCAACCAAGGCTGGGGAGATGGTTCGGTGGATAAAGTGTTTACCTGTCAAGCCTGGGTACCTGAGTTCAACCCTCAGATACCTTGTTAAAAAAAAAAAAAAAAAAAAGTTGGGAGTCAAGTGAGCTTCTGTAATCTCAGCTGACGACACCGTGGGAGGCCAAAAGGGGAATGCCCCACAACTTAGGGAAATCACAGCTATAAACAAAATGAAAACAGCAACAACAGAGTGAGATGGAGAGTGGCCCTGCTGCACGTGAAGTGGAATGGCAAGAACCAACCCAAAAGCTGTTCTCTTACCTCCGCACACATGCATGTGCACACACACACAAAATTAAAAAAAAAAAATGGGGGGGGGCTGGAGAGATGGCTTAGCCATTGAGGTGCTTGCCTGTGAAGCCTAAGGACTCATGTTAGACCCTCCATGTCCCATGTAAGCCAGAGACACAGAGATGCAAGCGCACAAGGGCACATGCGTGCAAGGGACACATGCATCCGGAGTTTGACTGCAATGGCTGGAGGCCCTGGCTTTCCAATGCTCTTTCTCACTTTCACTCTGTCTCTCCCTCCCTCACCCGTGTTCTCTTGCACGATGCTAAACATAATCTTACAACCTTATGGAAGAACAGAAGCCCAGGCATGCAAAGGCAGCCAGGGCTATGAAGACAAGGATGCCATCGCTAACGCTGTAAGAATGATTCCAATCACCAGTTGTACTGCCCCGTTTATAAATGCCAACATCAGGCCACAAGCAAGCGTCCCAGTAACTCATCTTCACGGCCACAGCGCCGCCCCTGTTACATGTCGCATGGGAAGCTTGCTGAGATCCCCAGCCTGTGGAGCTGCTTCTTCTATCCTAAAATTCTTTGGGTTGTTTATTTCCTTCGATTAAAACCAGGGCTTCTCCACAGAAGGGGGCATTTGGAGCATTCCCTTTTTTGTAAAGCCACTTTGCTTACTTTGTCTCACAGTTAAATTTTCTATAAAGTAATGATTATTAACACAACTACTTTCAACAGGAAAAAAAAAAAATCCAATTCACCAAATAAAAAAAATAGCAAAAAAAAAAAAAAGGGCAAGAATTTTTGAGACTATATGTTCCATTTTGATTTTACTCAGATTTGCCTAGGCTAAGAGAGTCAGTATATTATTTCAACACAACAACAAAATTATGTGCCTGGTCTGCTGGTGTAATAGTGGCGTGACTGTTATGGGAATAGCCCACTGCTGGTCACTGGATCTGAGGCTTGCTCCATGGTCTGAAAACCTAGTCAAAAATAAATCCAAGGGCTGGAGAGATGGCTTAGCGCTTAAGCGCTTGCCTGTGAAGCCTAAGGACCCCAGTTCGAGGCTCGGTTCCCCAGGTCCCACATTAGCCAGATGCACAAGGGGGCGCACGCGTCTGGAGTTCGTTTGCAGAGGCTGGAAGCCCTGGCGCGCCCATTCTCTCTCTCTCTCCCTCTATCTGTCTTTCTCTCTGTGTCTGTCGCTCTCAAATAAATAAATAAATAAAAATACTAAAAAAAAAAAAACAATTAAAAATAAATAAATAAATAAATCCAAGACTGAAAAAGACATTCAGCAGAGAGGGCCAATGGAGCTGACTGAATGGATATGATGCGGCCATCAAATTGTCCCCTAAAACTTCATGCTATCATCGCACACATAGATGAGCGCTGCGCTCACTGATGGCTAGAGAAGCTTCTTTTTGCAGAGGTAATGGGTATTGCAGAGCCTCAAAGCTCAACACAAAGGCTGAAGGACAAGTTGGCTGTTGAGTGAGCAGCTGAAGAGGGGGTTGAAAGCATGTAAGAGCCAGAAGGTGAGGAGTGCTTCGGGACACGATCCAGACGTGGAGTCGCGTCACGGTCGTGACATCGTAGCAGCTGCCATTACCCCCACAAGACCTGCGCAATACTGAGCCCATCACCAATTCAACATGAATAAGGGAGTAGCAGGGAGAAAAAAATACGTCAAAATGGATGGAAAGAAGGAGTTCGGTGGAATGGGGGTAGGAAAAGAGGGCAAAAGAAGGCAATGGGAGGAGATTGCGATTAAATTACAGTATGTTCATGCATAAAAATTCTCAATAAAATGAAAAAAAAATAATCTGCCTGGATGATGCCGGTGGGTCACATAGTCTCTTCCACCACAATGCAGGGTGGGGATACCTCCTTTTCCAATATGGCAAAGCCATGCATATGTTACCTCCAGGACAAAGGGATTCAGTACACAGAAGGGAAATCACAAACTCTGGCCTGGAGAATTGTCATTCTGATGGGGCAATAGAAACTGAATTCAGCTTTCCCACCCCAAAGAACACTTTCATATTGTTTGGTTCTGTGCATAATACTTTGACAAGCACTCAATAACAATTGGTGGTCGTTTGTATTTTTGAAGGGGCACAGGGAAGAGTATGCACTACTTGGCAATCTGACTCTGCATGTGAGGCGGCACACAGAAGTTTGCCTGTTTAAAGAAGAAACCTCAGAAGCTGGAACACCTAGAAGGTTCACCTGGGGCTCTGTTCATTCTTTCACAGCTCGTGCCAGCATTGTTACGAACATCTATGGTGAGCCTGCCTACATCCAAACGCATCGTCACAGTATCACTTTGACTAACTTTGGCTAAAACCATCTGTTCCTAGCTTTCTTTCTAACGAGGTGATAAAACAAAATGAAGAGAGATTACCTACCCAGACCTTAGACCCAGCTGACAGGAGAAAACCAGAGCTCTAAGAGTGAAAATGCAGCCAAGCTAATGAAAACCACCACCATACTCTGAGCTCCATAGCACTGAACAAACTTGATTTTGATTTCTTCATACCAGGATACTGTGTGAGCCTTTAAAGAACATCGTAGTGTGCAACCAACTCAGAGATAGGCCCTGAAAAAAAAAAAGACTCAAACTGTCCACACTGCCTTCCTATACAGAGTGGAATTCACAGGTTCTGCCCCTGAGGATTTTTCCAAAAGTTTACAGAAACTTACGATTGCAATAAGACCTTTACTTATTTTACATTTTTATACTCTTTCCCCCACCTGGCCAGCTGTGCCGCAGCTTCCAAAACACCCTGACAATCTATGTACAAATATAACCACACAGTCTTACTGGGATCTTTCTGTGTACTGGGTTTTGTTTAGAGCTCTTGGGCTTTCATTGTTTGGGTTAAGATTTTACTTTTATGAGCTGTTAGGGCAGAAGAAGGGCTATGTTATGTTTTCGTTTTTATTTTAATTGCCACACACTTTCGAACCCTTCCCCTGGTGCTGACCCTACATGAAGATGATGATCTCATTTCCTGCACTTTAAGAGAAATTCCTAGCAGGTCAGGACTCTTAACCAGGGTTAGACAGTTATCTTGGCCTTGACTTATCTACTAGTGTCATGAAAACCCAAGATGAGTCAAAATGTGATATCAATTTTGGGTTTTGTTTTTTTTTTTTTTTTCTAGATATTTCAAAGGACCCATGAATTCAGCTCTGTTTCAGAATCATCTATTCCAAAGACCCTCCTTTGTATTTTCACTTCTAGAAATGCCATCAAAGAAAGCTTTGGGCTGGGTACAACTTAAAGAAAAAGTTAACTTGAAAGTAGCTGTCCTGAAATTATATATATGAAATTATCTAATCTTTCCCCTGAGACCATAAGTCATTGAAAGGAACAAGGGCAAAGCAGAAGAGAAGGATTTTCCAAGCCACTTGTTTCCAGATCCGAAGTGGAGAGCTCCTTTCTTCTCTGATTCTGAGACTGGAGCAAAGCATCAACTTAACGGTCCGGTCTCCTCCTCCTCCCCTGTGGCTGGATCTGAACCCCGTGGCTTGCCAGAATCTCGTGCACAAGGAGAACAGTAGTTTTCTTTATTCTTGGAACACCTGTTAAGGGGTTATGGGGAGTTTTATACACAGCACGTCGAACCACAGTCTTCTCTCTCAAGGAAAAGGGGGAGAGCCTCATTAAACCATATCCTTTGCCAAAGTTTCATTGCTCCCAAGTCAGGGCAACTTTCAACCCTTAAGCACTCTGCAAACAGTGCTTCCAACCTTTCCAGGAGCCCTCTTGTAAAGCCTGTGCTTAAATAGATTCCTATCACTGTCTAGGCCCATGTGGTTTCTAAATTAATATATATTGACCACAATAGTGATTAAATAAGTTATTTCTTAATTACCCAGTCCACTATGCACAGTTTTCTTTTACTACATATAGTGAGTATATACATATGTAATATATACATATACATAAATATCTTGCAAGTGTGACTAAGAGGTTAGCATAATGAAATATTCAGAAAAGTCAACAGGAAACTAGGTCATTTAAAACACAATAAAAATATTGCACAGTCAGGCTACCTGGAAACTTCCAATCAGTACAGAGACTGAACTGACACAGAAGATGCCTCCGGTCCATTTCTAAGAAAGAGAAACACGGCATGAAAAAGAAAGTAGCAGAAATAATGCTAAGCTGAGAATAAAATCAGGAATGGGAGTTTCCAGACACCAAAACCTAAAGTGAAAAGCAGAGAGCACGGAGGACAGCGTGTCTCGTGCATGAGCCCAGGAGCCTCAGGTCTGCTTGCATCCTCTGAGACAGACAGTAACAGGAGAATCCAGGAACCAAGAATCCTGGGGATTGAGCTGAGTCTTCTCAGTAAAGGCAGGAGCATCACGCCCTGTCCTGCAATGGAGATGGGAACAGAGCACTCTGTCCCCTGGCTTGCTCAAGCTACATGTCCCATCTTCTCCTTGAGGCAGCAGATGAAAAGTTACATGTGGGTCACCAAGCGCCTTCACCTCAGCCCGTGCTGAGACATGACATCAAACTTCTACTCCAAGAGTGACATAGAACCCTAAAAAGTGTCAAGCATTGAAATCTGGGAAGTGTAGACCAGCTGGTGGAGGGTCCAGCACGCAGGAAGCCCTGAGCTCTAACCCTAGCATGGATACACATGACTGCCACCCCAGCACGTGGCACGTGCTGGACGTAGAAGCAGGAGGATGGAAGAGTTCATTCTTGACTACACAGCTATACGTGAGACTGTCTCCAAAAAAACAAAAAAATTAAAAATGAGGGCCTGGAGAGATTGCTCAGTGGTTAAGGCATTTGCCTGCAAAGCCTGATGACCTAAGTTTGATTTCCTAGTAAAGTAAAGCCAGATGCACAAAGTGGCACATGTGTCTGGAGTTTATCTACAGCAGCTAGAGGCCCTGGCATGCCCATTGTCTCTCTATCCCTTTCTCTCTCTCTCCCTCTGTTTCTCTCTCTCTCTCTCTCTCTCTCTCTCTCTCTCTCTCTCTCTTCTCTCTCTCTCTCTCTTTCTCTTTCTCCCCAAGCACACACCTTTAATCCCAGTACTTGGGAGGCTGAGGTAGGAGGATCGCTGTGAGTTCGAGGCCAGCCTGAGACTACATAGGGAATTCCAGGACAGCCTGGGCTACAGCAGGCTGCGTGCTGGACCCTCTACCAGCTGGTCTACACTTCCCAGATTTCAATGCTTGACACTTTTTAGGGTTCTATGTCACTCTTGGAGTAGAAGTTTGATGTCATGTCTCATCACGGGCTGAGGTGAAGGCGCTTGGTGACCCACACGTAACTTGGAGAAGAAAAAAAAAAAAAAAAAACCTCCGCAATCTGTAGAGTCCTGACATCTAGAATCCCCAGACCACTGTCCAGGGACACCTCAGTGGCCTAGGGGCCTCAGGCTGCTGCAATGCTCTCTCCTGATGATGAAGCTCATGGAAGAAGAAAGAAAACCGTGGGAGGCAACATACACAACCACTGGACGATGAACGGCCCAGGGGTGACGAGCAGATGACCGTACTCTGTTTTGTATTACTATGTGAAATACCTGAGGCTGCTAAGTTTGCAGAGAATAGAGGTTCATTTATCTCATGGATCTGGAGGCTGGGAATTCCAAACTCATAGTGGAGACTTCTGAGGCTCCCCTTCCTCTTCTTAGAAAGCCACTAATGTCACAATGGAGACTGTATCCTTACACCTCATCTGACCCCAATTCCTTCCCAGGGGCTCCACTCCCGTTACTATTAACGTGAGAGTTTGAGGACTAGGTTTCTAAGACATGGGCTTTGTGAGGACCTATTCAAACCATGAGGTAGGTCTTCACGAGAGAATTCAATGCACATATTTACCATATTCAAGAAGAAAAACCTCTGGTCAAGATGGCAACCACCGAGCCATGCTTCAGCTCCTGGCATAGTATCAGCCAAGAACTGTAGGGCTGCAGTAAGAGGCGGTCTTAGCAGACTCCCACGGGGCAGGAGGGGTGGAGGGAGGGCACAGTCAGGAATCTGCTGATGCCTATGCCCCCACGCCCTCAGGTAGCCCATTAGACCCCTCACCACTCACTGCCGCTGGTTCTGAGCCCCTGTCTCACCAACCAGGTTTGGCCCCTGCGCTGCCCACAGGCGGCCCTGAGGGCTCCTCAGCTCGCATGCTGGAATTCCAGGATTTCATCCCCAGACCATGAAAAGCCAGAAGCCCAAAGCCAGCATCTGGAAGGTGGAGGATATAGTAAAAAGGTGGAAGCTAGGAGCTAGGGAAGATGGCTGAGTGGGTAAAAGTGCTTCCACAAAAGCATGAGGGCCAGAAATGGCAAAGTTCAGTACCCCAGCACCAACGTGAAAGAGGAGGGCACCCGACTTCCTCCCCTGGTCTTGGCACCAGATAATGACAACCAAGTTATCATTAGCTTCACATGGGAAAAAAAAACATTTTGCTTAAAAGTGTTAGAAAATGAAATGGTAAGGCGGGACAGATGGCTTAGAGATTAAGGTGCTTGCCTGCAGAGCCAAAGAACTCAGATTCCATTCCCCAGAACCCACATAACCCAAATGCACAAAGTGGTGCATGCGCCTGGAGTCTGCTTGCAGTGGCTAGAGGCCCTGGCATGCCCATTCTCCCTCTCCCTCTCCTTCTCCCTCTCCCTCTCCCTCTCCCTCTCTCTCTCAATAAATTTTGAAAAAAGAAAATAAAGTGAAATCACAAATGATTCCAGCTGGTTTCATGCCTATCAATAATCATGAACTACGTTAATTATATCCATGAATTATGAACTGCTGTTCATCTGAAGAATCCATGAAAGAGCAGTTCACTCTGAACCACTTCATCTCTTTGAACTGCCCAGTCCTCACTATTTGATTGACCCCCCCTCCTCACCTTCTCAAAAGCTCAGCAAGTTACAGCTGAGTCATTGTTTAACAGGACATTCAGGGAAAGGTGGAAACTTCAAAAAGGTCTTAAAGACAGTACTTCTGGTTTAAAAACTGAATTTTCAGAAGGCAATGACTTTCATGACTTATGAACAAGATATAAACATGTACTAGAATACTACATTGTACCATGTTATTTAGAGAAGTAACTCATGGAACTAAAGATGCTGTCCTTGTCATTAGGAATCTTTTTTTCTCGCATGCAGGGGAGAACTTAACATAGAAAAAGAAGCAAATATTCCTCTGTGAAAGTGAGTAGTATAAGGTGAATCGTCAGCATATCGGGCAGTGTGGAATAGAGCAGTTCACTAACCTCCTGGCATGGTTACATACATAGGTTTGCAGCTACAAAGAAAAGTCTTGAAATGGGATGCAGTCTAGTAGCCATTACGAAGTGGTATGTAGGAAGAATTAAGAACTAAGAGCCATGGGTACTCACTTGAATCTCCTAACACTTGCAAAGTAACAGTGCTTCGGATTCCAAACTTTAAAAATTCAGAAAAATCACATGAGAATTATGTAATTAACAACCAAACAAGAAACCAATGGGATTGATGGTAGAAGAAATTATTTTATAAATATTTTTAGTATGAGTTCCCTAAGGGATACAATGTATCATATCATATCATATACATAGCATTCCAAACATCAATTATACTGCTGAATGGTAAAATAATGATGTGTAAATAGAAAATGTTGGAGAATTCAGCTTAATTTGTTATTATTCTTTCATACACAATGTCATGGTACCTTTATAGACCCTAATATTTTTTTGCCACTGTGAAAAGAAAACAACAAAAGAAATTCCATGTTCTGCCACGGAAGTAAGATTGAAAAAAGAATTTGAATATGTAACTTCCAAGAAAAATTAGTCCTAAGTGTTCTACCCAAAATACTAAGCAGGCACCCCAGAATCCACTGCCACCACCACAAAAAAAAAAAAACAGCCCACCAGAATCATTCCAAAAATGTTTGAACTTACCACCTGTAGTCAATTAATTCCTTGAGATGGAGAAACAGATATTCTATCAAGGTTGCTTTGCAATAAAGTAGGTCAAAAAGGGTAAGACCAACTCCTGAAACAAGCAGAGTTCCAAAGATGAGAAAGGACAGGAAGAAAAACATGAGACCGTCTGTGACCAGAAATGAATGAACAAGGCCACAGTTGGATTCTGAATTCTGGCCCACTCACAGGGTATCCAAGCCATGGCAGATCAGAAACTTCCATCACACTTACATCTTTGGATGCATAGGGTAATGATAAATACGCCATTGCTATGAGTAATCCATTAGGTTGTGCATCCTTGTAGAATGTAGCTCCTTCTGTTTTTGTGCCTTACACAAGGTAGGTTCTCAGCTACTTACTCCATGGATGGATGGATGAACGAATGGGTGGATGGGTAGATGTATGGGTGGATGGATACATGGGTGGATGGATGAGGGAGTGGAAGGATGGACTGATGGATGGGTGGATGGAGTTGCTTGCTATTGAACTGTCTGCCTAACTTGGACCTTTCATCCTTTTCAATCAACAGCCATGTGCAAAAGCCCTCAGGCATCTGCCCTTGACTTGGATAGATGTATGAAAGTTTACCTTTGTAGCAGACAGCTTCAGGTTCGCTGAGCTGAACTTCCAGACCAGGCACAGTTATGGAGGAGGGATTTATTGAAGCTTACAGATCCAGAGGAAGTTCCATAATGGCAGAAGAAGCTGGCCTGCTTTCACAGGACCAAACACAGAGAGAGAAGCACAAGCCCAAAAGCCAAAAAACACATGGCATAGCACACTTCAGCAACTCCAGCCAGGCACACTTTGCATAGATTTATATTGAAATCCCAAGCCCACCACAACACTTTAAGATCCATATAGTGACACCACCTCCAGCCAGGTGGCTGCAGATACAAACTACAAACTAATAAAACACTGAATATATTGGCGGCATCTATTCAAACTACCACGACCTCCTGCCGGTGGACGTGAATGTAGAACAAGGGGAAAATGCACTGTGGGGGTAAGCGCAGCATAGATGTGCTGATGGTTCATTCCTGGTGTCAGGTGAAGTCCAGTGTGACCCCTAAACTGTGAGTAATCAGAATTGTTATAACTCATACTCTACCTAACTAAAAAATTACATTCAATAGTTATGGGCAATAAATCCTAAAGTTTTCAGCCCTACTTTTGCCTTTCTGTTCTTCCTTTATAAAAAACACTAATTAGAAATTTTTAAATTTATTTATTTCACAGAGAGGGACAAAGAGAGACAGAATGGGCAAACAGGGCCTCCAACCACTGCAAATGAACTCCAGATGCATGCGCCACCATGTGCATCTGGTTTACGCGGGTCTTGGAGAATTGAACCAGGGTCCTTTGGGCTTGCAGATAAGTGCCTTAACTGTTCAGCCATGTCTCCAACCCTTGATAGAAAGTTTAGGTTGTTTCTATGACATAAATGCAAGATGACATCTACATAAAGCATATAAAGACCAACTTTATGTCTACTAACATGAAAATTTGATTTTGTTTTCTTCTTTATTTTATTGATACGGTGAAGTACACTGACTGGCTTTCGAATATGGATACTAAAACTGCGGATACAAGTTCCTATGCCTAGCCAAACAGAAGTTTGGGTATTACTTTGTTTTTTTCTGGTATCACGTTTTGTTCTACCTCAACTCACCACAGAAAATATAAACCAAACACGTCAGCCTCATACCTTACTTTAAAATTTCAGGTCATTGTTATTCAATAGACAATTACAGTAACCATGAACAGTAACAGAGAAATTACAAAGATCAAAAAATTGACATGTCACCAGGCATGGTGACGCATGCCTTTAATCCTAGCACTCAGGAAGCAGAGGTAGGAGGATGGCCATGAGTTCGAGGCCACCCTGAGATGACATAGTGAATTCCAAGTCAGCCTGAGCTAGAGTGAGACCCTACCTCAAAAAACCAAGAATAAACAAAATTCTTTTGGATGAAGGAGTTGTTTATCCCCAACAAGTAGAAACCTAGTTAGATAATCCAAGCTTCAGTCCAGCAAACCAAGGTCTGGGGACTAACGCCTAGAGTGGCCTCCAGAGCACACGAGGCCTATTTTGTCTTGCTTGACCGTGGACTCATGATGACTGACCACAATGACATCGTTGAAAATGGCAAGTCGATGAAGTTGGTTTAGTGAAATAAAAACTGCAAGAGCAAGATTTGAATCCTTACAGATTATATATTTTTTAATTTCCCCACTCTTAATTTCACATTATGTTTTCATAAGTCTATTTCATGCTGTACGTAGCTGATACCAGGTGATGATTCCATAAATGTATATGTGTACATATGTACACTTTTGATTTGCCACTTTGTGTTTTTTTTTTTAATTTGGTAAGTCTCAACAAAAAATACACGTGCTCCCCTGAATGCTGATTAACAGTGAAAATATTTAATTTGAATATATCAAAAACCATTCACGGGGCTGGAGAGATGGCTTAGTGGTCAAGGTGCTTGCCTGAGAAGCCTAAGGACCCAGGTTTTATTCCCCAGTACCTACATAAAGCCAGATGCACAAGGTGGCACATGTGTCTGGAGTTCATTTGCAGTGGCTAGAGACCTGGTGGGTCTCCTCCCTCCTCCCTCCCCTCTCTCTCTCTCTCTCTCTCTCTCTCTCTCCCTCCCTCCCTCAAATAAATAAATAAAGTAAACTTAACTAATGTCAAGCTGTGGAATTAATGAGAGTCCATCTCAGGAATCGACAGGCAGGTGAGTAATGGAGGAGGCCACCTGTTGTTCTCAAGCCACAGACAGAGGAGGTGGGCACCCACAAAAGTACACAGGGTACTAAATTGGCATATACACTTGTGTACACCACACACATCACACCATTTATACATACATATGCACATGTGTACACAGACATACATTATTTATATACTGTCTATATGGAATGAAAAACATTCACAAAGTAGAGAGGGGACCGTTTGAGAAGAGGAGGAGATCTTAAGAAAAGAAAAAGGAGAAATGAAAGGGAAATGGACTACATGTGACATGAAAACAGAGGGAAGACTGCTTGCAGGGGAGATGGGGGGATAGTGCAGGCGAGGGAAGAATAGTAACAAAAGTTAAAGACATATACATAAGATATATATTGTACATATTGTATACATACATATTATATATTATAGTGCCATAATGAATCCCATTATGTTATATGATATTTTTTAAATTTCAAAAAATGAAATTAGACATATCTATAGGTAAATATACAGTAAAATATAAGTAGTTAATAAATATATGTACATCAATTTTTAAATAACTTGAATATTTTTTTAAAATCACAAGTGATCATATCAAAAGATAAGCCTGGATTATAATGAATCAGCTAGAACATATTTCTCTCCTCGGTTGACTACATATTTATTCCAGCAATTTTATATTCTCAGTTTAGGTAAGAAAATTGATTTGTGGTTGTTTTCAACAGACCACCCCATACTCTAGGCTCAGTGAGTGACTGGTGTCGCCTGAAATAGGTAAATATCATGAATGACTGGGCTGGAAAGTTTCTATGTGACCCTTCAGGTCATTTTCCACACTCTTTCACTACACACACACACACACACACACACACACACACCAGTAAGTGATGTCTCTTACCCAAACCCAAACTGATGAATAAGTGAAGTCTATTGAACAAGATAGATTACAAAGCTTGTTTCATTAAAAAGACAGATAATATGAGTTTTATAACTTTTTGGCATTATCCCTTCATTGTGTATGAAGTTCTTTCTAAAATAAAAGGTTCCAAAATTGTTGGAGCAGGGGCGACATCATCCAAGCATCTCATCCACAAAGGTGACTAAGTGTTAGAAGTTCTGTTCAGTCATTAAAGTTCTGAATGTTTGGGATTTTTAATTTTTTTTTAGAAAGAGAGAGACAGACAGACCTCAGCCACTGTAATCAAATGCCAGACGCTTCCGCCACCTAGTGGGAATGTGTGACATTGTGCTTGACTCACCTTTTGTGCATCTGATGTCGTGGGATCTGGAGAGTTGAACATGGGTCCTTAGGCTTCGCAGGCAAGTGCCTTAACTACTAAGCCATCTCTCCTTCTTTTAATGTCTTGTGAGTTTTATTATCTGCTCATCACTTCCCATAAGAAAACAGATGTCTGGGAATTTCTGAACACTTGCTCAAATGGTCAGAGTTCACAGATCCAGATAGAAAGAGCAGGAAATAGCTTACTACAGAGATAGAGAGAAATTTACTTGAGGATACACATGACATCAGTGATACTGGAAAAGACATAAAACTATTTCCAAATAGTGTATCTCAGAGCTGGGAGATGGTTCAATGGTTAAGGTGTTTGTCTGCAAAGCTTAACAATCCAGATTCGATTCCTCAGTAACCACATAAAGCCAGATGCACAAAGTGACATATGCATCTGAAGTTCATTTGCAGTGGCTAGAGGCCCTGGTGTGCCCATTTCTCTCCCTCCCTCCCTCTCTCTCTCTCCCTCCCTCCTTCTCCCTCTCTCCTTGCAAAAATATCAATAAAATATTTTAAAAACATATTTCATTAAACAGATATATGTAAAAATATTTTCATGTTGTGAGGAGCAAGTTGTGTATGACTTGGTCATAAAATATGGATTGAAGAGCCATTTATTTTCATAAACTATCCAAGAGCTAGGTATTTGGTTTTTTAATTAGTAATATTAGAATTTTAATACTTAAGATAAAACTTGAGCTAGAGGTTGGTTTCCTATTTAGTTAATTTCCTAAAGCTGGTGTTAAGCTTTTCTTTCTTTCCTTTGTACATAACATATTATGTTGAGCTATTGTGGCTTAAAACATTTTAAATTCTCTCAATGTTTTTAATTTAGATCTGGATAACATAGATGTGAGATGGAAAAACTGAGTCTTTCTCTTAACATGAGTCATAGTCCTTGGTCTGAACCTGTCTCTCCTTCCTAGATGATAAAGAGAAAAAGAAAAACACTTGTTCCCACCTCTCAGGATTTCTGGACTAGCCTTATCTCTTCAATGGAAAGCCAAGACTCCGTGATTCACACTGCAGTCCTTACAAATCCTATTTGTTTCTCTTGGCATTACACCTTAAGCCTATTGGTTGAAAGAGGCTGTGTCTCTATCAACTAACACTTAAACAAACAAACAAACAAAAAAAATGTGTGGCCAATGCAATTAGCTGCATCACCAAGGTTGGCCTAGAAAAGACTGACATGGAAGATCCAACCCACTGTCCATGGGCCATGGAGAAATTTATTATAACCAAATTCAACCTCTGAGTCATATTTCTTGCACGGGAATAATGGCCAGCAGAATTCTATATTGGTTCTCTTCAGCAAGGATCTGTATTTAACTTCTTTAATTTGTTCAAAAACCTACTGTTACCACTTTTTCACCCAAGAAACCAAATACATTTAAATAACCATGTTACTTTGGTGATCCTCTTTCATACTTAGATTCACTTATTAATCTTATCCAGCTGAAAGGAATTTTGTAAATTATCTAATTCTGATCCTGTTTCACAAGGGAGGGAACTGAACCCAAGTTGTGATTTGTTGCTATCCCTTTCAAATTATTTTAGTATTTCATTAACATGAGACAATATGCTGTGTTTTAGAGAATAACTTTGGGAAAGGATATGATCTATTTCCTAGGAGTGAGGCCGAATCATTTGAAAAAAGGCAATTTGAAATTCTACTCAAATACTTTATTTCAAATCAGAATTATTTCAAAGCCAAGTTCATTGTCAATGCTGCCCATTATAAATGGTAACAAGCAGAGCGGATCAAGATCAATGTGACCATCTTATCACATGCTGTGTCATCCAGTGTGGTGTTTGCTGCTGTTGTGGTTTGCGTATTTTTGTTTCTAGTGGCATGTCACTCTAGCTGAGGCTGACCTGGACCTCACAATGTAGCACAGGCTGGCCTTGAATCACAGGGATCCTCCTGCCTCAGCCTTGGAGTGCTGGGATTATAGGCAATAATCACCACACCCACCTCATGTATGTTTCATATACCTTCTTATCCTCCCAACCAGATATTAAGCTATTTCTACTTCCCTTCTCCCAATTTATGTAACACCCGGTTTTCCATACAATGCAACAGACTGAGTGATAGAAGTTATTGGCCACCTCGATAACCCACGGCTTTTTATTACAACTCATTGAGGAGCGGAGGCCTACACTGGCATGAGAAGAAACAAATCAGTATTTATTTTGCTTTAAAAAAAAAAAAAAAAAGCACACAGTGAAATGAGTTGATTGGTTTTACCAGAAAGAACCCAGCAAATATCTGATGGAATGTAACAGAGCTTAAAAGCAAACCCATGATTGGAACATTGGCATGGAAAGAACCATAATGAATGCCAGCCATACCCAGGGACAGGTCAGAATTGTCTTACTGGGTGTTTAGCCTAAGATCATAGGCACTTACAACGGAGGGGCATGGCGAAGCAAGTAAACATGCTCTTCTGCTCAGCTGACGAGCTCCCGAGCACAGAATATGTTCGCCCTTTGGCTTACAAAATGGCAGGAGGATGGTTCTGTTGGAATGATTCCTTGTTCAGTGCCATGTGTGTTAAGTTCAACTCCTTCCACAATTTTGTTTCTGCTTCTTCATTTAAATAGACAGTGGTTTCCATCATATGAACCTCAATTTGTCTAAAATATCAATTAGTTTATACCTAAAAAATGTTTTCCCCTCAATTACTTTTTATGACATCCCTTGGAAAGAATTTTTAACCAATAAATGGGGGGAGAATTAAGTTTACACTGGAGACATTTTCTTAAGTCCATTTGGCCAGGTTAGTACAGTTGGAATTTGGCAGTGTGTGTAAATTTTATTTAATTTCATTTCACTTTGAAATTTTGCTGAATGATCAGAACTAACTGAAATAATCAGAGGATGAATGACTAAAAGAATCTTTTCAACAATTTCCTAAAATGTGGAGAAAATGACATCAAAGCATAAAAATAAGCAAAAAGACAGGGGACCCATCCAGCAGGTCAGCCAGAGCCTTAGACAGCCAATGTGCACAGGGTGAAATGAGAGATGTCCTGAAATGATGAATTTGTTCCTCACGAGAATGAATGATATTTCCTTCCTATAAAATGGTCAATACTGGGGCTGAAGAGATTGCTCAGTGGTTAAAGATACTTGCTTGCAAAGCCACATGGCCCAGATTCTATTCCCCAGTACTCACGTAAAGCCAAATGCATAAACTAGTGTGTACAGCTGGACTTCATTTGCAATGATGGTAGGTCCAGCACACTCATTCTCTCTCACTTTGTCTCTCCTCCTCCTCTCTCCCGTTCTCAATCTCCCTCCCTCCCTCCCCCCCCCTCTCTCACAAATAAATAAATAATTTTTTGAGGTAGGGTCTCACTCTAGCCCAGGCCAAACTGGAATTCACTATGTAGTCACAGGCTGGCCACAAACTCACAGCTACACTCCTACCTCAGCCTCCTGAGTGCTGGGATCAAAGACGCGAATCAACATTCCCAGCAGCAGATAAGTTTATATATATGAAATAAAATATATTACATATATAAATTGCCAATATCTACACAAAATCTATGAAAAGGATATTTCAGAAATAAAAATGGATGTTGGGATTTAAACAGTAAGACATTTGAAAAGTTTGTGGAAATCATTCCATGTTCTGATAAAAAAAAAAATAAAAACTAACAGTTTTTGGCATTCTCTGAAATGGAAGTCCATTTCCTGTTTCAATGGACATTCATTTCAAGATGGAAAACTCACTCAAACATCAAAAATGAGTACCTTTTCCAAAGAAACATTCTACATTCCACGACGTAGGAGTCCCAAAGGCTGAAGGTATAATTTGAAAATGTGCCCTTGACAAGTCAGTCTTACAGACACATCCCAAATGAACCCAACAGAACTTTTTGATATCTTCTAAAAAGTTCTGCGATATAACTCAAAGCTCTGAAAGGGAGAAAAAAAAATAGGGAAAATAACAACAGAAAAGGTAGTTTGTTCCAAGAGAGAGAAAGTTGAAACAAAACAAAACGCAGCCTGCTGTTTTATTCTTCCAAGGAAGGATTTACGCTGATTAAATTACTAGTGCAAAAACACGGGCTCTGCACCTTGGCCAGGACTCTTGGGCCCAGACTCCAGCAATGTTCTCTTGTTGCTCACAAAACATGGTACTGCTCTTGGGAGGCTAAAAAGACCAATAAGAGTTTTTCCAAAGTGCTGCTTGGAAATTTCCTGGAAAAAGACAAGGAAAGTTTAAATGTGTAATACACAAAACTGGCACAAAATCAGCAATACACTCTCAACAGTTGCTGTAAGTCTGGACTTCAGAAAGGGTATTTGTGAATGTCAGTGGTCACATTTGTTTGTCAAATGAATTCAGGGTGGCTCAGATGTCCATGCAGCCAGAGGAAAATGTGAAAAAGAACCAATAAGCAGAAAAATGAGGGTAGGGACTGAGACACTATCTCAAAAAAAAAAAAAAAAAAAAAAAATATATATATATATATATATATATATATATATATATATATATATATATATATATATATATCTTCTAGGGTGCCACAAAGCCCAAAATATGCTTTGCCATAGGAATTAGATATATTGAATTTGTAGAACTTCCTGATTTTTAAGTTATTCATTTAGTGTGGGGGTGGGTGTTGTATATGAGTGTAGGAACACATGTAGATATCAGAGAACAACTGTTGGGTCAGTTCTCACCTTCTACCTCATTTCTAAAGGCACACGGGGATTAGTCCTACACAGTTTCCAGCTTTTATGCAGGGTCTGCGTATTTGAACACAGGTACCTACACCGAGCTATGCAGCAAACATGTTATCCACTGAGCCATTTCCCTGGCCCCCTTCTACTTCTTCATGAATGTATCTCGAGCAACCAGAACACACGTCCAAAGCCATATTAGTTATTTTACAATTACAAATTAGTGGTAAAAAGAATGTGGTTGATCTGGGATGACCCAAAAGGCAACATGGTGCTGAGAAGAAGGAACAGAGGAGTGTCCAGCACTGAAACATCTCTATCACACCCTCCAAGGCTCAGGGTCCATTGTGGAAGAGGTGGCAGAAGGAATGTAAGAGCCAAAGGAAGGGTGCCGCTCCTTACAATGCAGCTGTCTAGACATAAATTGGCCTCAATATCCATGACCTCACAGTGCTTAGCAATACCTACGCAAGACCCACACTTAGGTTTTTAAAAGATTTTGTTTTTGTTTTTGTTTTTGTTTTTCGAGGTAGATAACAGTGCAGTGACACATGCTAGCTGATGGATAGTGAATTCTCATCATTCTCTACTTGCAAATTTCCCTAATAATCAATGCACTCTCACGCTAAGTATCAGCGCTCACAGCATCTTGTGGTCACTTGTAAAGGTGCAAAGGGTGGCAGACAGTTCAGACCCAACTCAAGGGACAGACTACTATCATTTATGGCATACTGAACTACATGAAGTCTATGAAGGAGTATTTTCTGGGTGTGCATTCCTTGTATTTTGCAGAACAGCATGAGGAGAGAGATTCATTAAACTGTGAGTTGAAGGTTTCTGGGAAATTGGATAACAGGTACCCAAACACGGTAAGATAGAGATAAGAAGTTCTGCTTAGTGTCACAGGCCTATAACCTCAACTATTCAGAGAGTTTGACAATGGAGGACAAGTTTAAGGCCTACCTAGGGTACAGGTCAAGTTCAAGACAAGCCTGGACAATTTACCAAAACCCTATTTTACAAACAGGAAGTGCAGGGCTGGGGAGATGGCTTAGTGGTTAAGCGCTTGTCTGTGAAGCCTGAGGACCCTGGTTTGAGGCTCAATTCCCCAGGTCCCACGAGACCCAGATGTACAAGGGGCGCATACATCTATAGTTTGTCTGCAGTGGCTGGAGGCCCTGGTGTGCCCATTCTCCCTCTCTATCTGCCTCTTTATCTCTCTGTCTGTCACTCTCAAATAAATAAATAAAATTTTAAAAAAACAGGAAGTGCAGAAAGGACTGGGAATATGGGTCAGTGGTAGAGCACTTGCCTAGCATGCATGAGGCTCTGGGTTCAATTCTCAAAAACAAAAAGAAGTAATAAATTCTAGTGTTCTACAGCGCCGTGAAGTGACGTGCAATTTATTTCATGAGTAACTAGAAGAGAGAAGCTTGAAAACTCCAAACACAAAGTAGTAATAAAGAGATGGCAACATTAACTCCCTGATTTGATCAGTATGCACTGGATACATGTACTGTCAGGCGTCACACTGTCCCCTATAAATATGTATAAGTTTCAGGTTAAGCAAAATATGCTTAAAGAGAGGAAAATACTAATCACTCTAATTTGACATAAGATATATGTTTGCTAAATTATGACACTGTACTCCATAACTGTATAATTAAAGTAACAAATATATGGACTGGAGGTATGGCTTAGCAGTTAAGGCATTTGCCTGCAAAGCCAAAGGACCCAGGTTCGAGTCCCCAGGACCCATGTTAGCCAGATGACACAAGGCACATGCTTCTGGAGTTCGTTTGCAGTGATATGAGACTCTCATGTTCCCATATCTCCTCTCTCTCTCTCTTTCCCCCTCCCTCTCTCTCTGTCAAATAAATAAATACAAATAAAATACTTAAAATAACAATTATATAAAATGATAAGTGAAACTATGAGGGACCCCAGGACTCTTTTTTAACTTCTTTTTTCTTTTGTTTTTTTATTCACTTTTATTTATTTGAGAGAGAGAAATAAAGGTGCAGATAGAGAAAGAGAGACTGGGCATGACAGGGCCTTCAGGCTGTGCAAATGAACTCCAATCTTAGAGGTGATTTAAGGCATATGGGGGGGGGTTGTAGAGGAAACTTGCAAATACTGTGCCTTTTATAGAAAGGGCTTAAACACCTGCATATTTTTTACTTTTTTATTTTTATTTATTTATTTTGAGAGAGAGAGAGAGATAAAGACATAGAGAAATGGGCAGGTACAGAGAGAGAGAGAAAATGGGTGTGCCAGGGCCTCCAGCCACTGCAAATGAACTCCACATGCTTGTACCCTCTTGTGCATCTGTCTTAAGGGGGTCCTGGGGAACTGAACCTGGGTCCTTTGGCGTGGCAGGTAATCGCCCCTTAGCCACTCAGCCTTCTCTCCAGCCCAGACTCTTAAATTAAATAGCAGGAATAAACCCAAAGGAAAACTGCAAAATAGAGAGTTAAATATTTTTAATTATTTCAAACTTAATGGAATTTTTAAAAGAACAGAAATGGCGCATAAAGAAGAGCATCTAACTGTGACTATTTAAAGCAAATGGTCTGAACAATCCGAATTGAGCCAACCACTGCACCTGTGTGCCAGGCTGCTCAGAGGCCCCAGTGCTGTCCTTTTACTCTCTCCGGAGGATCCCGATGTCTCTCACCAACAATTGCGTGTTCTGTGAAGCCTTTGGCAAACAACTGGCCGCACATGTGGGACCCAGCCTTTTCCATGGAAAGTTGAGTCCTCCCAGATGGAGCCCACATCGGAAGAATGTGTACAGGATTAAGATGTAATCCGTCGTTTGAAAGACCACAGTGATGCATGTAATAGACGCGCAAGTTGACTTTTCCTCTAAAGAACTCTTTAACTCCACAGGAGACCTTAGTGAACAGAAGTCTCTAGCAAGAGGTATCTCCCCTCCATCTGCGTGTTGGATGGAGACTCTAGGTAACAATGGACGTGACTGGGGTCCAAAGGCTCACAGACACACACAGATCAACTAGTGTTACTTCTTTCTTTTTAGCCAAAGAGAATATTGTCATAGATACGTGCAGAGCCTTACTCAATACCTACAGGGGTCTAGTCAACTCTCCTCTGGGATGTCCATCTTGTACCTGGCCCTAGCAGGGATCTTCTACCCATGAATATATGCTGCAGTACAGTGAGTAATCAACACTCACAAAGATAGCCCTACAGAAAAAATGCTTGCAGCCTCTGCTCTGGGACTCCAGATCCTGGCATACATCACTTGAGTTTGTACGGCCTCAGAATGAGGTCTGAAGGCAAAGGAGGCTTGGGGTGAGCATCCTTCTCAGGAGCCTCCCCCGTGAAGAGGAACACATCCAAACTGCTACATGTATCATCTCAAGACATCAGTTCAGTTTTTTTTTTTTTTATTCCACATGTGACAGCATTTGTCCTTGCATTGGGCTTCCTAAATACCCTTCCAACTATATTTGTCTCAACATATCAAAAGTTGCCCCTCCAAGGAGGGCTGAAAACACACTAGTACATTCCAATACTTATAAGACGCCTATAAATTCATGTAAATGCACTGACTTAATTTTTCAGGCAAGCATAAACTATCTCCTATTTGGAGGCAGTTAAAGACCTAAGATTAAGTAAAGTTGATATTTCACTAAGAAACACCCAAAAATATTTTTTCATATTTTTGAGATATTGAAATGCATAACCAGTGCTCTGCCTCCCCTTAACGAACTCCCACAGGAGTCTCATGAGAGTCCTAAATAGTACACGACCCGTGACTGTCTTTGGCACTTGGCCCAGGCCCTTGCATCTAATGGATGGATGATCAATATTATTTATTGAATAAATAAATTCAATTCACTCTTTTGGCCTGCAACACTTCAGTGTCTGTGCCTGAACCAATTGGTTTAATTTCAAAATCCACATAATTAACTAGACTCACATTCCCTACCCCACGTCTCTTTCTGTGACCATGAATGTTTCTAATCGTAGGAAATGCATGTAGCCACGTGGTGTGGCATTGTCTGCTCAGCTCTTCTGTGCTCTGAGGAGCCTAATTTACTTATAGAGTGAGCTTCAAAAGATGATGTGAGCCTTCAGCTCTCATTGCAGACGACAGGCTGGGCCCTGGTGGGAGCAGCCGCACGGGGACATTTATCAGGCACAGAAGTGTAGTGGCCGGAGAGGACATCCCGTTGCAGCCGGTCCTCAGGACATCGTCAGGACGTGGTACTCTGAAGTATCCTACAGAACTGGGAGCAACCAAGAGCCATGTCGTTCCACGATCACTGCCTTTGTTCTTGGTATTGCTTATTGCCTCTGTACCTTGGCATTTGGGATGCCACCGGGCTCAAGCAAACGACGGCTGAGAAGGAAGCAAGAAGACCTTCTGTCTACCTGGGAGCTGAGGACAATGGAAAAGTAGGTTCACTCACTGTTGCTTTAAAGGTAAGAAAGCATCTGGATATGTCTGATACACATAATACCATAACTAAAGTAAATACTCAAAGCAGTACAGATGGTTGAAACTGAAGATTTAGTTAAGAGACGTGTAATCATGTTGTGATTGTATTATCCTAGGTAGAACAAGAGTTACTGTATGTATGCTATACCCGGGGCTGGTGGTCAGTAGTGACAGATTGTTCTGGCCAGCTTGGGAAGATAGCTGATGTCTGAGTGTCCTGCTGCACTGGCTGTTCTCTGGGGTCCTTCAGCGTCCCCACCTTTGAGCAACCGAAGGGCTGTGATAGGTCAGTACCTTGACAAACAGGTCATCCCATTTTTTAAAATCATCACTGACCGTGATCCTCATTTTTGGAACTGGTGAGAGACATTAAAAAAAAAAAAAAAGTAACAGTGACCATACTGAAAGGTGCAGTGGGATTTGGTATATTGTGATGAGTGATTTTCATTTTCATCTTTATATTATTAGAGTTACGTGATTTTCTACACACCAAGAATACGTTACCTTTTATAGCCTGAGAGAAGAAAAACATTCATATTATTTCTTGAGAGGGTGACACCCTTAAAGGAAAATAAGCCATAACTGATGCCACTAGTCACTCATACTTTCTTCATTCCTGGTAGAGATTTACTGAATCTGATACATACTCTAATTTCAATAAACATGTTCCAGGTGGCTACTATGAAAGTAGCATACCAGGTAACAGGAAACATGAGCTCTGTCAAGAAGGTCACAGTCAAGTTGGGTGGTAAGATACATCACCTAACAACACACACACACACACACACACACACACACACACACACTGTTCTAATTTTTGCTCAAGTATGTGACACAAAAGGCCTACACTGATCATCCTGCTTAATTCTGTAATCTCACCTCATGCCTGCCCACTGGTTCTCTCACCTAGACACAGCCTTCCCTTTCCACATGAGTGAGGAACCACTTAGGCATCGGTGAAGTGAGAGTGCATAGGCTGTCAGAAGAGAAAGGGGCGGGCAGCTAGCCAGTCCCAGAAAGGACCTGATGTAAGCAGAAGAAAAGGCTGAGTGGGAAAGAGCACGGCTGACTTGAAGGAAGTAAATCACCCAGTCAGTCAGATAAGACAACAAATAGCAAGGCATTTTTTCCAGACCAGTTTTTCATTTTAAAAAAAATTTTTTTTAATTTATGAGAGAGAGAGAGAATGAGACAGACAGAGAGAGAGAGAAAGAATTGGCATGTCAGGGCCTTAGCCACTGCAAACAAACTCCAGACACATGCTTCACCTTGTGCATCCATTTATGTGGGTTCTGGGGAGTAAAACCTGAGTCCTTAGGCTTCACAGGCAAGCACTTTAACCTCTAAGCCATCTCCCCAGAACCAATTCATTTTTTAATTGAAATTATCAGAGTAATTCCCACACTCCTTTTAATTTCCAATGTATGGAAATTTAGTTCCTTAATCACAGTAGTTACACTGTAGTACTTCTGTACCCAACAGACCACCTGAACTTGAAGTTGGATGCCACATGCTACCTATGTGACCCACTAGGCAGGTATTAACACCTCTAAGCCTTAGCCCACCCCCCCCAAGAGACTACATGAGAAGGTGGGACAGAACATGTTGCCCAGAGCCTGGTGGGAGACAGGGCTGGTGGGCCTGGTCTCATGGCTGGTGGCTGTGTGAGAGAGGTGGAGCACAGCCTTGAAGTGGGTTCAGGGTGACTCTGCACATCGGCCACCTCCCATTCTCTGCTGTATCACCATGACCCACACACCTGCCTCTTCTCAGCCCCCAGTGTGACTATATTCTGTTCAGAGACAATCCCAACATCCATCACCATGGAACACACGCGTCTACTAGCCCTCACCCCTACAGCTCTAGAGATTCTTCCTTTGTTTTCCAGACCCTCTAATCCACATGTGTGTGTGTGTGTGTGTGTGTGTGTGAGAGAGAGAGAGAGAGAGAGAGAGAGAGAGAGAGAGAGAGATGCTAACAGAACAAGTGAGGAAACTTGAGTGGATACATGTGTTTCACGAGTGAAAACGTCCTCAGGACCCCAGGGACATGAAGAAAGCCGACCACCAACAGCCCTGCCTGACGCCCTCCCCCACACCCACATCCTCAGAATGCTCCTGGAACTGCGCCACTAGCCAAACAACTGCCCAAAGTGGCAATGTCCCTTACATACATGTACCCTCAGAGCAGTCATTTTTCTCAGAAAGGGGAAAATAAAGCCAAAGTATCTTGAGGAAGTCTCGAACGTTCTCTGAGCGGATCACAGAGGAGAAGGCAGTAGCCTTTTCAAGAGCTCTGTGCTTCAGTAAGCAAGGCTTGCTCTCCTCTTAGTCCTCAGAGGAACAAGCAGAACATGTGTTCCACAGATTTCTGGAATTCAATCTCTCCCTTGTGGGACCACAGAGGTCAACTGTCTCCTGTGTCCCAAAGGGGAATGGAAGCTTGTGGTGTCAGACCACATGGGTAAGCATCTGTCCTGTGCTGGAATCAGGGACTGCCAGCTCAGAAGACATTTATATTCCACAGTGTCATAGCTAATCATGTAGCAGTTGAATTTTACTCCAACCTGGTCAAGCCCCTCTTGACTACTCACCACTTAGTCACCACAGTCCGCATGTTGATCTTGTTTTCTCCTGTCTGGTTCAAGAAAAAGCTCAAATGCTATTGTGAATCTAAACCTACAATAAGCTATTACAATTTATGGCCCCAGAACTGATGAATTTTTAACTCAATTATGAACCAATACTATTTTCTGAAATCCTTGACACTATCTAAAACAGAACCAAATCTAGTCTTCTAATGATTAATCTGGAACTAAATTAGAAATTTGTATTGGAAAAAAAAATCTGTGCTCTGAATCATATGCGCCAAAAATGTCAACTCTTCATGTCATTTGAGTAAAGCAGTTGTGAAATATCCTCCTATCACATGCTTTTTTGGAGAGGGGTAAGGCACGGAGGTCAGAAAGGACTTGATATTACTCAAGTGAAAAGTTCAAACAGGGGTGGAAAATGAAACTTCAAACCATTAGTCAAAGTTGAGTCAGGGGTCTGGAATAAATCAGACCAGCAGCCCAAAACAGCGCTGTGACCCAGCTGGGTAAAATCAGAGAAGGTCACAAAACAGCACCAGTTAGGTCATCTGAGGCCAGACAGATGAGCGCCAAGACCAGCAATTGTAAGGTGCTGGGTATGCAGGAAGGGACCAGGGGACCACGTAGAAGGACAACTGAGGTAGGATTTGTGAGTCAGCTCAGAAACCTGAAGGTTAACAGGAAATAAAGAAACAAAGGGAACAAGAATAAGGCGAAAGAAAGTAGAACTCTGTGGTGTGTGTGTGTGTGTGTGTGTGTGTGTGTGTGTGTGTGTGTGTATCCAAAGAGGCATTGGCAATGGGAGAAAATTCTCTGGTAACTGAACAGACTTAACAGACAAAAATGGAGTGATCTAGACAGGTTGGCTTGGGCCAAGCAAATCAGGTGGTGGTGGCCACAGTTTGCTAAAGGACAGCCTGACCCACCACAGCTGGGCTTCCGGTGGAAAGGTGTACTACATGAACGGTATGAACTCTCGAAGCATGCTTCAGAATGAGTGAATGCATTCTTGCAGATCTGAGCTATTGGTTTGCTCTTAGCTTTTTAATATATATGTGGGATGCAAAGCTCATTCAGACAAAGACACAGCTTTACAAGATAATGTCTCCTCGCAGGGCTACTGGTCTGGTCGCCACCTCATTGGGCATTAGACTGTCAACTCTACGAATTAATAAATCCCGATGCATATTTCTCTTCAGTGGTCCCTGGTTCTTTAGTTAGAATACAGTTACTATGAGACAGTGACCAAGGGATGTTCTAAGGGCAACATGTTCCCTACTAGCCAGCCACACTTCTACATGCCAGGCAGAACCAGGTTTACGATACCCATGTCTGGCTCATTCTCACTAAGAATCAGTGAAGATTATAGTTGAGGTATCCCTAGGATCCTTTCCAACATATCCTTAAATATTCTCGTCCTCAAGTCTGGTTGTTCTATACAATTACCCTTTGGGAAACACATCTCAGATCAAATATCTTGCTGCTCAGAACTAACCCTGACCTCCCACCCTCAATGAAACAAAATCCCTATTCTAGCAGTCTTTCGTGTTATTTACAGTACTCACCTCTGTGTATCATGCATACAGGCCAAACAGAACCGTGTGCTGTTCTCATCTATCTCTTGTCTGTTTTTATGGTTTTCTTAAGCAGTTCCTGAGCCTGAGATGTCCTCCTCCCATTTCTGTCCCTTGTGTCTAATACATATTTTATTTTTATTTATTTATTTGACAGAGAAAGAGGGGGAGAGAGAGAGAATGGGTGCACCAGGGCCTCCAGCCACTGCAAACGAACTCCAGACGCATGTGCCCCCTTGTGCATCTGGCTAACATGGGTCCTGGGGACTCGAACCTGGGTCCTTTGGCTTTGCAGGAAAATGTCTTAACTGCTAAGCCATCCCTCCAGCCCATGTTCCTTGTGTTTAAATCCTACCTGTCCCACATCATAGGTACATCTCCCTGAGCTGTTGCTGTGCTTTGATGCTTTGCTCTGGTTCCAGCTCTGGAACCGATGATGACACTCAACCCTACCCCATTGCATTTGGTGTAAATTGGCAACTAAATAGCATTCTAGAGAAGACGCTCTTAGCATGTAAGCAATCTGTCAAGATGAGGGGAGGGACGAGAATATACCTCTACAGTAGCCCAGAAGTGATAACTTCTTAGAACATTCTTAAAGTTCATTTAAGAGAAAGAGTGAGTGAGTATAAGGTGCACCACGGCCTCCTGTCACTGCAAAAAAAAAAAAAAAAAAAAAAATCAGATGTATGTGCCAGTTTGTGCATCTGGATTTATATGTGGGTACTGGGGAACAGAACTTGGGCTCTTAGGCTCTGCAAGCAAGTGCCTTTCACTGATGAGCCATCTCCCCAGCCCAGAAGTGAAAACTTAAAGACACATCTCCACATAGAAAGTTTAAAAGTATTCTACCCAGGGGGAGGAAGTGTGTGACCACAAAGGAACAGCAAAAAGGGTTCTGGATATAATCAGACTAGTCCATGCCCCAAGTGTGGTGATGGACACACAAACCTACAAATGTGTTAAATAAACAGAAATGAATTTTTAAGTAGCAAATTTTACTATGTGATAATTTTTTTTTCTAATACTTACTTATGTATTTGAGAGAGAGAGAGAAAGAGGCAGATTGAGAGAGAGAAGATGGGTGCATCAGCCACTAGCCACTGCAAATGAACTCCAGACACATGCCACTCTGTGCATCTGGCTTACGTGGGTACTGGGGAATGGAGCCTGGGTCCTTAGGCTTCGCAGCCAAGCACCTTAACTGCTAAGCTATCTCCAACCCCTATGTGATGATTTTTATTCTTTTTAAACTTTTAAATTTGTTTTTGTCTTATTTTACGAGATAAGGTCTTGTTATGACCCTCCTACCTCAGCTTCCACAGTGCTTATATTCTAGGTATGTGTCACCAAACCCAGGAATTTTTTTTAAGTATTTTTACCAGAGAAATGAACTATGCATTTTTTTTTTCCTGAAAAAAAGTCATCAACCAGAGTTTACTTAACAGTGTACCTTTTGTGTTTTCCTAACTCCCAGGTGAAAGCAAGTTTTGGTTCTGTGTTGAAGAGAGAGGAGACGAATCTATGGGAAGGCATGTCTTATGCTGAACAATACTGCACAATTTGAAAATGTTGGCCATCACGATAGGTAGTACCAGATTTAATTTGCAGCTTTCTTTCTCACATACCTTAAAGCAAGACCTCGATACAAACACTGTACAGATTTTATATATAGCTTTTCTTTAGCTAACATAGACCCTTATATTTATTCTTGTGTCTTATTTCTTATCTAATTAATTTAGTTATTTCAACTAAACCTGGTTGCAGGTGATGCAGGCAATTTACTTCGGAGCCATAAAACTATGTGTGTTCTTATGGTTGCTAGAGCTTTCCAGAGTATGCCAAAATTTCATCAGTGACATACTGTGTCTGGTTAGTAATTCATGCTTATTTCACAAGCAATTCGATGGCTACATAGAAACCTGGATACATAAATCACAGATTGCCTACCACGGTGTCTTTTTCCATTGTTCCTCTATATTAATCTAATTTCCATCCTTGCCTACTTCTGTAACAATCTTAATTGAAATCCACAAGGTGTAGTTAAAAATCCAGGCTCAAGCGAGAGTGAGTTCTTAATGGAACACAGAGACCAGCCAAAGTTAAAAGCTGTCTAATTCCTAGCCAGGTTATAAACGACTTTCAGCAGGCAGAAGGTGCAAAATCGTCGCAACAGATCTCACCGAAGGCCAGCCAAGTATGGGTTTTGAGCTTGGGCTTGGGTTTTTTTCCATAGAGCCCACAAAGGCCAACAAAGCTCAAGGGCTCTTCTCTCACTAACGTTCTTCCCCTCCCTCTGTCCCACTGCATGCTTTACAGTGTGCCTCTATTTTGCATAACAATAGTTGGTATATGTAATCAGCAGCAAAAAATGACTAAAATGTGGGGCTGAGAAAACTCTTAGCCAAATGTTCATGCTACATTAATGTTCATACTGAACCAATGTACTCTGGGTTCTAGAAGAGTAAGAGTCTAAGTCTAAAAAAAAAAAAAAAAAAAGGTTTCTATTAAAGACAAAATTGTGGCCTAAATTTGCTGACTTAATGGAGAGTAATTAGAAATTTTAAAAATTGAATAATAACCAAACTCAAACAAAAATGAGGGCTGGGTAAGTGGCTCAGTCATTAAAGGCACTTGCTTGTAAAGCCTGTCAGCCTAGATTTGAATCTCCAGTACACAGGTGAAGCCAGATGCACAAAGTGGTGCGTGTGTCTGGAGTTCACTGGCAGTGCCACAAGGCCCTGATGCTTCCATACTAGCTCTCGTTCTCTCTCTCTCTTTCTCTCTCTCCCTCCCCTCCCTCTCCCACACACACACACACTCCACACACAAATAATTATTTTTAATCCATACACACACTAGAAGCAGGAAGGGCAGCTCTTTCCAGGCACATATACTAAGCTTCCATCATTTAAAAAGCATTTACCCATTTTCTTTCAAGCTAGCTTCATACACCTCTCCCTCCCTCCCTCCCTTCCTCCCTCCCCCCCCCCCCCCTCTCTCTCTCTGGGACAGATTTGAATCAGTAGGTGTGTGAAGCCTCTCCTATGACAAGCAATGATAGCCCTCCAGGATTCTCCTACCAATTTCTCACTGAAACATCTTCACTCAAAACTGAGGAAATCTTTGCCCAGGAATTAATATCACCCTGGAAACTTAAAACTCACAGATTTGCAATAAACATAAAAGTACTTTCCACAGACAAATAAAACTTCAACTGAGACCTGGCAGTCACGAATGACGCAAAAATCAATCACAACCGTAAAGCACAGCCCAGAGAAGTTATCTCACTATCTTCCTCTTTCAAGCCTTCTGGATGTGTCTCAGCTATTGAAGATGCCAGTAAGATTTCTCCTGGCACACTCGCATTTTCTAATCCTTACAGCAATGCTGTCCTTATAACTGACCTTATAACTGATAACAAGGAAAGCACTCACTCCAAATCATGGATCCCAGCAGACATGATGGATTTGCGTAGATCCATCTTCATTCTTCTGGGCTCGCATGGGACCGATCACCTAGTGAATGATGGGTACCAGCTGTGTCCAAAAGCCAGGGCAATACTACTGACCTAAATGGAGATACAAGTATGGTTCTCCTGAGCATTCACTGAAGCTAACCCCTCTGTCACACCTCAAAGAGTTGAACATAAACAGCAGTGATAGAACAGGCTGTCAAGAAAGACAAGCAAGCTGGCCACGGTGGTGTATGCCAGTTATCACAGCACCAAGGGTACTGAATTGGGAATTCCAGGCCAGCCTGGGCTACAGAATGAGATCCTGTCTCAAAGGAGAAAAATATAGAGTATTTTTAATGTAGGTCTGGGAATGTAGCTCTCAGAGGTAGAGTACTTGCTTATCATGCATGAAGCCCTGGATTTGTACTGCAAAATAAATAACACACACACACACACACACACACACACACACACACATTTTTTTTCCTAAAACAGGAAAATAAAAATAAGAACAAGATTATAAGGCCTATCTGGGGAACAGGGAGAGTTCAAGACCAGCCTGAGTAACTTAGTGAAATCCTGTTTAAAAAGAAAAAAGCACAGTTGTAAAGTATTTGCCTATCATGTGCAAGACCCTACATTCAATCCCAAGCACCACACACACGCAATACACACACACGCGCGCACACACACACACACACACACACACACATATTGCATGCATGTATGCTCCCCAAATGTCTTTGGCTTAACTAATGGCAAAAATGAGACTTTTCTAATTATTAATTAATAGGGAATATAATAATTAACTTTTGAAACCAAACTTCCAGAGCTATTTTTATACTCTAATATTCCTATTTCGTGTGAACAAACGGCTGGGCACGCACTTTCTTTTGGAATTAACTTGGTTCTCTGCTCTGCTATCTGGCCATGTTGTCGAAACCCGGGGTCACCCCTTTCCTTATTCCTGTCGTTGAACGGGAAGCCCTGGTGGGCCATGCCCTCAGATCCAGGACCAACCAACCGTTAAGGCCATGCCCAGCAGGCCTCCAGTATGACTGACAGCCAGTTCACCTGAGAACCCGGAGAGAAAGGGCAGGAGAGGAGCCCTGGCCCTCGGACTTGGCTGCAGTGACAACGCCATTGTGCGCTGCCGTTTGCAAGACCCCAGGTCCCTCCATCCGTGTCCACTCAGCGTGGACAAAACAAACAAACAGAAAGAAAAGCACATGTGGCAGTTTGAAAACTACAAGCAGCCTCAAAATAGATGTTGGAGGTGTTCGCTTTATAAATCATGGTCCTGTTCAATTAAACACTGAGCAGTGGCTGGGGTTTCACCCTCCTTCCCTTCAATCAAGTCTCCCCTTCCTGCTTCCTGAGAACAAAGCCTGCTCAGAGAGACAGGCCCCAAAACTGCATTGTTAGCTTGCCCAAGTCTCGCGAGAGTTCTGTTCCAGCAAAAAACGCACTCTCGGCTTAGCGCAAGTCTCGCGAGAGTTCTGTTCCAGCAAAAAACGCACTCTCGGCTTAGCGCAAGTCTCGCGAGAGTTCTGTTCCAGCAAAAAACGCACTCTCGGCTTAGCGTAAGTCTCGCGAGAGTTCTCCTCTTGCTGAGGCCTGAAGGTAGCCAGGCCCCGGATCTTGCCGTTTACTCCACAGCTCACGCGGAATGGGCCTCGCCTTGTCATTCTGACAGCGAAGCCTTGGTCCAGGGAAGCTGCTCGGGGCGACTGGAGGGAAGGAAGTTTCCCTGCAGGTCCTGAAGCGTCCCTAGCCTCCTGTCAGAGGACCCTGATCACAAGACAGGCCCCCCTTGCTTAGGAAAAAGAAAGTCCAGACCTTGAACTCAGCTCTGCAGCAAAGCCGCCGGGCCTCCTACTGTGGACCATGAAGGATCTTTGACCTTCACTCGTTCTTATCAGAATTCCTTCTCTTAATGAGGCGATGGTGAAGGAAATGCAAACATAAAAGCTTTCCACTCTCACTAAGGTCAGCCCCTTCCTCCGTTTAACTCTCTATAGTCATGCTAAGATTTACGTAGATACCCCGCATGAGACACACAGGAACATCTTTCCTGATTGTGATTGATGGAAAAGGTCCCTCAAAGAGCTATTCACCCTTACTTGGGCATAGATGACGAGGGGTACCCGGAAAAAAACCTGTCAGGTCCGGGAAACCATCTCCTGTGCCCTGGAATATCCATGTAAGAATATGAAATAAGATTTAAGCTACTGGGGAGAATGACTCAGGGCGCTTCTCTAACAATATTGTACAGATTCATCAAAAGGAAGGGAAGGGGGGAAGAGGAAGAGACAGGGATATATTCTAAATCATTAAGTGAAAGAAGAAATACAGTCTTAAGCTGCAGAGGGAGAAAAAGCAAAACCAAACAAAAAAAGAACCCTGTGTCCTTCCTTCTCTATTTGCATTTTGACACCTTCTCCCAATCTTCTCCTGTCAGCTTTAGAGCGTCTCAGCCCATCTTTTTGCCACTGTGGTTCAAGCTCACATAACACCAGGTGGACAAGCTAGGAGCAGCAACTACGGAGTGCACTGTCCAGGAAGCATGTGGCAAGGAAGCACCCTTACCGCCCACAGAGCCTACTCTAGCTTTCTGACACCTTCTTCCATTCCTACCCAGATCCCTTTTGGTGGAAGTTTTCTTCATGAAAACTGGACAGCATTTTGTTAGGTCAGGTGTCTCTTTGCTTGGCAGGAAGGAAAGCCAAATATGCAGATAGTCCCCCGATGCCAATGTTCTGTACAGAAAGTGATTTCTCCCCTGAAATGTTACAGCAACCAAGAGCAAACGCTTGTGCGCTCTAGGTTGGGAGCTTATAGGGTTAGATCGAGTCTGTGGCCCACCAACAGTCACTGCCTGGGGGAAACAGGGACAACTTCACTAAAATAGGTTGTTACAGGGCCGGACAGATGGTTCAGCACTTAAGACTCTTCCCTGCAAAGCCAAGGACCCAGGCTCGGGTCTCCAGTACCCACATAAAGCCAGATGCACGAGGTGGCGCAAGTGTCTGGAGTTCATTTGCAGTGGTTGGAGGCCCTGGTGCGCGCTCCCAACCCCCTTTCTCTGCCTCTTTCTCTCTTTAATTAATTAATTAATGTTGTTACATGTTTCTGTATCTTGTAAACGCAAAAGAATAAGGAAATTGTGATCGTTTGAGTTAGGTTCCCCGCCCCCCCACCATAAACTCCGGTGCTCTGAATGCTTGGTTCCCAGCTGATGGCAATTTGGGAGGTGGAGCCTTGCTGGAGGAGGTGTGTTGGGGACAAGGGGTTCATCATTTCCCCCTTACTGGGGTGCAACTAACACTCCTGCTACTGTTGTTTACCTGATGCTGGCAACAAGGTGATGTCCAGCCTCTGCTCATGTCATGCTGTCCCCATCCATCAGGAAGCTTCCCCTCAAGACTGTAAGTCAAAATGAACTCTTTCCTGTCATCAGCTGCTTTTGGTTGGGTGCCTTGTCCCCAGCAATGAAAAGGTGACTGCATCAGAAATGTTAGCAGTTTATGCTTCGTGTTGCTGGTGGACAGCCTGTAGGTCAAGGGCAAGGTAGGTATTCCTTGGAAGAGTTCAACGCAGCCCTTGTGCATCTGGATTTGTCAGTCTTTGCTTTGCACTGGCTGTGGTTACACTGACTAGTATACGCTGGTTTCAGCTTAGGAACGTTTTTAGTCTTTGAGGTCCATTCAAAATCACTAGATGCCACCCTTCCTGAGAGGCATTAAGACAGAGCTCCTCGCCCCATAGCGAGACGCTTCTGCCCTTCTCCAGCTCTGAGAAGCTTTTCTCGCTGACTTCTCTTCTCTAGATGGTAGAGCTGGGAACAGGACCCCAATTCCCTGACTCCTGTGTCCCCCGCCACACACACACACACACACACACACACACACCAGCTCTTCTCAGTTTCAGAATTACATATATAGTTTTAGTGTGCCTCTTTGGCTCTGGCTATGTTATTAAACTATTATTACCTAACAATACTCCCATTAATCACCGTGACAGATGGAAACCAGCCCCGGTCATATTCTCTGAACTCAACGTCAAACAGTCCCAATGCTAATGGAGATGACGCCAGCTATGAATTTGCCCTAAAAGCTTCTGTTTAGGTCCCGCCTCCCCTTTCCCATTACTCTCCAGTGCAGGCCCTTTCCTGTTATAAGACTCCACATGCATCTACACAGAGCAACTCCTTGTGGAATTCTGGGAAAATGGCTTTCTGTTGACAGACACCATATAATGATGATAAACGATGGACGAGCGAGCAGTCTGAAGGCCGTTCTTCTCCTAGCAGCGCCCTTCCAAGTACACAGACCATTCCCATGGGCCAGCGCAAGGCTGCAACCTGGAAAAACTTCTCCTCTCACAGAATAAGGCAAAGAACTGATACTAAACAGAAAATGTGAATCACCTGTGAGGTAATACACCCCGAATGATGCCTTGAAAGTATGGAGGGGACATAAACAGTTTCTTTACAAAAAGACCTTTGTTCTGACTTCAGTATAAATGAGGGTGTTGGTTCAGTTTGGCTTCCCCTGAATAAATTTCATATTGCAGTTCCACAGAATAGTGAATGTCTTCTTCTGAAAAGATGCAGATTTTTTTAAGCTCACTCATGCACTACGGTGCTTTTCATTAAGCCTGTTTTATATCCTACCCCTTAAGAAGCTATTAGACATGTAACTCTACTCAAGTAACAAGTAGCAGAAGGGAAACATATAAAAATAACTGGCCCCAAGAAGCACAGGGCAATCAATAAAACGTCCTCTACCACCTCCACTGAAGGATGCTAGAATCATGTTAAAAGACAGCTCATCATTCCTATAAGGGAAGGTAAGGATGAGGATACTGTAGCCACAGATGCCATTAGAGATAAAAGAACATATCAGGGCTTGAGGGATGGCTTAGCAGTTAAGGCATTTGTCTACAAAGCCAAAGGACCCAGGCTCAATTCTCCAGGACCCATGTAAGCCAGATGCACAAGGGGGCACATGTGTGTGGAGTTTGTTTGCAGTGGCTGAAGTCCCTGGTGTGCCCTGTCTCCCCCTCCCTCCACTCCCCATCTCTCTCTCATAAAAATAATATTTAAAAAAAGAAGAACATATCAAAAAAGACGATAGCCCAATGCCAGGCATGGTGGCATGGTGGCACATTCCTATAACCAAGCACTCAAGAGGCTGATGCATCCTGGGCTATATAGAGAGTTTCAAGTCAACCTGAGGCACATAATGATACTCTGTCTCATAAACTGAGTGAGGAGGCTGGGAAGATGACTCAATGGTTAAAGTCACTTGCTTTCAAAAACTACCAGCCCAGGTTTGATTCCCCAGTCCCTATGTAAGGCAGGTGCACAAAATGGCTCATGTGTTGGGTTCTTTTGTAGAGAAAAGAGGCTCTGACATGACCATAAACACCTCTCTCTCTTAAATAAGCAAAAAAATATGTATTTTTTTTTTAAAGCTGAGAGAAGTATATACTGAGATACTGCCTCAAAAACTGAGAGAGATAGAGGAGGGAGGGAAGGGAAAAGGGCCAGAGGAGGGGGAAGGGAAGGAGAGAGAAGGGGAGGAAAGGGGAGGGCAGGAAAGGGAGAGGAGGGGAGGGAAGGGAAAGGAGGAGAAGGGAGAGAGAAAGACAAGTCAGGCAAGCAGGTGGGCAGTGAGTGGACTGGGATAGAGTAGAGAAATAATCCATGTTCTTAATATTTTTGTTTGTATAATAGCAATAGTTTCTTTTTTATTTAAATATAAAAACAAAAAAGTTAAAAAGAAACTATTGCTACTATACAAACAAAAAAAATAAAATAGAAAAGTGACAAAATCCACGTTTAATTAGGCCACTGACTCTAAGGAAGTGACATAGAGTAGAGATGCAAAAGATAAGAAAGTGGCCGGAATGGGAACAAATGCCTTGAAAACCAGGAGTCAGAGATAGGAGGATTGCCATGAGACTACATAGTGAATTCCAGGTTAGCCTGAGGTAGAACGAGATCCTACTTCGCAAAACAAAAACAATAAGAAAGAAGCCGCCATGGAAATCCAGGGACAGAATATTCCAGTGAAAGGCAAGTGGAAGCTCTTGGGCCCAAATGAGCGACCACATGGGGTTCCAAGGATAAGAAGGCAGCTGGCCATACCTGGAGGCGACAGTGACCCTCCCAGGACCCATAGGACCACAGTGATCATGAGTGAGAGTTCAGATTTCATTCTACAAGGAGCCAACTGCAACACTGCCTGAGCTCTCAGCCAATGGTGGGGGGTGGAGGGGACAAATTTTGAAAAGTGACTTTTTTGTTGTTGTTGATCTCAAACCAAGTGACGGCCGGGCTGTGTGGGCAGCTGCTGCATGGCCTCGTCACAAACACCTGGTACTTATTCAGCAGCTGTCCTGAGATCCATGAAGAGTTTTACGAGCATGATGATGTCCTCCAACATTTCATAGGAACTATAAACAAAGTTCCTAGAGAGATGGAGAACTAGAGAAGAAGAAATACCCAGGAAAGGCAGTGGGTGGCTGAGAAGCAAACACCATGTCCAGTTGTTCCCATTATACACAGGCTGCCCGGGTCAGTAGCCAAATGTCCTGCCCAGTCACAAGAGAAAGCATGACCATCCGTTTGGATTATGATCACACTAAAGCCAGCCTTCTCTGTCCTAGGGAAGGAAAGACACTTGAAATGACTGTTCGAAAGTTGAGGAAATTTAGGCCCAGACAAGTTATGGTAGTTTTTAGTGCCATGTGGCAAGTGGTTTTCTACCATTGTCTAGATAAATGACTTATGTACTACAGGAGGTAAGATTGGTTGTGTTATGAGCAGAGAAAATGCGCTGACACATTAAAGATAAAATTAGCCAGACATAAACCTCGTGGAAGAAAATATTGACTGCCTAATCTTTTCCTTTTAAAAGTATTTTTTATTCAGGATAGAGAGAGAAAGAAAGAGAGAATGGACACGCCAGGGCCTCTAGCCTCTACAAACTCCAGATGTATGTGCCACTTTATCTGGCTTTATGTGAGTATTGGGAAATAGAACCTGAGTCATTAGGCTTGGCAGCCAAGTGCCTCAAAGCCTGGGCCATCCCTCCAGCCCTTTTTTTCTTCTTTTTTTTATCATGTCTTTTTTAGCTAGCATAACATTGTCTTGCTCTTTGAGAGGCAGAAACAACAAAAAATAAAGGTGTCCTAAAAATTCAGGTAAATATATGGGACAGAGTAGAAGCTAGGACCCTTTGATGTCACATGAAATCTCGAGGGACAGAGGATTTGCTAGAGACCACAGAAAGAACACATAGGCAAGGCCCTAAGCTTCACAGCGAGGCTTCAGGACATCCCTGTCTCACGTTCCTCTTCTCTCCTGAGAGAGCCACACACAATCCCACCTCAGTGTTTCCTTCATTTTCCTTTTAAGGAAAAGATGAATTAGATGCATTCCTATTAATCTCTAACATATTTATTATGCTGGCTATTTTTTAAATGTCTTATATAAGGTCTCAAGTTTGAATTTTTAGGAGTCTAAAGTAAATAATAAATATTTTTCTCCTTTTAAGAAACCTTATTCTAATTGAGTGGTGTGTGTGTGTGTGTGTGTGTCCAAACACAAAATTGGAAAATATTTTCCCTTTTGTAAGAATAAGTTGTGCCAAAAAGTACAAGTTATATGGTTTTGGAACATCTTTCAATGTCAGATTTTCGGTAAAGTTTGTTGCCTGGGTACTGCTCCTGGAGAACGGGCTTAGAGGAACTGTGGGAAGCACATGGTTTGTGACATAACTGACGAGATCTCAGGTCAGGATGCTTGACCTTTCCTTGGTCTAGCTGGCTTTGCCTGGCCGCAAGGGGAGACACCGATGTCTGCAGGCTTCTGGTACTCCTCACTAAAATGAAGATGCTGGGTTGGAGAGATGGCTTAGCAGTTAAGGCACTTGCCTGCAAAGCCAAAGGACCCAGGTTCAATTTCCCAGATGCACAAAGTGGTGTATGTGTCTGGAGTTCATTTGCAGTGGCTAGAGGCCCTGGCATACCCATTCTCTCTCTCTCTCTCTCTCTCTCTCTCTCTCTCTCTCTCTCTCTCTCCTTACCTCTCTCCCCATCTCTGCTTCAAATAAATAAATTAATTAAATAAAGGTGCTTCTGACCAATAGAGCAGAGGCAAAACACAAACCAAGATCAGAAATCTCTCTCTCTCATAAATAAATAAATATATAAAATATTTTAAATATTTTAAAATACATTAAATTGCAGAAATCTAAAGTACAGATGAAGTAGGTCTGTGCAAAGATGATCTATTGTTAAATATCCTAAATTAATATGCATGTTCAAGATGAGCAAACAGCATAATAATAACCTATCTTCCAGCACTGAACATTGCACCACGATTATTCTGTTTGCAAGCCTAAGATCCTGAGGTCTGGACAAAGAAATAAAGTCTCTTCCACTCTCAAGTTTGTATTTTCTCTGGAGGATTTTTTTTTATGCATGGTCACTCCCAACTCTTGTTGGAGCACACTTTTTCCAATCCATCCATTGAGTTGCCAGTGGGTTTCCCAAGTTGTCTTTTCCTCCTTGGGACACTGTCAATTGTGGCATTTTACAATAACTCATAAATAACTTTCCTTGCCACTATCTCTACTCAGAAAAAGTAAACTACATTGTTTTCCGTTTTGGAAAAAAAAAAAAAGTTTTTTTTTTTTTCAAAATAACAGTCACCAGATCAAAGAGGCCTGATCCTGTGTACAAACCCAAGGCCTCTCCCCACTGAGCCAGTCACAAATGAGCAGCTGCGCAAGTCCCCTTTTCAAAGGACGCCTCAAAACACAACATAGACATGGCTATTCACGTCAACGGGGAGACACAGAATCAACTTTAAAAGACAACACGTAGGGTTCCTAACTTGTTGGAAACTGTGTTTACTGATAAATAAATTTTTAAAAAAAAACAACACTGAGAGATTCTGAAGACAGAGAAAGTCAGATATCAAGTAAACCCTTCCAATTTTTATAACCTCCACTAAGTCTTCTACTTCTTTATTTATGCTTGAGAAACTGTGACATAAAAGACACCTAGGCTGGAGAGGGAAAGAGAAAAAGAAAGAGAAGGTAGGAAGATAGATGCTAGATCAGATGATAGATAGATGATAGATAGATAGATAGATAGATAGATAGATAGATAGATAGATAGATAGATAGGTGATAGATATTGATAGATTATATAATATAGATAAGATAGATAGATGATAGGTAGGTGGATGGATGGATGGATGGATGGATGGATGGATGGATGGATGGATGGATGGATAAACCTGGCTGATGTTAGACTGAATCAAGACTGGTATCTTTCAAAATCTGAGAGGCATCCCATGAATTTCAGCATAATAATAAAGCCTGAAGCCAGGAGTTCCAGATCCCCTGGTAGCTGAACCCCATTGGCTTCCTTCCTTCTTGACACCCTTGTCCTTGCCAGCTTTGCCCCCGAGCAGGTTCAATGTGTGGTCCCAGCTGGCAGATTCTTTTCCTACCACACTTTGGAATTCAGCCTTCTCCTTGATGAAGTGCTTCCTTCTTGACCCTGTATGTTTTTAAGTAAATATTTATTCTACATCTAGTGGTCAGTTGCTATGTTAGGTGCTGTTCTTGGAGCCTTAAAGATTAATAAAACATTTTCAAGAGCTGACAGTCTAATAGGGAACATAGAGAAACAAAGAATCCCCGTGATGCAAGATGCAAAAAGCACAAGTAGTAGACAACAGAAAAAAATAAACATGATCCAGTGGACCATGACTGGTCAAGAGGATTTCAATTAGAAAAAATAAAGAAATAAAGGACATGCCAGACTGAAGAAAGAGCATCAGCTCCTAGAGAAATGAAGTGCCGGGACATGAACACACGCCCAGGAGCTGGTAGAAACCAGTGAATGAGTGTAGACCAGGAGATTTAGAGACAGAAGATGCTCTTCTCAAGAGATTAGAGGACAGATGTTGTTGTCTACAAGTAAGTGCAGTTCGGTGGTGGTATCAGGCTCTGTGGTGGATATATTGAGTTTGAATGAGCTGTGGGTATTCATTTTAAAAGGTCAAGGAGGTAACTGAAATTTTGGAAGTTACCTTCATGGAGATGGTGGGATTAGAACCAGATGAAATTGGCCAGAAGTGAATCTCATTTGTTCACTCTTGGGACCACAAATCATTTGCATACTGCCTAATACATATTGAATACCCACTAAATATTTAATTAATAGTGAATATGATCTAAAAATAGGAAGTTAGGCTGGGGAGATGGCTCAGTGATTACAGTTGCTTTCTTGTAAAGCCTGCAGATCTGGGTTCAATTCCCCAGACTGTCTTCTCTCCCTCACACACACACACAAACACACACAAATAAACAAATAAATTTTAAGAAAATAGGAAGTAGGGCTGGAAGGATGGCTTAGCAGTCAAGGCACTTGCCTATGAAGCCTAAGGACCCAGGTTGGATTCCCCAGTACCCATGTAAGCCATATGCACAAAGTGACACATGCTTCTGGTGTTCATTTGCAATGTCTAGAGGCCCTGGCTTGCCCATTCTCTCTATTTCTCTTCTCGCTATCTGTCTCTTTCTCTGATTGTAAATAAATAAATATAAAATATTATTTTGAAAAAAGTAAGTAAACAGAGAACAGATATTGAGGAAGGTTTATATTTATTAAAGGCCAGTGAAGATAAGGAAAATTAGCAAAAGAAATATAAGGAGGCTACAATATCTTAGAAACCAATAACAGAGCAAGTCTTAAGAAGGACTGAACATAGTCAATAATTTATTCAGCAAGTAGTGATTAGTACCACTTTTGTCAAAAGCTATTCTAGGTGTTGAAGACACAGCAGGAAAATAGACAATTTCTGGGGAAATAGTTGAGTCAGTAAAGTGCTTGCTTGGCAAGCACAAGGACCTAAGTTGAATCCCCAAAGCCCTGGGGTATGATGGCACACACCTATAATCCCAACGACGAGACAGGAGGCAAAAATCTCACCACCCAAACACCAGGATTAAAATGAATAGGGCCTTTTCCACTTCCTCATTTCTTGGATACATGAGAGAAACACTGTAGACAGTGCTTGCTGACTGACAGTATATATGTGATTTTAAAGGACCTGTTTCAGCCATGCAAGGTATTCTCATACTGCTGTCTCTCTAGGTGAATCTTTCCTGCAAAAAAAAATTATTTATTTATTTATTTATTTGCAAACAAAGAAAGAGAGAGAAGAGATACAGAGAGCACAAGTGTCCCAGGACCTCCAGCCACTGCAAACAAACTCCAGATGCATACACCACTTTGTGCATCTGGATTCATGCAGGTACTGGGGAATTGAACCTGGGTTCTTAGGCTTTGCAGGCAAGTGCCCTTACCCACTGAGCAATCTCTCCAGCCCCTAACTGTACCTTCAAAGTTCATCTTATTGTTGTGTCTGGCCATTGGCTTTGGAGCGATGGGAAAACTTCTTGGATAGTGAGCTAGGTGAGCAGAGCGAGACCACGTGCCACCTTTACACCCACTAGGAAGCAAGTCTGCCAGTCAGAGGTCACCCACCATGGAACACCAGGATAATAAATAAACACCAGGATGATGAATAAGGCATTCTGCAAGCTCACAGATGGTGAGTCTTGGAGGAAATGGGAAAGCGGAATCCAAAGCAAGTGTGAGAATGAGCGTTGGCCTTCCATCAATCTGCCAACAGTGGCTGGCTGATCCCCTGCGGGGTGATGAGATATTGGAGACAGAGTGTTGGTCTCTTGTTGACAGGTTTGGGAGTCAGCGCACATGTAGCGTTAGGATTATTCCCTTTGGTGCATGAAAGTCTACATTGCTGAGACCACACATGACCTCTAGCTTTGCAGCTATGGCCAATTTGGGAACAAGCCCATTCAGCAAGGACACATACAGTGGAGGAAAGAAACAGACTGAATTTCATAGGACCAGTCATTTTATCCACTTGAGCAATGAGATCATCCTTACTGATCCGCTCTTTAGTCAGCATGAATACGGGAAACAAACACACTCCAACTCTGCCTATTGTGAGACTTCGGTCCACACATCCCTTCCGCAGACTTCCTCGCCACTGGTTACCAGCTGTGCTCCTCCCCAGTCCTTGAGAGTCTGTTCTAATCATTAACCTTCACCATAGGGGTCAGGACAGCTGTCTTGAATGAGGAGCAGCTGTGTCCAGTGGTCAGTGCTCTGCCCACTGGAATACTGCCTTCACCACTGTCCCTCCGGGCTACCCATGAGTGAGGTGGTAGTGCCTCACCACCCACACTTAGGTGACGCCAGCCCGTGGTACAGAACCCTCGGAAAACTAGGACCACATTTTCTAGCTGGTTTAAATGGAAAGGGAATTTTTATGACAAGTTATAAAATCATTTGCCAAATAAATGGGGAAGTTTGAAAAGGCAGACTCAAGTCTCAGCTTTCAGAAATGACTCTCAAAGCCATAATAGAGAATCAGGCCACCATGTAAGCTGTGGGCCCTGCGTGATCAAGATGCTGTAAACCCAAGACGCCTGCGGATGAAATTGGGAGCCGTAACTCTAGCCGTGGAGTGCAGAAACATACCACCTTCTGTCCCAGTCCACTCCAGCAAAACTCATCTTCCACTTTCTGCTTCTCAACAGCTATAAAGCCAGCCACAAGACATACAGGCCTCTGCGACAGCTGTTACAGAAAAATCACAGGCCTCCATGACTGGTGCTTGACTCGACAGAAACAGACATGTGAGTCTGGTTTCAAAATAGTTCATTTTATTCCCATTTTCCACATCTCATGTAGGTACCTCTAATTGAAGAACCTAAATCATGTCCAAGTCCCTGTCTGCAGGGTACTCTGGGAAATGTAGTTTTTGACCTCCCAAATTCTATATGACAGAATGGGAGCAAGAAGATTGGAACATATTATATGAGTCCATTTATTCTATCTGCTCTACAAGGATGGTGGTTTCAAAGTGAAGTTTCTCCCTTTAGGAGTAATATGAGTATGTTCACAGATGAAGAAGGAAACAAAACAGAAGGATATTTGATGAGAGAGATGAGAGAGAGAGAAGCAATACATATAAAAGAAAGAACAGGCACAAGAGTCGGCTCAGAGGTCAAGGTGTTTGCAAAGCCTGATGGCCCAGGTTTGATTCCCCAGTACACATGTTAGGCCAGATGCACAGAGTGGCACATGATTCTGGAGTTCATTTGCAGTGGCAAGAGGCCCTGGTGTGTCCATTTGCTCTTTCTCTCTTTCTCTCTATGCTTGAAAATAAATAAATATTTTTTAAAAAAGAAAAGAAAAGAAAGAACAGGATGAGGTCAACACATACATGGAAGATTGAATTTTAGAAAGGAAAAAGTGAAATCATGCCTCCAAAATAACAAAGGATCACAGATTTGGGGGGGGGGGACAAAGAGGTCATCACCTGGATGATCTCAACATCTTCAGAGACGTTAAATGCAGATCACTGCCCACCAGCAAGCAGTGTCTCTTTGAGGGTAGTTACACTGTAGAAATGCTTGAAAAGGTGAGGAATGAGTCAAGAGTTGATTTAGATATGTGAGAGGAGAGTCTTAAGAGATTTAATAACCCACAATATCCCAGGAAGCAAAAGCGAGGAGGGGGTAGAGGTGCTCTCTTTCAAGGGCTTGCCTTTGACTCAGAGCCTCCCACTGGGCCCCAGCAACTGGAGGTTCCACCACCTCCCAATGAAACCGAGCCTTCAGAACGCAGATCTGGGTGAGACATTTGTGATTAAAACTAAAGCAATTCTCTCTCACAGTAGCAGAAAGATGTAAGGAGCTGGGGCCATCTGATCACAATGTAAGCAACCAGTGCTTGACAATGGAGCATATTGCTTGGTTATGTTGTTTGGTACAATGGACCGTGTCGCTAAGCCGTGATGTAAGTCAAGCATATTTGTGGTGGGGCACTGGGACATAACCTCATCATAAGTGGAAAAGAATCTATAGATTGGTATTTGTCCAAGCAGCTGATCTCTAGGACCTGGCCACGGGAGCACATGAAATCTAGCATCAACCGTCATGGAAACGTACCTAGATAGGTTCAAAATACAGAAAGGCTGGCGGTGAGGTCTGCTCTTTTAGAAATCACTCCAGGAGACTCTGATTCTGATCCAAGCTTTCTGTGGAATCACAACCATCACAGGAGAAAGAGAACAGTTCATATGCCTCCAAAGTGACTTTTGAAGCATATTTTGGATTTCGAGGGCAGCAACATAGAGAATGACAGACAGACATCACAGGGGATGTTCTCAGAATGCAGTCAGAAAAGTGCACACATCGTTGCTCTTTCAACAGAGAGAAGTCAATGCCAGGAATTGTCTAAACACGTTTTGAAAGACTGAAAATGCAGGGAAGAAACTCTGAGGTGATAGCTACAGCAAGAGGCAGCAGCCATGCCTAGAGCTGAGGAAACGAAGACACACAACTGGAATGATTAGAATCTGGAAGTCAGAAAGTTGAGGGACAGAAGGAGGACCCGGGTTCAAGGACTGCTGCGGGCATGTCCAACAAGTGGGAGGAAGGTCAGTGAGGGAAAGGGGGCCTGCTGCCTGGGGCTGTAGCCCTGAAGGAATGCCATGAGCCTGATTCCGAAGGGGGCTGGAGGCAGGGGCGGGGAGACCTAGGAATGGAAAAAGTTACCACTGTTTGTGAACGTAGCCACTTCTCAGACAATGCAACAGTCACTTTCTCACGGTCGGGACAAAACATTCAAACCAGAAGCAGCTTATGGAAGGGAAGGTTCTGGTGGGAAAGTATGGCAGGATTGGAAAGCCAGCCCACCTCGTCACCTATCAACATGAAGGAAGCAGACAGACAGTGAGCGACCTCTAAACATCCAGTAGGCCTGGGCTAGTAAACATCAAGGCTGCCCACTGTGACACACCTCCCCCAGCAAGGCTCTGCCAGTTGGGGATTGAGGATAAGTGTCAACAGCACACCCTTGAGGCGATGGGGAACAGGACGCTCAAACCACCCCACACAGCACTCAGGGGCGTAAGTGGATACAAAGCAGACAGACATGAGAAAGTTTTCTCCCTTCTCCTGTGCGCTTCCTCTCAAGCACACTATTGGCGAACCCAGCAAGGAGCCAATAGGAAAAGCAGAAAGGCCAGTTGCGTCACAAAATACATTGCACAGAACTTTAGGTTTAGAGCTGAGAACCAACGGTTCACTGAATAAAATACTGGTGTCAGTAATGGAACACATCGCCAGACCACCCAAAATGAAACAACATTCAAGAGAGAACAAACCAACTGCACCATATGTGATTTAAAAAAAAAAAAATCTCCTAGAGCTGGAGAGAGGGCTCAGCAATCAAGGCGCTTGCCTGCAAAGCCTTATGACCCAGGGTTGATTCCCCACTACCCACATAAAGCCAGATGCACAAAGTGGTGCATGCATCTGGAGTTTGTTTGCAGGGACTGGAGACTCTGGCATGCCCATATTTTCTGTGTGTGTGTGTGTGTGTGTGTGTATGTGTGTGTATGTGTCTGACTGTCTCTCTCTCTCTCTCTCTCTCATTGCAAATAAATAAAATATTTAAAATAAAAAGAACGTCTCCTGCTGAGACCACCAGATGTCCTGTTTTCACATACCTTCTGCCAGATTTTCAGTCCAGTGATCCAAAAGCAAACACCAACTTTCGTAATGCAGAAAATGTGATAAATTTAAGTAAATGTGTGCACAGTGTGATTAGAATGTGCAAGCTACATACTAAAGCCCAGAGAGGTTCTAGACAGCAGTTCTCAAAAGGTAGTTCTTGGACCAGTAATATCCCCATCACCTGGAAACTTACTGAAACCTTAAGCTTTTGCAAACCTAAGCCTACTAAATCAGAAATTCTGACACGGCCCAGCGATCAATTTTCTGCATGTTGTGAGTGTAACTCACCCTATTTCTAAGCTAAGCTTTTTTTATTGTTCTCTTCCTGAATGCAAGGCTCCCATACACATCCTCTCTGGCCTCTGCATGTCACCAAAGATGCCACCACAAACAAATGACTAATAGTCACAGACAAGTAGAGAATAAACTATAAAAGTATCATCTTTCCTTTTCTACTAAGGTTATCTTCCCCTCTTATATCTGTAAATTTTTTTCTTCAACTTGTCCTATAGTATAAGAACTCATTTTAAAAAGACAAAGGTATTGTTTTTATTTTATTTTTAGTAGTATGTAATTAAATCTTTACTGGTTCCCAGAGCAAGCCAACATTTCTGAAAACTTTAAAATGAACAAAGAGAAAATTCCATTAATACACATGGACATAAGGGAACCAATGTACCAAAATTAAAGGCCTGGCAAGGTCACAGCCTATAACCAGATTTAAGAGGATTAAATGCATTATTGTGCTTCTTTTCTCCAACTATCCATGTTATTTTCCATATTAACATTTTTTTTTCCATGGTTGTAAAGACAGGATAGAGTTATACACGAAAATGGCTAGAATAAACCTCTTTTTTATATTTTTCAAATATTTTTATTTGCAGGCAGAGAAAGAGAGAGAGAGAATAGATTGCAAGGGCCAAGAGCTGCTGCAAATGAGCTCCAGATGCATGTACCACTGTGCATCTGCCTTTACATGGATGCTGGGGAATCGAACCTGGATCGTTAGACTTTGTAGGCAAGTGCCTTAACTGCTGAGCCATTTCTCTGGCCTATAACCCTAACTGTTAAAATGGGTTTATGTAACTCTGAGATTCCAACTGTCCTCCCAGAGCCAGATGAGGCCCACAGATATGCTGTGTTTGTTTCTTTGCATTTAATACTTTCCAATATATCAAGATTGGGAAATTTCACATAAAAAAAAATCTATAATCCTGGCTTTTCTTGATCTAGCAACACTGGACCTACAATGTTTCATGACACATGTGGCTGGAGCCAAAGAGCAGCTTCCCACTTAGAAGGACACCAGAGGGCTGGGGAGTTGGCTGAGTGGTTAAGGCACTTACCTGAGGAGCCTGAGGAGCCTGAGGACCCAGGTTCAATCCCCCAGTACCCATGTCAAGTGAGATGCACAAGGTGGCACATTCATTTGGAGTTTGTGCAGTAGCTGCAGGCCCTGGTATGCCAACTCTCTACCTTTCTCTCTTTCTCAAGTGAATTAAAAAAAAATTAAAAGAAAAAGACACCAGAGTCCCTGTCACTACCCTTTGCTCACACTGCAGCCTGTGACTCCTGCCTATGTCCTAGCAAATGTTTCTAGACTGCAAGATGGTGATCTGCTTCATACCAAAAGGGCTTATAAACTTCAGAGAGAAGCCCCCACTGCTCGCTGGAGAAGAAGAGCAGGCTTGCACACCAAAAATCTCTCGAATAACTTTGCATAACCCCTTAACCAAGCTGCTCTCATTCTTGGTTGGAGAATCTGTTTTATTTTACAGATGGCAGAGAAAATGGAGGAGAGTATAGATCCATCAATAAGACAAGAAGCTAGCCAACTGCCCATCATGATTCTTGCCACCTCTACCACATCTGCCAGGACCCAAGAGACACCGCACAGGAAACAGCAGCATGAATACTGCTCTTACAGATAGCCTGACAACCAGTCCCAGGGTGATGGTGACAGACAGGAAGAATAATCAAGACCTAGGAAAGGGGCTGGAGAGATGACTTAGTGGTGAAGGTGCTTGTCTGTGCTTCCTAAGAACCCATGTCTGACTCCCCAGATCCCACATAAGCCAGATGCACAAGTGACACATGCACAAGGCCACGCATGTGCACAAGGTGGCGCAGCATCTGGAGTTTGGTTGTGTGGCTGGAAGCCCTGGTGCACCAATTCTCTCTCTCTCTTTCTCATAAAAATGTAAATAAATAATCAAAATTAAGGGGCTGGAGAGATGGCTTAGCGGTTCAGCGCTTGCCTGTGAAGCCTAAGGACCCCGGTTCGAGGCTCGGTTCCCCAGGTCCCACGTTAGCCAGATGCACAAGGGGGCGCACGCGTCTGGAGTTCGTTTGCAGAGGCTGGAAGCCCTGGCGCGCCCATTCTCTCTCTCTTCCTCTATCTGTCTTTCTTTCTGTGTCTGTCGCTCTCAAATAAATAAATAAATAAATAAATAAATAAATAATTTTTTTAAAAAAAAATTAAGAATTAAAAAATTTTAAAACCTATGAGAGCAGGAATCCAGAGGCTACAAAGAACTCAACACTAAATCGGCCTGCCGTGGCTCAGGGAGCTCTGCTGAAGCAGAGGCAGGAAGAGCCACAGAGTGGGTAGGAGCACCCTGAGTCAGGGCTCCCCTTCCGCCCCCCACTACCCCATAGGGACTGCTTGAGGCCTTCGTGACTCCACAGTGAATACCATAGCCCCATGGAGAAGGGCTCCCAGGGTAATAAGAAACAGGGAGACGGGTTAAAAGAGTATATAACCTGTTATAAGATACATAAAATAAAATTTTTTAAAATGAACCAGCTCCCTAACCCAAGATTATTTTAAGTCCTTGTCCAGCCTGTCCCAACCCTTTCTCTTTCTTTTTTTTTTTTAATTTTTTGTTACTTTTATTTATTTAAGAGCGACAGACACAGAGAGAAAGACAGATAGAGGGAGAGAGAGAGAATGGGCGCGCCAGGGCTTCCAGCCTCTGCAAACGAACTCCAGACGCGTGCGCCCCCTTGTGCATCTGGCTAACGTGGGACCTGGGGAACCGAGCCTCGATCCGGGGTCCTTTGGCTTCACAGGCAAGTGCTTAGCCGCTAAGCCATCTCTCCAGCCCCCAACCCTTTCTCTTTCAACATCAGTGTCCCACTGCCCATCACTTGTCAACCAAGTGCCTGCCATTCAGTGTCTGTGCCCAGAGGTCTACTGAATTCCTCGGGCTAATGGGACCAATGTCTCCTTATTACCAAGCATAATAAATGTGCTTCTGGGCATTTCTCGCATGCTTATCAGACTTCCTGGAGCTTCCTCACCCTTCAAGTGTCCGCTTCGACATGATTCTCAGCTTGGGCCACTCCCAGGGGTCTCAGCAGGGTTGCGTGGCACTGTGCCCCATCTCTCACGACATCCTGCTCTTATTGTCACCATAGGCAGCATCACAAGTATCGCTTATAAATCTGCCTTCCCCACTGCACCCCCACCTTTGCACAAACAGAGCCCACTGGTACAGTGGCGGGCCATCAGAGAGCAGGTTACACATACATATTCAAAAAGAAAGAAATGGCAAGGTGATTATGAACCAAGAAGAAGGGAATCTTTTAAAATTGACAGGAATAAGGCATACAACATTCTTGAAAAGGTTTTTTTTTGTTTTGTTTTGTTTTGTTTTTGTTTTGTTTTGTTTTGTTTTTTGAGGTAGGGTCTCACTCTAGCCCAGGCTGACCTGGAATTCACTATGTAGTCTCAGGATAGCCTCGAACTCACAGTGATCCTCCTACCTCTGCCTCCTAAGTGCTGGGATTAAAGACATGCACCACCATGCCCAGCTCAGTAAAAGGTTTTTTTTTTTTTTTTCAAATCCTAAAACATTAATTTTATCCATTAATACATAATGAAAATTATATTAGACTGGAAAAAAATATGTACTTTTCTCCCTTTATCACTGGACATTTACAAGAGTTTGGATTAATAATGTCCTTGAGCATTTCCTGGGATTTTTAAAGAAACCATCTCCAAATGTTTTATAACTCTAGCTACGTAATGATAGAAATCCCTGTACTTCAAAGAGCTGAGAGGCATTCTAGCAATAGAGCCCAGAGATTCAGGCAAGAGAAATAGCCTTAAAGAAATAATAAAACAAGAATGCAACACTCATGTCCCCAAGTCTCTTAGGAAGTCATTTGTTGGCCCACAGAAGTAGCAATGAAGAATCGGGGCCAAGAGCAAGGCCGGGAGGTTGTTCTGTCTCTTACCAACCTTCCCAGAAGTTTCTGGATGGTTTCACCACTGACGACAAGCATTTCCTAAGCTAGGCCATATGAGGTGCTGTCCCCTCACCTTCTGTGTGATATCTATAGTCTGAGCATCCAGTCCCAAGCAAGAAACTGCCTGCCAGTGTTCCCCAAGGCCGTTCACCTCCCTCAAGACCCTGAAGGGGCCGAACATGGTGGCACACACACCTTTAATCCAAGCATTTTGGAGGCAGAGGTAGGAGGATCGCTGTGAGTTCAAGACCAGCCTGATACTATAGAGTGAGTTCCAGGTCAGCCAGGCTAAAGTGAAACCTTACCTTAAAAAAAAAAAAAAAAGCAGGGGCTGGAGAGATGGCTTAGTGGTTAAGCGCTTGTCTGTGAAGCCTAAGGACCCTGGTTTGAGGCTCAATTCCCCAGGACCCACGTTAGCCAGATGCACAAGGGGGTGCACACGCCTGGAGTTCATTTGCAGTAGCGGGAGGTCCTGGCGTGCCCATTCTCTCTCTCTATCTCCCTATCTGCTTCTTTCTTTCTCTGTCTGTTGCTCTCAAATAAATAAATAAAAATAAACAAAAAGTAAATTTTTTAAAAATTGCATTGGGGCCTGGCGTGGTGGTGCACACCTTTAATCCCAGCACTTGGGAGGCAAAGGTATAGGACTGCCGTGAGCTCGAGGCCACCCTGAGACGACATAGTGAATTCCAGGTCAGCCTGAGCTAGAGCAAGACCCTACATCAAGAAAAAAAAAAAAGGCACCGAAGGGCAGAGTGGAGAGATGAGCAATGTAAGGGTTCACAGAGGACTCCTCCATCCTGACTTTTGGCAGACGCTCTTGCCCTGCCTTCCCACAGTCCAGATGGGCACTCCGTCCGTGATGAGAGCTAGAAAAGTCACTTAGCAGCATTTTAACTCCTCTGCCACATTGTTTTCTCAGAGCAACGTACACGCACTATCTCTGCAGCATACGTTTGCGCTGGGAATTTTCTGGATGCAATTACCCTTTGCAACTAATAAAATAAGATGTAATTATAGATGTACTGTTAGCAGTGCCACTTTCCATTTTGGCTGATGTGTTTGTGGCTATGTGGAATTCCAGATCTGAGCGCTGTTTATTGCTTTAACCCACACATGTTATTTCTGGAGATGGTGTGGCCCACGGTGAGAGATAGCTGGCGCAGCATAATCACTTTCCTTCAAGGCCTTTCTACCTTTTTTGGGGCTCTGAGTTTAGTTGCACTTTTGACCTTCTGCTGAGCAGCTTAAAGTGCAGTGACTCAACCCAAGGAGGCCCCTCAGCTGCTGCCCTGAGTGCACGGTCTGGTGGTCTGACTTTAAATGTCAGCTTCGTGTCTGCTGATGTAAATGAGGTGCCGAGATTTACATGCAAGGAATTTCATAACAATTTGAAGAAAGAACCCACTCTGAATTGAGGATGACAGAGAGCGCTGGAGAATTCACCTTGAATCCCAGCACTCGGGAGGCAGCGGTAGGAGGATCACCATGAATTTGAGGCCACCCTGAGACTATATGGTGAATTCCAGGTCAGCCTGTGCTGGAGTGAGACCCTACCTCAAAAAAAAAAAAAAAAAATAGGAATAATCAAAATCCATCAACACACTGATCTGAAAAGATAGCCAAATCTGTCATGAGAAGAGCCATCTCTCACACAACAGCCAGGGTCCCAAGGAAACCACAAAAGAATTAGCCAGGTGAACAAGAGTGCTGCTCTCAAGGCTTGCCTGACAGCCTGCGCCAGGGTGATGGCTATAGACACTGAAGACACTCAAAATGTATCAAAGCAGAAATCCAGAAGTTGCTGAGAGCTCAACACTAAAATAGACTTATAACACACTCTCCAAAGTTCAGGGAATACTGAGCAAGAGAAGGTGGAAAGATTGAAAGAGCCACAGGGTACAACGGCGTATCCAGAGGCAGTGCTCCTGCCCTCTCCCCCCAACAATGACTGACTACTGCTCCCATAACTGATAACCCACAACTCCACAGTGAAGACCACTAACCCCACTAAGAAGGGCCCTCCTCAATGGAATGGAGGTAGGAAGGAGGAGAATGGCACCAATACATGATTTGTCCATGTAACAAAGTTTCTACTAATTAAAAAGGGAGGCTAGAGAGATGGCTCAGTGATTAATATGCTTGCCTACAGAGCCAAATGACCCTGGTTCAATGCCTGATATCTACCTAATGCTAGATGCACTCGGGCACATGTATCTGGAGTTCCATTTGCAGTGATTGGGGGCCCTAGGGTGTCGATTCTCTTTTGCTCTGTAAATAAAAATATTTTTTTAAAAAAGGAAAAACAGCCAGGCCTGGTGGTTCACACCTTTAATCCCAACACTCAGAAAATGGAAGTAGGAGGATCGCTGTGAGTTCGAGGCCACCCTGAGACTACTTAGTGAATTCCAGGTTAGCGTGGGCTAGAGTGAGACCCTACCTCAAAAAACAAAAACAAAAAAAAAAGAAACCAAAGAAAAAAGTTATTGAATAAATAGGATCTTCCTTTTAAGACCCTCATACAGGAACCCTAAATGTGTGCAGATGCCTACTGTGTGCTCTATAGATTTTTAAGGGTATACTCACTTCTACAAATTCACCTTTTCATTTTTTTTTTTTTTTGATACAGGATTTCACATAGCCCATATGCAGTTGATGGTAACCTCGATATATCAGAACCCCAATTGTGTGTCTTCATAGATATGTGTGTGCAGACATGCCTATATGATTACACACATAGGCTCACTTCTTTTAATGTCTTTTTTCAGTATGCAAAAGTAACAATAATCACATAGAATGAAATTGCTTCTATGCATTTATCTAGTCGAACGTTAATCTCCTATTAACAGACCTTGCTCTCAAGCTTTTCCTATCTGATTCACCAATGGCATGCATTTTTCTCTCTAATGACGTTATTATCTGATTAGTATCTGAATAGATCTCATGAAAGAATACATGCAAATGGGTAATACGTGCAAAAATTCCAAACACTATTTGCAATACAAGCTAGGTCGCTCTCCCTGAGCCCAGAGTTCTGTGGTCAGTGAGAACGGCTGACTAGGGGGGGCTCCAGGGAAGCTCTGGTCTCTGCTCCCCACAGGACTAATGCTGCAGGCGTGTGTGACCACGCCACAGTTTACAGGGGTCCAGGGAATCAGACTCAAGGCGATTCAAGCACTTGCAGGCATTCACGCTTGGGCAGCGGCACTCTTACCTGCTGAGCCATCTCCTCGGCCTCTATTTTATTGCTTTTTAAAAGTTTGTTTTTCGGGAGATTCAGCCATCTGGACAAGGTACTAAAGTCTATCAGTACATCTGCAGGTTACCGTGAGGTGTGCACTCTGTCCTTCTCAGTCCCACATGAGTTTGTGTTTCCTTCGCACCCCTCCCCTCACCCCCAGCAACAAACCAACCAGCCAGGAGACTAAACGGGTTGGGTATGCTAACGCTGGCTCAGAGAGTTGCCACTCTATAGATTTCAGCTAGCTTTTAGGAGACACATAAAATTTAAACTTCCTTCTCCAACCTATAAATTTAATTTTATTCAAATGTAAAAAGCCCTTGACCTCAACTTATACGTAGTTCAACTTGATTCTAGCTGAACATAGGAAGCCTGTCTGTATGGGGGGCCAAAGTTGCTCGGTTTCATGCTGTGAAAAAATGAATTTCAGTAAGGAAAAATCAGAAGGCAAAAAAATTGCACTGTGCAAAGTGTATTCTCTGTGGATGGTGTGGGGAAGAGAATCTATTTACAAGCTGAGGAGGGCTGAGATTTCTGAAAGTTTGTTAGGTAAGGGTGGTGATTCTAAGCAGGGGTCCCCCCCGCAAACTCATTTCTGAGTGCTTTGTCCCTAACTGGTGGCAATTTTGGAAGTAGAGCTTTACTGGAGGAGGTGTGTTGTTGGGAATGGGCTTAGGGGTGCTGTAGGGAGCTCCCCCTTGCCAGAGCTCAACTCACTCTCCTGCTATGTTCAACCTGCCGTGGCAGAAGTGATACCCAGCCTCTGCTTGTGCCAGGCTGACCCCTGCCACCATGAAGCTTCTCCTCGAGACTGGAAGCCAAAATAAAAACTTTCCTGCCATCAGCTGCTTTTGGTCAGGTGCTTTGTCCCAGCAAACAAGAAGGGAACAATAATAAGATTGGGAACTGTTACTGAAATGGAAGCAAATGCACAAAAGTCTTCGGTGACTAGTTCAAGCATATTCTATAACAAGGCAATAAAACAAATAGAAGTCCCCCAAAAGTATGTGATCTCTTTGAGCTGATTTTCCATAAATTTCTGGAAGTGGGAATCACTTCAGAAACTTTCTCAAACAACAGTGTGGCTTCCTTGGAAATAAAGTTAAGATCCTGTCCTACATTCTCTTTATGAAGATAGTCTGACTTTAATCAAAGTATTTACGTTTCTCCTGATTGATTTAAATTACATGTAGTGAGTAGAATGCATGCCAAAGACACTGCAAAGGCATTCAGACATTCAATGAATTTATAGAACAGAGGAAGATCATTGTGTGGCTCAAGAAGAATGAATAACTCCAGTCCAAAAATAAAAGCTATGCATTTTTATTCACAAACATGCCAGAAAAACACTAAGAGGAAATCTACAATGACACAAGAAAAAAAAACGACAATTACTGATATCAATGATATGTTAAGGAAAATAGAAGTTTCATTAGGTCCTACTAAGTGTCAAGTAAAAAGTTTTAAGTAAAAAGAAACTTTTATTAGGTTCTGATACATACTGGCGATCTCACATACAATATTCTACTCAGTCCCTTTATGAACTGTGATTTAAGTACAACTCTGGGAAAACCAGGTACTTTGATCAAGACAAACCCACCTGGTAAACGGAGTCAGATTTTATTATTACAATTTTTATCAGCTTTCCAAAAATTAGGCTCCATTATGGTATTTTCATTTATTTTAATTTTTCCTTCCCTCCTCTTTCTCCTTGACTCTCTCAGCCTCCTTTCTGCTTTCATGCTGCTATATTGTTTCCTTCTGTCCTCTCCCCAGTTTTCATTCCCTTCCGGTGGTCTCCTGCCTTGAATCACAGCCCATACTCAGCCTCATGTTCCCTTGTTTACATACCTATAAGCACTCAAGGTTAGGACCAACATCTGAGAGAGAACATATGAATTTTGTCTTCATGGGCCTGGCTTACCTCAACTTAGCCATGTTTTTCTGATTCCATCCATTTTCCTGCAAATTTCCTAACTTCATTTTTCATCACAGCTCTGCAAAACTCCACTGTGTTTATGAACCACATCATTATTATCCAATCACCCATTGACAAATACTTAGGCTGATTCCAGTTTCGACCTGTCGTGAATAGAGCAACAACAAACATGGATGTGCAAGTACCTCTGAGGAACGATGTGGAGTCCTTTGGAAATGCGCCCAGGAGTGGGATAGCTGGGTGAGATCTCTTTATTTGAGACAGTGTATTAATTACATTTCTTCTCACTAGGACCAAGTGCTTGAAAGAGCAATGTCAGGGAGGAAGGCTTATTTTGGCTCATGGTTCAGGGGATATGGTCTCTGGTGGTAAGGAAGGCGTGGGGGCTGGGAGTGGCACCCTGCTGGGGTGAGTGAGCGCAAGCACAAAGTTTCTCATGAGGCAGGGATCAGAAAGCAACAAATAGGAAAAGGAACTGAGCTGTAATCCTCAAGGCCTGCCCTTCCAGGGACACACTTCCTGCGGCGAGGCCCCATTTCCTGAAGTTTCTACAACCTCCCAAAACAGCACCACAGGTCCCAACACATGAGCCTGAGGGGGATGTTTTACTTCTAGACCATTGCAGACAGTGTCTGGCTGTGTGGCTTAGGCCAGCCTTGAACTCCTGAGCCTAAGTGTCTGGAACCACAGGTGTGGACCATCAAACACAGCTCCTGAGCCAGATTTTGAATGCAGATTCTATGGCTTCAAGGCCGGGCTATTAACATGCTGCATACATAAGACACCCTGTGCATTGTAGACCAGAAAGAACTTGTTCAGCATTCTTCCTGCTTTGCTTGCTGTTTTCTTTCTGTAAGAGGTCACAAGGGTGGTTTGAATCAGGCGCCCCACATAAACTCCTGTGTTCTGAGGGCTTGGTCCCCAGGTGGTGGCAATTTGAGAGGTGGAGCCCCACTTGAGGAGGTGTGTCATTAGGGGCAGGATTAGGGGTGTCACAGCTAGCTCCCCCTTGGTAGAATTTGTCTCCCTCTCCTACTGCTGTTGTCCACCTGCTGTGGCAGACGTGACGTCCAGCTTCTGCTCATGCCATGCTTTCCCTCGCCATCCTGAAGCTTCCTCTCAAGACTGTGAGCCAGAATAAAAACTTTCCTCCCATCAGCTGCAACCAGAAGGTAACTTAAAACAGTAACCTCACCTGCAGACAGCCACAGTCTAACTACAAATGTATTTTAGTTCACACTCATCCTAAAAGACAAACATAACCTAGGCAGCATCCACAAATTGTTACCAAGAACACAGTATGCACAGAGGGAGAGAAGCCTGTGATAATATTCGTTTTCTTAATTTGACCCAATGTATTCAATGACTCTCCAAAGAGGATTTAAGCTCTAACATAAGCCTTTTAAGCTTCATTTCTTTCAAAAGTACAGACGCATTTAAAATGTTTAGGGGCTGGAGAGATGGCTTAGTAGCTAAGGCATTTGCCTGCAAAACCAAAGGACACTGGTTTGATTCCCCAGGACCCACATATGCCAGATGCACAACGTGGCTCACGTATCTGGAGTTCATTTGCTGTGGCTGGAGGCCCTAACATGCCCATTCTCTCTCTCTCTCTCTCCCTCTCTCTCTCAATTAAATAAATAAATAAATAAAATAATAAAATAAAATAAAATAATAAATAAAACTTTTAAACTTTAAAAAAAAAATACGTGATTCTTAACATTCAACAGGCTGAGGCAGCAGAATTTCAAATTCAAGGCCATCCTAAGCTGCTTTGTGAGACTGCCTCAAAAAACACAAAAATAAGCCGGGCACGGTGGCACACACCTTTAATCCCAATACTCGGGAGGCAGAGGTAGGAGGATCGCTGTGAGTTCAAGGCCACCCTGAAACTACATAGTGAATTCCAGGTCAGCCTGGGCTAGAGTGAGACCCTATTTTGAAAAACCAAAAAAAAAAAAAAAAAGAAAAAAGAAAAAGGATATTCTAACCATGCTTTTAAAAACTTATTTCCACCCAAAAGTTGTATTCATTTAATCTTCCTAACAACTCAAGAAGTGAAACATGTTGAATATTGCATTATGTTCATTATTTTTATAATAGAGGCAAAGTATGCCCTCAGTGAGTATATGCCATCACATACTTAATGACAACACTCACTGCTTGGAACACATGGATTCTAAAAAATCTTTGAAGGGGGTTGACATGCAAGAGACTCTCAATTCACCATTTCCAGTGTGGGAAAGACATTTAGCTCCTTTGAATTACTACCATGAAAAAATGAGTTTTTATTTTTATTCTTAAATTTGTTTAAAACCTTTTGTGGGGCTGGAGAGATAGATGGCTTAGTGATTAAGGTGCTTGCCTGAGAAGTCTAAGGACTTAGGTTTGATTCCCCAGTATCCATGTGAGCCAGCTGCACATGGTGGCACATGCATCTGGAATTCTTTTACAGTGGCTGGAGGACCTGGCGTTCCCCCACACCCCTCTCTCCCCCTCCCTCTCTCTCTCTCTCTCTCTCTCTCTCTCTCTCTCTCTCTCTCTCTCTTTCTCTCTCTCTCTCTCTCTGTCTCTCTCATATACTCCCTAGTCAATAAATAATAACAAAACGTTTTTTAAACTTTTTGTTGCCTTTGAAGGCCCTCTGAGTATAACAAGTTGTTGTAGACATCATGAAGTGTATTAGGAACAAAGAAAGAGAGGAAGGAAGAGGAGAGAGAAAGAAAAAAAGGGAATGGAAAAAGGGAAGAAAGGAAAGAAGGAAGGAGAAAGGTAAAAAGGAAGGAATTTTAAAAAGTATCCCTTAAGAAACAACAGTTAGAAAAATAAAATGCAGTATTGCTAAAATAATCTACAAAAACATGCTGTGTTGGTCGATGCAAGTCCTTGGCTGGACACTTGATGAGCTAAAATACTAGTAACTAGGTCACAGCCCCAGAGACTGACTTGATTAGTCTGGGACACAGCCTGTGCACTGGGGTTTTGAAACGCTCCTGGGGGGGTGGGGGGCTCTATCAGGCAGCCTGGGCGCACACAGGAGGGGCATGACGTGCAGCCCAGGGTGGCCGGTGTGCTCCGGTAATAGCTGCAGGGACATGGGACTGGTCACTTCCTCTCTCCCTTTCATCAGAACTGACCCTCGCCTTAGTAGCCTGCAGACAGCACCGTGAAGAGGGGCTTGGAGCCCCGGGGACAGAGAATCGAGAAAGGAATGCCAAAAGCCAAAGAAAGGATGTGGGAAAGAGCAGGGAGCCTCTCTGGGATTTTAAATTTGAACAAAGCAGTCTTATGGGACATTCAGAGGAGGCTAGACATAGGGGTCCAGAGCAGAGGGTCAGAGGCAATTAAGTCTGTTTGGAGGTGATTTCAGAAGCAATAAGAAATCACTGACAATTTCTGAGCCAAAAAGTGGTGGAATCCAAGTAATTGTCACTCAGCATCTGGAAATGTGGAAATTCCTCTAAGGAAAGCATTACATGGAATGAAGACGAGGCTGCAGAAAGAGAGCCGGGGCGGGGCGGGAGGGGGGGCAATAAGGCAATGAGGGAAACAAAACAGCAGAGGTCAGAGGCGCACGCTGGGCCTGGGGCAGAGGGCACGGGACAGATCCCGGGCACATTGTGATGGAGGAAATAACAGGACTTACTTGGATGGTAGAAGACAAGGAGGAGAAAGGAGCAATGACGACCACAAGCTTTAGCCCTCGCTGACACAAGTAACCAAAGTGGGGACTCAGGGGTGGGAGAAGGCAGATGACGGACTGTCACTTCACAGACATTTAGTTCAGCTGCCGTCCGGCCATCAGTTTGGAAATGTCCAGTGACAAGCCTTTAAGTTAGTCATTGGCATGCGGCCAAGGGTTTCAAGGTAAAGAAACTCGGGTGTCCTTCCGGCGTAGCTGTGGGTCATTAGAGAAGGCTGTGAGTTCTTTGAGGAACGTAAGACTGTAAGAACGTACCTTTGCCTAGGCTTGAAGGGGCTTGTGAAAGAGACAAGAAACAAACAGAAAGGGGCAAGGACAGTCTTCTGTGGGACTGAGTGAGAAAAAAATGATCCTAAGGACCTAAGATAATCTATGATGAAAAACGATACAAAAACACATAGTAGCATAGGAAAAAAGAAAAAGAAAAACTGGGCCTTGCCAAACACAGAACACTGGTGAGCAAAAACATAAGAGACGGACCAGAGTGATGTCTTAAAGGTTAAGGCTGGGCTGGAGAGATTGCCTCGTGGTTAAGGCACTTGCCTGCGGAGCCTAAGAACGTTTGTTGGAATCTCCAGGTCCCACGTACAGCCAGGCGAAAAGTGACGCAAGCGCACAATGTCACACAAGCGCACAAGGGGGCTCACACATCTGGAGTTCATTTACAGCAGCTGAAAGCCCTGGTTAGCCCATTCTTTCTCTCTTCCCTCTTTCTCCCTCTCTCTCTCTCTCTCTCTCAAAAATAAAAATAAATACTTTTTTTAAAAGTTCAAGGCACTTGCCTGCAAAGCCAAAGGGCCCAGGTTCAATTCCCCAGTGCCCACATAAAGCCAGATGCACAAGGTGGCACATGCATCTGGAGTTCATTTGCAGTGGCTAGAGGCCCTGGCACACGCCCATTCTCCCTCTCTCTCTCTCTCTCTCTCCTTCCCTCCCTCTTTTTTGCTGTCAAATAATCAAATAAAATACTTTTAATATAAGAGAGTGAGTCTAGCATCTACAGCATGAATATAAACCAAGCCAGCCTGGATTGAAACATGGGAGACAAGAAGGTGGACACAAGACGTCCAGTCCAGTGGCACAATTTTCAGGTGTATGAGAGAGGGAAACACTGAGAGTCTGGGATGCATATGCAGATCAGCCAGAACCGAGGCGAAGTAGCGCCATGCATATATGCATGTATAAGCACTAGGTAACAAGGAGACTCTCATGACAATGTGCTGGAATGAGTTGACGTGCACACTAAGAAAGCTGGTCAAAGGAAGTACATGCCAGTGCAATGGTGGCCCACAGCCTTGCTGGGTACCAATAGCTTTCCTGTTGGCTAAGAGATCTGCTCAGTGTAAAGGGATCCATATGTGGAATTGTAAACCAGATCAGAATCCTATGGAGACAAAGACTATGCTCCCCCGTGTCAAGCTCTCACTAGTCTTTGGCTGAAAGAGAGGTTACAGACATCAAATTCTCTATAAATTAGCAATGCTTATCCCACTTAAACTACGCTGACTTCAATCTCCACTGGAGAATCTTCTCCTCAGAAGGTAGCAAAACCGGAGCCAAGCCACAGCTGAATCACAGAGGAATGAGAGATGAGCAAGAGTGCTGTTCCTGCTAATCAGCGCCAGGGTGAAGGAAGCAGGCCCTGAGGACACTCAACACCTACAAAAGCAGAGATCCAGAGGCTCCTAAGAGCTCATCACTGAAGTAGACTCAAAACTCACCCACCATGGCTCAGGGAATTTTGCAGAAGAGGAAGCAGAAAGATTGTAAGAGCCGCAGGCTGAGACATCATGCCCAGGGGCACTGCCTCCCTGAAAAAATAACTGACTGCTGCTCCCACAAACCCATGGGGAGTACTTGCAACCCCACTGAGGAGAGTCCCCAGTGGAATAAGGGCAAGGATGAGGGAAAAGAGGGTGCCAACACATGATGTATCCATACAAAATATGTTGTTAATAATATTTTTTTAAAAAGAAAGTTGGTCAAAATACAAAGGGGGAGGCATAAAGTGGATGTTCAGAAAGAAGGGCAGGTCTGTTTTCTGGGAAATGGAAGCAAAATGTTAGACTTTTCACTGCTGTGATGAAATACCCGAGAGACACAACTTGAGAGGAGGAAACATATATTTGGGGGCTGGAGAGATATCTCCGTGGTTAAAGGTTATAGCTTGCAAAGCCTGATGGCTCAGATTTGATTCCCAGCACCCACGTAAAGCCAGACGTGCAAAGTGGTGTGTGCAGTAGAGTTTGTTTGCACTGGAAGGCAGCCCTGGTATGTCCATTCTTTCTCTTTCTCTCTCTCTCACTTTCTCTCTCTCTTTGTCCTCCTCTCTCTGTGCTCCTTCCTTTCGCTCGTCCTCTCTCATAAATAACACTTTTTAAAAATATATAATTTGGCTCACAGTTGCAAATTTCTAGCCCTTTTTGATGGGATGAGCAGAGTGCTATTCGTATCTGGAAGCCAAGAAGAAGAACGAGACAGAGAGACTATGAGCTGGCAGATTCCTTTTCCTCTTTTTCTTGGTGGATGGTGCCATCGACATCAAGGGTGACTCTCCTCCATCTGGTGAATCATTTCTTGGAATGTCCTCACAGGCATGCCCAAAGAAAGATGTGCTTCATTATTCCCACAGATGCTTCTAAAGCCAATCAAGTTGACAGTCAAGGTTAACATCACAAGTCCTCCCCTTGCCCAGCCGATAAACCTCTTATGCCACACTGACTCTCCAAGTAATGACAGTCAGGAGGTCATATTTCTAACTATTATCATGTGAGTATCCTTAATACAACTAAAAACACTGTCATCCTCTCCCAAAGTCTCAGAAGTTCTAGTAGTCAACAGAAGTTCAAGTCCAAAGTCTCTTCTGAGACTCTTAGCTATGATCCCCTGTAAAAATTTTAAAAATTGCCAGGCATGGTGGCGCACGCCTTTAATCCTAGCACTCGGGAGGCAGAGGTAGGAGGATCACCGTGAGTTCGAGGCCACGTTGAGACTCCATAGTGAATCCCAGGTCAGCCTGGGCTAGAGTGAGGCTCTACCTCAAAAAATGTTAATAAAAAATTTAAAGCACATGCTCCTCCCAACATCCAACGTTATAGTGTAAATATCCCCATTCCAAAAGAGAGCAATAGAGGCCTCCAGAGGAAGGCTAGAGTAGACCTTCAGTCTGATAACTCTGTCTGGCATCAGAACATTTGGCATGGTGTGAGTTCGAATGGGCTTAGACAACCCCACTTTTATAATATTGCCATTTGTAGCCTGCATGCCCTCTCCCTTAGGCTGGCTTGGATCACAGCTTGCAGCTTTCCTTGGAAAATGTTTCACATTCCTAGTACCGCCAGCTTCCCGGAGCCTCTGGCTTGGGCTCACCTTCACAGCTGAGGGCATCAACCGCTCAGAGGCTATAGGAAAGTGTCTAGGCCTGACACATACCTTTTGCTCTTCACGAAACTCCTGTATAATCTGAATAGAAGGTGCTATGATCCAACAACCCTTGCATGCCTGCAAAACCAAATGTTGGAGAGAACCATGCAAAGAAGGAAAGATGCATTTGGGCTCCTTGTGGCACAGGGTTCAATCCATCATGGTAGAGAAGGAGCATTTCCTACATCATGGAAGCCATGAAACAGAAAAAGAGAGGTGCCTTCACCCATGGGCACTCTCCTTTTCCCCTTTGATGCCACCCACGTCCCCAGCCTATTATGTGGCTGCACCTTTCCCCACCATCATCCCCCATTCATCCTCTCTGGAAATACCCTCACAGAATTGCTCAGAGGTACATGTCCCTAACTTTTTAGGCATCTCTCAATTCAGTCATAGTGACAATTATGTTTCATATGACAGTATGACAAGGTAGAAAGGAACAAACTGAGGAATCTTGAAAGCTTAATAAGCCGGATTATCTTAGCAAAGCAGAAACAAGGGTTCTTTCATTTGAAGGGTGGGAGTGTTGGCTTAGCAGTTAAGGTGCTTGCCTGCCAAGCCTAAGGACCCAGGTTCAACTCTGCAGAATCCACATAATCCAGATGCCCTGGCATACCCATTCTCTCTCAATATCTCTCTGTGTCTCACTCTCTATGTGTGTGTGTGTGTGTATCCCTCTAATAATAAATAATTTTTAAAAGGTGGGAGAACCAGTGTGCCTGTGGTGGTTTAAATTCAAATAGCCTCATAGACTCAGGTATTTTTATTACAGTGAAGCTTCCTGCTTAAGTCTCTAGTAGGCTCTGGGTATGTCAAGAGCCAGTTTCGACTCCGGCCATCTGTGCTTGCTGATAATGGTTTTTCTTTCTCTACTGTGGATCTATGAAAGGGAGCCGGCTTCTTCCAACATGATGGGGGCTTCCCCTGGAATCTGTAAGAACGAGATGAACCCATTCCTTCCACAAGTGGCTTCTCATTGAGTTTTTGTCCCTGCTATGAGAAAGTACTGCTACAGTGCCCTGGAAATGAAGAGGAAACTTTCCAGTAAATGAGGTCGTTCAGGGAGCAGGTTACCAAACTGGAAACCTTCAGTCGACTCACTGCCTCAATAAACTTCATAAAATAACAAGAAACCTGGATGCCAATAGACTCGAAATTATTTCTTCATGAATACTACTGCCCTGACATAAACTGAGTCTGTAAGCTATTGCCTATGACCACCTACCAAGGAATTTTCAACCAATTAGTCTTTCATACCTTTAATTTAGGGTGTCCAGATTTCTTTTTTTAACTTATTATCTTTTATTCATTTATTTGAGTGAGAGAGAGAGAAAAAATGGGCACACCAAGGCCTCTAGTATTGCAAATGAACTCCAGACGCATGTGCCACCCTGTGCATCTGGTTTATGTGGGTACTGGGGAATCGATCCAAGGCCCTTCGGCTTTGTAGGCAAGTGCCTTAACCGCTAAGCCGTTTCCCCAGCCGGGTGTCAAGGCCTCAGGCCCACGCTATTTCAATCCACTCTCCCTATTCAGCTCCACTTCCATTCTTCTCGCCAGCAAACGGGCTCAAACAGTTAAAACTCAACTCAACCCGCGCCCTTGGACAAGTCCCATACTGATGCCTTCTCAACTGGAAAATGCAGGGTGATGTTGAGATGGGACCGCCTCGGGGACAAAGAGCCCCAGGAGGATTAAGCAACAAACCAACAAACGTCTGAGCAATTTGCACTTACGAAGCTATAGGGAGGGGTGGTGATCATCCCTGCCTGGCTGGGCACCAGGCAGCTCAGCAAACACAAAGACACACTCAGACCTTCCCAGGTGCCAGAGCCCCGCAGAGAACCAGCCAAGCGAAGCAGAATCCCCGGGACAAAAGAGAATCCCTGAGCAGAACCAGGGAAAAGGATACAGGGAAGAAAGAGGACTAGAGGTCAGACTGTCATTGAGTATTTAGCTGCTGAAAATCCGCCGGACAAAATAATCATTTCATTCGTCTCTTCGGGTCCCGATGGGCAAGAGCACGGATCGGTTGATGACACGCTGACCTTACGGCTATCTAGGGAATTCATCTTATGGAAAGGGAGAGGTCTGTCATCTGCCCTTTGCAGTCAGACCAGCTCCTGTGCCCTTGCGAGGTTTCTATGAGGGGTCACACTTGCTGAGCGCTTTCATCCAGCAAAACAAGAAGTAACCCTTGAAATCTGGGGACAGACAGCGTACTCTTTCTCTACTTGACCAGAGACTTGCTCCCATATTAAGTTAATTGCCAATTTTGGAGTTTTCCCCTCTTAGATAATAGGGCACACAAACCTTTTCAATGGCCTGTCACTATGGTTGGAGTGGAAAATGTCCCCCACAGGCTCGTGTGTCTGAACACTTGGTTGCCAGTTGACAGAGCTATTGTGAGAGGCTGTGGGACTTTGGGGATGTGGAACGTAGCTGGCTGTCCTGGGCCACTAGGTGCAAACATTGAGGATTAAGCCTTGCTCCATTTCCTGGCCTGCCTCTGCTTTCTGACTGCCGTCAAGATGCGTGTGTGTACGTTTCAATTACTAAGTCAAAATTATTAAAATGGTTAGTATGAGCAATGATTGTTTAAAAGCAAGGTTTTCTTTTCTTAATTTTTTAATATATTTTATTCACTCATTTATTTGTCTATTTGAGAGAGAGAATGAAAGAGAGAGAAAGAGAATGGACGCACCAAGGCCTCCAGCCACTGCAAACAAACTCCAGACGCATGTGCCACCTTGTATATCTGACTTACGTGGGTCCTGGGGAATCGAACCAGGGTCCTTTGGCTTTGCAGGCAAATGCCATAACCACTAAGCCATCTCTCCAGCACAAAAGCAAGGTTTTCTAACAAGTTTTAATGTATATTGACTTTCTGATAGGATTCTTCCCAGAATATATCCACAATTTAATGCACGAGAAAGAAATTATACTTCCTAGAGTTTCTAAAGAATAAGGAAGACATTAAACATGACAGTACTCAACATGAGTTCTCTTACATTGTTGTCAAACCTATACTAGGCAATGATTGTTTTGATTATTCAAGAGAAGTCCAGAAATTGAAGTCAAAAAGTTAGTTGAAAAATTACCCTTTGCTTTCCCATACTAAAATTTAGAAAAAAGAAATACCCTTGTAAAACCTAGTTGTTGAATCATCTCCTTTGTTGATTTTTGTTTTGGTGTTCATGAACCCAAGACCTGTCACATGTTAAACACATGTTCTGTCACTGTGCTACACCCCTGGCTGAACCATCTATTTTTAATGATATTCTTAACACCAAGACTTATCTCTCAGATAAAAGAATTCAAACAGATTAATATGCTTCCAAACCAAAGATGGTGGGCTATTTTGCAGCATCCAGAAATGGTCACACCAGATAGATCTGGCTTGACATTTAATCCCTGCTGTCATTTTTTTTTTTTTTTTTGGCTCTTTCTTTATCATTGAACAATGTTTTATGGAAGCTCCAACTCTGAACCTAAACCCAGTAAATCAACTGTCTCTTTTTCTTTGGATCTTTTTGGCAGCGTTGTCAAGTCTTGACACGGAGAGGCTCAGGAGCAGAGACAATTGAAGTCCCCACAATGGACACACTCCTGGGCTTTCTCTTCTAAAACGCACACTGCTGACCCGCTGCCGCCTTTGGGAGCAGTTCACGTGCGGCTCCAGCTGCCGTGATTCTTCCCCGTCCTCCGGCTCACCTTCTCAGTGCCACGGCCCCCAGCCAAGAGGCTCCAGGTATCTCCTGCCTTGGGTTCACAGGTAGAGCCCAAGCTATGGTCCAAAATGAATTCCACCCCACCAAAATATGAGCGGGGCACCTCCCTCACTTCTAGTCACCTTCTAGTCCCCAGACCCCGTCAGCTTCAGGTTTGCTCCCTCCTCCCATCCACCCCCATTCTCAGGAGAGAGTCAAGATGGGTTCTTGACATAGTGACACCCAATTAAAAGACTCTCAAGGGGACCAGGTGTGGTGGCGCATGCCTTTCATCCCAGAATTTGGGAGGTAGAGGTAGGAGGATCGCCGTGAGTTCGAAGCCAGCCTGGGACTGACTACAGAGTGAGGCTGGAGTGAGAACCTACCTCAAAAAACAAAGACTCACAAGGTCTCGTTCTTCCCTAATGATCTAAACAAGCAATTAAAGCAGTAAGTTCCATGTTGGCCTTTAGCAGAAGCTCTGACTGGCAGATATCTGCAGCCCCTCTCTCCAGAACACTGTCACCATTTCTTTATCCCCATTTTGCAAATCTCAAGTGGTGCATCACACTCCATCCACCGCCCAGCCAGTCATTCATTGTGCTTCCGAATATCACTCTCAGGTGGGTCCCTCCTCTTGACGTTGTGATGCAATGGGTCATCTACAAAGTTCATGCTCCCGAACCCCATTATTGAGTCAAAAAACTAATTACAAAAAAAAAAAAAACCTCATCATGTTTTAATTATGTTGACAATTTGTGCTCAGCTGTGTTAGTAGCTAACCAGAGCTATCCTGGGGCCCATGTGGCCCGACACCTTGTATTCGCTGCCAGCCATTCTGCTGGCCCGATGATCGCTGCGTCTTAGTTTTCAAGCACTGCTTCACCCACAAACTGGACTCTCCATTCCCTCCTCTGCTCGAAGCAAAATCGTCACACTCTAGGAGAGCTCTTGTCCGTGACCTTCTTGGAAAGAGAAAAGAGAATTCTCCCAAGTGGGTTCATGGCCCGTTCTCCTACCACTGAGAGAAGCAAAGCAGCACAGACCCCTTCCCTGATGTTTCCTGGTCAATTCAAGCCACGTCTGCCTCTTCTACACACACCCAGAGCGTGCAATATGACTAGTGAAAAGGTTACTAAGGTTAACATAGGGAGAATTCATTTTTAAAATTTGTAATTTCCAATAGGAAAATGCAAACTTCACAGGAAGAAACAATACAATAGGAAGACATATAATTGTTTTCAAAAGGGGAAAAATAGTCACCAATCCATATGTATTAAAAGTTTCTATGAGCCAGGCATGGTGGTGCACGCCTTTAATCCCAGCACTTGGGAGGCAGAGGTAGGAAGATTGCAGAGAATTCGAGGCCAGTCTGAGAATACATAGGTCAGCCTGAGCTACAGTAAGACCCTACCTTGGAAAACCAAAAAGAAAAAGAAAAAGAAAAGAAAGCTTCTATGAAATGAACATTTTCAAGTACAAAACTTAAAAAAAAATCTAATGTGAGGGAATAAAATGACAACTTGATAAAATGAGTAGTCTTTTTAATTTTAATTAGTATTTCCCATTTTTTGACATTTTCATACCTATATCTTGACTTTTTCCTGCCAATTACTCTCTTTTGCCTCTCTCCCCTTCCATGGCTGGGAGACTCATGAATTCACATCGGGTGTGAATTCTTACACAAGACTGTGCCTGTCAAATGTCTTCACCATTGATGCGGAAGAAAATGTGAGACCCAAGCCGGGCATGGTGGTGCACGCCTTTAATCCCAGCACTCGGGAGGCAGAGGTAGGAGGATTGCTGAGAGATCCAGGCCACCCTGAGACTCCATAATGAATCCAAGGTCAGCCTGAGCTGGAGTGAGACCCTACCTCAAAAAACCAAAAAAAAAAAAAAAAAAAAAAAAAAACCAGAAAATGTAAGACCCCAGACTTCCCAGAGTAGCTAACGGATGCTGTTGAGGTGGGGAGTCTGGGGGCTCAGGTTCATCAGTGGTGTAGCCACCAGTAAGATGCATATGCTAAGTAACCTGTCACCCAAGACCAGGCAAGCAACACTAATTTAACACACTGGGGTTTTTTTCAAAGGCATGAAAGTAACTCATAACTTTTAAAATCCTAGGTCCTTTCAAAAATTCCTCTTTAAAGGTGCAGAAGAAAATGAAATATTATTTTAAAAGCATATAGCAGCAATGCTTATAAGAGTAAAATGTTAAAGTGATCTAAAGATAGAATGAAAAGGAAATGCTGTAGTAAAAGTTGCTACAGCCAATTAATTGGATGATGAAACACAACAAAAGGCTCAAATGTGTATAAATACATGATATATGTGGTAGGAAAAATAAAAGGGTACGAAACACGATGTCGGCCTTATCTTCTCTGATAGATGGTGCTCATACAGCTGTTTTATCTGCTATTTTCCATGATGAATAAGCATTACTTTAAAGAGATCTTCACAAGCATTTCTCAAAAGCATTGATAAACTGAACTTATCTTCAGCATAATAAATCTTTTTTTTAAAAAAAAAAGTCTAGAGGAATCTACTTACTGGGTGTAGTCTCAGCTATTTCTTGAAATCTTTCTTTTGTCCCACCAGGGTCATAAAAAGTCAATTCAGAGATAATGGGTAATTCTAGTCCAAGATGATAAACTGAGCTCACACGCAAACCTGCCTTTTCAGCTGATGAAATGTGGCAGAGAAAGTTCTGAAACACTCACCTCCAGTTTTCTTCTCCCTCCTGGGTGCCCAGCTAAACTTCCTTCCTCAGCCCCTCCTGGTAAGGCCCATCAGTGAACGTAGCAAAGCTGTAAAACACCCTTCACAGTCTCCCTATGAAATTCCCCGCTCTCTTCCTTTGGTTCTCATTCTGTCTCTCCCCCTCAGCTTTGCAGCAAAGAGCCACTCAAGCTAGAACACCCAGCTGGACTGTGGGAAGCAGCAATCCATCTCTAGCGTATGAACCTCTGAGGCTTCGGGGCTTATGGGTTACTATAGCATAGCCTCACCTACTATGTCTAACCTACCAAGTCCTTGTTGAAAATGAAGAGTTTGATATAAACTCGGACACTCTTTGTAAAGAGAAAGATGGAAGGAAGTTTGATGATAGGGTCAGAGCAAAGAGCCTCCAGATGGACATAGTAAGGCTGCAGTGGAGGAGGGAGGTGACCCTCCCTGAAGAAGAGCCCTCTAAATGAGGTCAAAGACAAAGAGGACAGGCATAAGAAATGGAACTGCAAACAAGGAAGTCATGGAGTGTCTGTCAGTGGAAAAGCTGGACCAATTACCCTGCTCACAGAATAATAGGTGAGCCAGTGTTTGCCTTCCAGTAAGAAAAGAAAAAAAAAATAACCTAAATGGAAGGAAAAGATGTGTGGAACAGTAAGAGGAGAGATAAAATAGGATTTCCAGCCAGATATGGTGGCGCACACCTTTAATCCCAGTACTCGGGAGACAGAGGTAGGAGGACTGCCATGAGTTCAAGACCACCCTGAGACTACATAGTGAATTCCAGGTCAGCCTGAGCTAGAGTGAGACCCTACCTCAAAAAAAAAAAACCAAAATTAATAGTAATAATAATAATCAGATTTCCTACAAGAAAGAACAGAGAAAACGGAGATGGGAAACTTAGAGAAATAATGATCACAGACCACAGGGAGCAAGTGCTCTGATTGTGTGTTGCAGGCGGGGCACTGCACAGAGCCTGCGGAGGAGAGGGGGTGTCTTTCCAGCAGCACCCTGAGATTCCTAAACAGCCCAGACAGCACAAAGTAAAGTAAATTCAAAGTCAGTGTTACATTGCTACTACTGGGAATTATTGACCTGGGTGCTGACAGAATAGATTTTCCAAAAGAAAACTGGAAAACGAATTTGCAACAATTTTCAGTGACTGCTTCTGAAAGGGGCTGGTACAAGAGAGGGAAAATGATCATGAAGGATTCTCCCTCTATTTAGTTATTGACTGCTTTGATGCACTTTTAGTTTATTTTGAAAACAAAAGAAGTTAAGACTACTACTTGCCACATCTCTAGCCAGGCCCACCACCATGATTTATGAATGAGGAAAACAAATGACCCGTATGGAACTATTATTTGCGAAAGCAAATTATATCAATTAGGTTCATATTCTTCTCCTAAATATCCCTAGTTGATATAGACGTCTTGGAGTCTCCCCTGTATTGACATTAAGTCATCCACAGGAAGAGGGCAGAATCTATTGAAGTAGCAGGGTACAGTAGAACACAGATGTACTCCCAGCACTCAGGAGAAAGAGGCAGTAAGATCACAAGTTCAAAGCCAGGCTCACTTACCTAAGAGGTAGCCTGTCTCAAAACATAAGCCAAGAGATGGAGAGATGTCTCAGTGGTTAAGATGTTTGCACTATAAAGCCCAACAACCTGAGTTTGATTCCCTCCTCAGTACCCATGTAAAGCCAGGTGCATAAAGTGGGGCAGGCAGCTGGAGTTCTTTTGCAGTGGCTAGAGATCCATATTTTCTCTCTCTCTCTCTCTCTCCCTCCCCTCTCCCCCCCCCCCTCTCCTGGGCATGGTGACATACACCTTTAATCCCACCACTCAGGAGGCAGAGGTAAGAGGATCCCTAAATTCGAGGCCAGCCTGAGACTACAGAGTGAATTCCAGGTCAATCTGGGCTAGAGTGAGACCCTACCTAAAAAAAAAAAAAAAAAAACCAAGAATTTTGTTTTTGTTTTTGCTTTTTTGGTTTTTGAGGTAAGGTCTCACTCTAGCCCAGGCTGACCTGGAATTCATTCTGTAGTCTCAGGGTGGCCTCAAACTCACGGTGATCCTCCTACCTCTGTCTTCCTAGTGCTGGGATTAAAGGTGTGTGCCACCACGCCCTGAAAAAAAAAAACTTAGGCCAAGTCAATTGTATAAGTGTGGTTTGTGTACATCTGAACTCTGAGTCCAAATGGTAGAGACTTAAATTAGTCAACGTCTACATTACTAACCTATTTACCCTTCACTAACAAGGGTTCCCTTCCTTAGCAATTTATTTGCTCCTTCACTAACAAGTATTCAGCTCAATTTTCTGTATTAGTATTCTGCCAGGGGATAGGCAAGAGATTTGCTATTACTTATAAAACAAATATAATGAAATTCATCAAAGTCATCATGTAAAAGAAAGTAAGTCAGTGGCAGGAAGCGAAAATCCAACAGGACAACCCTAGCAAAATGACGAAGTGACGAAGGTGGAATGTAGCCTGGCTTCACATTTCCTGGCATAGAGAGAGCCCCTGGAGTGACAAGTCTCATCGCATAGAAGAAAACAGGAAAAATGAAGGTCAAGTTTGAGAGAAATGTCCTGGGGGCGGCTGGGGCTATGCACAAGGATGTTATGAAGTATGAGAACAGAACCATGTTCATCACACACAGGGGGGAGACCTTCTCCTCTGATGGTGTTACCCATCATCCTAACACACCCACTAAGACTCCCCCCAGCTAAATGCCCACCTAGGTTGTACCAGATGCCCAACTTGCCTGAACCTAGCAAGCAACTGACCAGTGTGTTACAGCATCCATGACCCAGTCTAACCCCCTAGAGATTCTGGCTTGATGAGTCCAGAGACATCACCATTCGTAACACACTCCCGAGGTGAGCAGGCACTTTTGGGGAGCAGGGTCAAGGGTGATCATCTGCCCCCCTTGCTGATTTCTCGTGGTGCCATTTAGACTCTCTCAACTTCATTCTCGCTGTAGACTGCAGCCTGGACTCTCTCAGAGGACAGCCCGTTCCGACCTGCATTTGCAGAAAGCATTTGAGGAAGATAAGGAATGTAGCATTTGTTACTTGATGGTAATAACTCACTACCTCCCCTTCCCTTCCTCCACAACATGAATTTCATCAGTGCTGCCCAGAGAATTCACTGGAGGCTCCACATGAGATATATCATGCACACAATTTGATACAAACACATCTGTGCTGATGTGCACATCTTTTTATCATTAGGGATGACATGTCAGCCGCTGCAAAACTGCTCTTTTTTTTAACTTGTAAGATTTCATCTATTACTTCTGAAAGGAGGAAGGGAGGGAGAAATCGCTCTGGGGAAAAAAAAAAATAGAGCCCCATACACTGGGGCACACATTCACTTTGCTAGATTCCCTGCCAAATTAATTGCATTTCCAAAACATTCTTGTCTGAAGCACATTGCAAGAAGGCTGTGCACTGCAAAGGACACAAACCCTTGCACACACTTCAAAATCAGAAGCGGGACCAGATCTCTCCCCTTCCCCAGCATGAGCATTGCTTTTTTTTCGGCCATTCATGAGAAACCTGGTCCAAGATGTTGCATTGCAGGGAAATTGGAGATGAAATGGTCACAAAATACAGAGATGTTTAGCCTAAGGACAGTTGCATGTGTTCCAGAAAGAAGGGGAAGAGGTCAGACCGAAGGCACGGGAATGGCTCAGCTTTCTCTCAGAAACAGAAAGTTTCACAGCTGAAATCCTAACAAGAACAGGAGAAGAAGGAAACATGAGATACAGCCTGATAGCATTCTCTTGCTTGGACCAAATGTTTCCTTCGGGTTGTCAAAATTTGTAGAGAATCAAGATAGGCATGAAACCTAATGATGAAGTCCAATCTATAAATATAAAAGATCGCTAATTGGGGCTGAAGAGATGGGTAAGCAGCAATGAGATGGCACTTGCCTGCAAAGCCTAAGGACTCAGGTTCAATTCCCCAGTACCCAAGAAAAGCCAGATATACAAAGTGGCACATACATCTGGAGTTTGTTTGTAGTAGCTAGTGCCTAGAGGCCCTGGTGCATCATTCCCTCTTTCTCTTTCTCTTTCTCTTTCTCTTTCTCTCCCTCTCTCTCTCTCTCCCTCTCTCTCTCTCTCTCTCTCTCTCTCTCTCTCTCTCTCTCTCTCTCTCTCTTTTCCTCTCTCTTTCTTCCTCTCTATCTCTTTCAAATAAATTAAGTATTATTTTTTAAAAAGATCACTGGACTACAGAGGTGGCTTAGTGGTCAAGGAGCTTGCCTCAGAAGCCTAAGGACCCAGGTTCAATTCCCCAGGACCCACATAAGCCAGATGCACAGGGTAGCACATGTGTCTGGAGTTCATTAGCAGTTGATAAAGGCTCTGGCATGCCCATTCTCTCTCTATCTGCCTCTTTCTCTCTTTTAAACAAATAAATTAATTAAAATACTTTTTTAAAAAAGATCACTAACAATGGCTAAAGAGTGAGGACCCCTAAATGCATTGCCCATGTACCCTAATGTTTCAAGTTGCAAAATTTATGGATTTTTTTAAAGTTCAATTGGAAAAGTTAGACCTACTATATGTGTTCCAAACCAGCTGAGCCATCTAAGCTCTGGCTGTCTAGAAGGGATAAAGGATTAGTTATCATTTCAATTCTATGAAAGAAAGTCTGTATTTCTTTTTTTAGACAAAAAGAATCTCTGGAGGATGGTGCTTGCCAACACTATGAAAAAGTAATCTCTCAAAATTCTTGCAACCCAGTGTGTTATGATTTCATCTCATGAAATATAGCACCTTTACATTAAACCTCATAAACCTGAATCCCACTGGCTCTCTTCCAGACTCAGAGAAGGAGCAGCTCATAGGTGACGCCTGGAAAAGCAAGCAGCCTCTTATCTTCTCCGACGGCTGCCTCCCACCACCCGGTCCTTTTCTGTGGGGAGCAAATTTGTTTTTACTTCTGCAAAATATTCACATGTGATTATTCTTACCCATAATAGACCATGCAAATGTTCCCTGAATGAAAGAACACGTTCCAACATTGTCATGTTAATACCCTCTTAAAGGAGCTCTTAAACTGAGATGTACAAACTTATTCTGATTTTCCAATCTATGGAAGTCATCTCTGTATTTGCCTATGGGTGGTCAAAAATATAAATATAAGAGCAAGGAGAGACAAAATATTCTTCTGAGTAAAGAGAAATTCGCACGAGTTTCCATTCTGTGCTTGACACAGTGCCCTGCGAACTAAAACAACAAGGTCTCTCCATAACACATGTTCACACAGACACAAAGCGATGTCTGTTCTCAGCAGTGGCTCTCCATTTCTCAGGACTATCATATTAGTAAATCTATCTCTTGATAAACATCTCACCAAGAAATCAACTGATGATCACTGATGCAGAGTCATACCTTACACCTTCATGTTATTACACACCTCTTCACCAAGCTTTCTCTTCAGGCCTTCCATGGGCGTCCAAAGATAGAACAAACACCATGAAGGAGCTGTCTCCATAGGCCCCATCCATCCATCAAGATTATTCTATAGGAGGGCTGAAAAGATGGCTTAGTGGTTAAGGCACTTGCCTGTGAAGCCTAAGGATCCAGGTTCAACTCCCCAGGATCCACGTAAGCCAGATGCATAAGGTGGCTACAGGCCCTGGCATGCCCATTCTCTCACTATTGGTCTCTTTCTTTCTGTCTCTCTCCCTCTATCTCCATCCCCCCTCTTTTCTTCTCCCTTCCCCTTTATCCCTCCCTCCCTCTCTCTCAAATAAGTAAATAAAATATTTTTAAAAGAATATTCTATGGGAATTTCACTTGTCCTTTAATATCATTCTTTGTGTCCAACATAATTTGACAGGATACAGACTTTCCCTAGGTATCATCATAAGATAAATTTCTACACAACTGGGAAAATACTTTGAAATAAATACTAGATCCTTGGTCTAGAAAGACTTTTGGCTTGAGCTTTTATGACAGAATAGAGTTCCCACCCCACTGAGCACACAAATGTCGAATCCCTCCACTCACTGGCTGGGTGGCTTTAAAGGCATTACATCGTGAAGAATCCATCCTCTCGCTGAATGCATCTGGTCAAGGGGTAAGTACATGTGTGGCAGCCATATTCTTTCTTATGTACATGAATTTCTTTTGTTCATAGATATTTTTTATTTGTCTATTTATTTGAGAGATAAAGAGGCAGAGAGAGAGAGAGATAAATGGATGCAAGCCTCCAGCCACTGCAAACAAACTCCAGACGCATGTGCCCCTGATGCAGCTGGCTTACATGAGTCCTGGGGAATCGAACCGGGATCCTTAGGCTTCACAGGCAAGCACCTTAACCGCTAAGCCATTTCTCCAGCTCTTGTTCATGGATTTTTTTTTTTTTAAGATTCACACCACTGTCGTGTCTGAATTAAAAGTCTGAGGTGAAGGGCTAAGGAGGTGGCTCAGGGAATAATGCACACAAGCATCAAGACCTGAGTTCATCTTGCATTTTGAGAGCCACATGCTACACGGAGCATCTATAATCCATGCTCCATGGCAAGATGGGAGGTGGAGACAGAAGAAATGACCCCCAGGCCAGCCAGCCTGGTGAGCTCAGTGGTGGACAGGAGACCCTGCCCCAAATAAGGCAGAAGGTGAGGACCAACATCCGAGGCTGTCCTCTGACCTCTACATACATGCTGTGACCCACACAAGCACACATGTGCACACACATGAAATGCTATATGTTTGGGGGTGGCGGAGATGTCCCAGTGGTTAAGGGCACTTACTGTACAAACAGGAGTACCTGAGTTTGATCCCCAGTACCCACACAAAATAGGGTTGGAGGGATGGCTTAGCAGTTAAGGTGTTTTCCTGCAAAGCCAAAGGACCCAGGTTCGATTCCTCAGGACCCATGTTAGCCAGATGCACAAGGGGGCTCATGCGTCTGGAGTTCGTTTGCAGTGGCTGGAGGTTTGGTGCATCCATTCTCTTTCTCTCTCTCCCTCTCTCTCTCTCTCTCTAAAAAAAATAAAAATAAAATGTTTTTTAAAAAGTCTATCTGACTGGAGCTTGGGAATCTCATTGTTCTGCTAATCCAACTTATATTCATAAATACTATCATATCTATGTAATTTCAGTAATATAATAATAATTTACCCACAACATGCTGTCACGTGTGGAATCCACTCCTTGTACTGCTCCAGGACAGTGAGGGGGCGGGGGGGGGGGGGCAAAGGTCACTAGCCTTTGACGGGATGAAGGAGTCTCTGTTAGTCTTGCTCCTTCAAATGAGTCTATGAGCCACAAAAACTTACAACCTCCTGGTGCGGACCTCCCTGATTGTGTCACATTTATACTCATTTATATTGTAAATTAGTAGAAAACATTTGGTGCTTCAAACAACCAAAATTGTCCTCCTGTGGGTGTGAGCATTAGCTGACCAGTACAACTTCCTACAGCGACTCTCCCAGGCCGGCCCCAGAGCACAAAAGAAGCACAATGTTTGAGTTACTGCAAAGCTGGTAAGGGGCCATGAGCCATCATTGTTAATTTTGGTAACCATTTTTCACACAGATACAAAATGTTTATGCTCTAAAGCAACAACCAAAAATGCAAAATAATCACATATTTATTCTCTTAGTTGCTTATTATACCATGAAAACATTCACTGACATTTCCAAATCTTCCTGCACAGACAAAAGTTAATAAACCAGAGCCAAAATATTATAATGCAACAGTGATGGTATATGAAAGTTTATGCTGTTTAGCCTCACTCATCTCCCGCCATTTTCTTATCTAGATGATAGACATAACGCCTTTTAGCAAAGCTTTTATGACTATTGATTATGATAGCTATGAAAATGCTTTTAATTCACATTAGAAGTTGCTACTCCTAATGACATTGAGCCTAGCAGGAAGTCCAAGGCCTTTCTTTGCCATGGTCGTCATCCTGAAGCCCCATTATCCATCCAACAAATACGTTCCAAGGGTCTATTTAGTGCCACGCACTGCATGATTTGGCGTAACTTCTGCCATTATGGGCATCATAATGGTGTGTCTAGACAGGAAAAAGACATTGATTCAGTCATCATGGTCAAGGAATATGGAAAACTGCAACCATCTGCAGAGCTTTGAAGGAGATGGAGAGAGTGCCGTGAGGATCTATCACAGAGGATATTGACCATGGGGACCACTGCGCCTCATTTATTCAACAATCTTAACTGGACACATTAACAGCCACACGCTGGGGATCCCTACTGAAGTATGACACCAACCCCAAGGCAGCTCACAACGCAGGGAGGAGAGCTTCGTGGGCGAACAGCAAGCGTGGTGACGTCACAGGAGAAGGAGGACCGCCAGCAGCTGAGGAAGAGATACTGCCGTGGAAAGGATGGCAGAGGCTGTAAGGAGAGACCTCACCGAGAAAAGGAGATGATGATCTTAAAGGGTTACCTAGGTCCTAAGGAAACGGCTCAGTGGTTAAAAGTGCTTGTTTGGGGCTGGAGAGATGGCTTAGCGGTTAAGCGCTTGCCTGTGAAGCCTAAGGACCCCGGTTCGAGGCTCGGTTCCCCAGGTCCCACGTTAGCCAGATGCACAAGGGGACGCACGCGTCTGGAGTTCGTTTGCAGAGGCTGGAAGCCCTGGCGCGCCCATTCTCTCTCTCTCCCTCTATCTGTCTTTCTCTCTGTGTCTGTCACTCTCAAATAAATAAATAAATATTTTTTTTAAAAAAAACTGCTCGTTTGCAAAGTCTGACAGGCCAGGTTTGATTCCCCGGGACCCATGTAAAGCCAGATGCACAAAGTGGCATGTGCACCTGGAGTTTGTTTGCAGTGGCAAGAGGCACACCCCTATTCTCTGTCTTTCTCTAATAAATAAGTTTTTTTAAAGGTCTCATTCTGTACCTATAATGACACTGAGAAGGGTCCCCAACAGAAGGGGGGCCAGGGACAAGGGAAAAGAGAGTACCAACATAGGATGTATCCATATCCATACAAAATATGTCATTAATAATAACAATAATAATATGAAAATTGGGCGCTGGAGAGATGGCTTAGCGGTTAAGGCACTTGCCTGCAAAGCCAAAGGACCTCAGTTCGATTCCCCAGGACCCACGTAAGCCAGATGCACAAGGTGGCACATGCATCTGGAGTTTGTTTGCAGTGGCTGGAGGCCCTGATGCGCCCATTCTCTATCTTTGTCTCTCTGTCTGTCTGTCACTCTCAAATAAATAAAAAAAATTTTTTAAAAAGTTGCCAAGAAATAAAATAAATAAAAAGTCTCATTCTCGCATTCATTTGCACCGGCAGTGGCAGGATACCCTGACATGAGCGCATACACGCACGCACGCACACACGCGTGCAAGCAATTTCTTTAAAAAGAACCCTGACAGCTCTTCAGGCATTCCTCAGGAGGTAGAAAGTACCTTACATGAGAGTCGTGGTTCTCAGTGAGGCTAATTTGCTGTCTCAAGGGACATTTGGCAATGTGGAGATATTTTGGTTGGCACAATCTGGAGCTGGGGATGGAGGCAGAAGGATCTAATGGCATAGGACCACCATGCAACTAAACATCCTATTATGCACAACCCACCCCACTACACAGACTTAAAAACATAACGTTATCTGGTGCACAATGCCCACTATGATGAGGTAGAGAAATCCTGCCTAAAGGACTTTGGCCAAGACCCACCACTTACATGTGTTTGTATAGCCAGATACACAAGTGGCGCATGTGTCTGGAGTTTGATGTGCCAAGAGGCCCTGAAGCACCCATTCTCATTCTCTTCCTCTCTCTCTCTCTCTCTCTCTCTCTCTCTCTCCTTGCAAACAAATAATAAGCAAATGATAAGTAGCAATGTTAAAAGCAGACACAGGGGCTGGATAGATGGCTTAGCGGTTAAACGCTTGCCTGTGAAGCCTAAGGACCCCGGTTCGAGGCTCGGTTCCCCAGGTCCCACGTTAGCCAGATGCACAAGGGGGCGCACGTGTCTGGAGTTCATTTGCAGAGGCTGGAAGCCCTGGAGTGCCCATTCTCTCTCTCTCCCTCTATCTGTCTTTCTCTCTGTGTCTGTCGCTCTCAAATAAATAAATAAATAAAAATTTAAAAAAAAAAAAAAAGCAGACACAGACTAGAAGAAGCAGTGGAATACTCTTTCCCTCTACAGAGTGGCTCAGGTCCCAGTGCAGATGGTTAGGAAGCAAAGGCAGCCCCGGTGCTGGGTCAGGAGAAAGATCTACAATGACATAAAAGTATCGCACAACCCTGATGTGCAGGCACAGCCCTGGGAGAGGATGAGGCCGTCCGGGAAGGAGGTAAGATGCTGAAATACTGAAGGGCTTGAGCAATGGGGAGCACAGAGCTCAGGAAACAGCACCACTGACGAGGCGAGCACCAGACCAGAGCAGCAGCCAAGGGGACAAGAAGGAAGAAGATCAACGAGGGAGAAAGAGAAGCAAAAATAAACGGTAAGAAGGCATTTAAGTGAAGAAATGGGCTTGAGAGATGGCTCTGCGGTCAAGGCGCTTGCCTGCAAAGCCTGATGACCCAAGTTTGACTCCCCAGTACCACAGAAAGCCAGATGCACAACGTGGCATAGGCGTCTGGAGTTCATTTGCACTGGCTAGAAACCCTGGTGTGCTCATTCCCCTCCTCTCTCTCTCTCTCTCTCTCTTTCCCTCTCCCTCTCCCCTTAGAAATAATTTAAAAAAAAAAAACGAAGAAATAATTACACAAATGACTCTAAAGCCAGTCTACACAAAAACCTACAAGTGGATGTTTATAATACCTTATTTCATAATTGTTCAGACTTGGAAGCCACCTTTATGCCCTTCACAGGTGAACAGATTGCCATGGTATATCCATACAAGGGAATATTATTCTGCAATCAGAAGATATGAGCTGTCAAACCAGAAAAAAAAAAAAGGCATGTAGGAAGTGCATATTGTGAAGTGAAAGACACAAAACTGAAAATGCTACATACTATATGAGATTGTGGAAAAGGCAACGTTGTAAAGACAGCTTTAAAAAAAAAAAATCCTATGGTGGGAGGAAGGGAATGAAAGGACGGCGATGGGAGTTTTGAGGCAGTAAACCTCTTCCATGTGATATTAGAATGATGAGTATGTGACATTATACCCCGGACACTCCTCAGCATGAAGGGTGAGCCCCAATGTCAACTGTAGAGTTGCAATGTCACTATCAGCTCACTAGCTGTAACAAACACACCTCCACACCAATGCCAGACGCTAGTAATAAAAGAAGCTGCCAGGGGAATTCTCGGTACTTTCCACACATGTGTGTAAATCCAAATCCGCACTGAAAACTAAACTTCACTACTTCTTCATTTAAAGTAATGGACTGGGAGAGCTTATAGTAATTTCTCCACGTGTGTGTGTGTGTGTGTGTGTATACATGCCATGGCACTTATGTGTGGAAGTCAGAGGACGACTTTCAGGTCAGTCCTCACCTGTCCACCTCATCTTCTCCCTGTGGCTTCTCTCCACAGTGCTCTGCTGCACTTACCGCAAGCTTCCAGAAACTCGTTCTGTCTCCGCTGCCCATCTCACACGCGCCGTGGGCTGCAGGGCACCAGGATTCCAGAAGTCCTGCCCAGCCTCAGGCGTCTTACGTGGTGTCTGGGAGTTGAATTCAGGCGTTCTGCTTGAATGGCCAGTGCTTTATTCGCTTCGCCATCTCCCCAACCCCTTGTTAGTTAACTATTTTAATAGTTTAATAAATAATTTGATAAATTTAATAATAGTTTAAGCTGGGTGTGGTGGCACACGCCTTTAATCCCAGAACTCAGGAGGCAGAGGTGGGAGGATCGCCGTGAGTTCAAGGCCACCCTGTGACTACATAGTGAATTCCAGGTCAGCCTGGGCTAGAGTGAAACCCTACCTCCAAAAACCAAAATAATAATAATAATAATAATAATAATAATAGTTTAACAATTTAAGTTCAATGACTAGCTGCTCTAATAAAAAGGGGTTAGTGTGAAAAGAGAAACTTTGTTTTTACCTTAAGTGCTATATTATTTATCTTCAAGGAACATCCCTAAAATTTAATAAATGTGTGAAGAATGGATAGACCAAAAATAAAAGAAAGAAAAGTAGATAGATCCAAGTGTGGTGGGACCCCCCCCTCTAATTCCTGTACTTGAGAAAATGGAGGGAGGATTATGAGTTCAAGGCCACCCTGTACTACATACAGAGTTTGGGGCCAGCCTAGGCTATCTGTTGAAACCTGTCCCTAGCTACCCCCCAAAAATGCAAACCAAATCCATTTGTGTTGACAATTAACCTTCCACAGAGCAAGAATGACATTTTCTTTTGCTTGTGTGTGTGTGCATAACATGGCATATGTGTGTGAGGGTATGTATGAGTTGTTGTGTATGTGTGTGGTACAGTGTGATGTGTCACCCCATAAGCTTGCCTGTGGCAGACAGGCACTCGCCTCTAGTGGCCAGGGCTGAACCTGGGGTGTCCAGCTCCATCACTCTTCCATCCGGGCTTGTTTGAGCCAGGGTCTCCTTACTGATTCCAGGGTCTCCTTACTGATGGGTCTCTCTTTACTGATTCCAGGCTTTCTTTACTGATTCCAGGGTCTCTTTACTGATTCCAGGGTCTCCTTGCTGATTCCAGGGTCTCCTTACTGATTCCAGGCTCTCTTTACTGATTCCAGGGTCTCTTTACTGATTCCAGGGTCTCTTTACTTATTCCAGGCTCTCTTTACTGATTCCAGGCTCTCTTTACTGATTCCAGGCTCTCTTTACTGATTCCAGGGTCTCTTTACTGATTCCAGGGTCTCCTTACTGATTCCAGGGTCTCTTTACTGATTCCAGGGTCTCTTTACTGATTCCAGGGTCTCCTTACTGATTCCAGGCTCTCTTTACTGATTCCAGGGTCTCTTTACTGATTCCAGAGTCTCTCTCTTTACTGATTCCAGGGTCTCTTTACTGATTCAGCAGCATATGGGACTCTAATAATTCAGGCAGGGCCATGAGTCACACACATGGAGATTCGAACTCAGACAGTCTTGGGCCCCTTCAGCCTCTCATGCTTGAGCAGGAAACACACTTCAGCACTGAGCCATCTCTCCAGCCTGACAGTGACTTTTGACAGAATGGTCAGGAGAAATGGTCAAGGCTGCAATTGCAGTGGGCTAACTGTAGATTCACGATGAGGATGTAGAGAAAATAAACATAGGTGGCTTCAACAATCTGAGCTCTGAAAGAACGAATGAATAGTGAAGGACACAGACTAGAGGTGTGGGTTTGGTTTGGTTTTGTTTCATCTTAGTGGAGTTATAAACCGTAAGGAAGATCTCCCAGGCAAGGAGAGACTGGCAATCCAGTAAAGAGAGGTGATTACTAAAAGAACACAGTAAACCCAGGTTTGATTCCCCAGTACCCGTGTAAGCCAGACAGATACACAAGATAGTCCATGTGTAGAGAGTTTGTTTTCAGTGGTTAGAGGCCCTGAAACAGCCATTCTCTCTCTCTTAAATAAAGAAATTAACTTAAAAAAAGAACATAGTCAAAGAAAAACCATGCCAGAGCATGGATCTGGGCCTTGGAGAAAAACAGATAATATTTTTATATTTTAATAAAGAAAAATTGCACTGAAGAGATAGCTTAGCAGTTATGGTGCTTGCCTGTGAAGCCTTAGGACCCAAGTTCAGTTCCCCAGTACCCATATAAGCCAGATGTACATGGTGGTGCATGCATCTGGAGTTCGTCTGTAGTGGCTAGAGGCCCTGAGACATCCATTCTCTGCCCCCCTCTCTTTCTCTAATACATAAATAAAAATAAAATATTTGAGTCAAAGAAATGTCGAGAGACAAGATATAATCAACAGTTGCCAAATGGGAAATGATAGTGTATTAGCTTTGTACTTAACAAGATACCTTAGATAGTCAATGTACACTAAAAAAGAGATTTCTTTTGACTCACAGAGTCAACCCATGGTCACATAACATTGTTCACTTTGGGCCCCTGGTGAGGCAGGAACATGAAGAACAGGAATCTGCTCACTTCATGACAGTCAGAAAAGGAAAGAAAGAGACAGGAAAGGGCTAGGATCCCACTAGACTCTTCAGTGGGGCATCCCCAGTGACCCACTACGCCTTATCTCTTATAGGTTCCTATCATATCGCAACTAAAGCAAGCTGGCAGACCAGGTGTCTTCCTCATCCTCTGGCCTGGCGCTTGGGTCACAGACCCAACTTGCATAACAGCCCTCAACAGGCTCACGCAGGCCTGGCAGGCTTTGCCGTATAGTTTCATGGGCTTGAGCTGTGAATGAAGCCTCCCTAGGAGATGCTTAGCTACCTATGATTTCACCACGAACCCTTAAATTCCCTGTGATGGTTACGTTCTGCTGTCAACTTGATCACATTAGAAATCCACAGACATTCAACCCCTTCGGCAGGCCCCTGAGGTTGCTTCGAGGAAGGACTGACTGAAGGGGGGTGTCCCTGCTCCACAGGGAGCCCTCCTGGTGGTGGGCTTGCTGAAGAGAAGCCCTGTTTTCACCCTCCTTGCTGTTTGCGCTACTTGCTGGTAATCGCCGTCTCTCAAACGTGCATCTTCCGTGTTCGTCTATCCTGCCTCAGCCTTCCTCCAATGGGGGCTGAAGACCAGCGGCTCTCCAGGAAGTCGCTAGACCTTCAAGGGCTGGATTAGGATTTCTGAGTCATCCAGTCATGTGGACTGAGCAGCTACAGGGTTCCTTGACTCTCAGGTCTGAAAACAACCATTGTTCAACTCCTATAAACTAATCCAATAAATTTCCATTTTTATTGTTGTTGTTTTGTTTTGTTTTTGTTTTTCAAGGCAGGGTCTCACTCTAGCCCAGGCTGACCTGGAATTCACTATGTAGTCTCAGGGTGGCTTCGAACTCACGGTGATCCTCCTACCTCTGCCTCCCGAGTGCTGGGATTAAAGGCATGCGCCACCATGCCTGGCTAAATTTCCTTTTTAATGCCAATTCGTTCTCTCCTTTCTCTAGAAAACCTTGACTGATTCACACCCCTATATCTCCATCTCCTCCATGCCATCAGCATCTTCCTAGTAACTTGGTAGGATGGGCTGAATGTAAAGTGTTCCCCACAGGCTCATGTCCAAACCCTTGGTTCCCAGCTGGTGGCACTGTTTGGGAAAGTTGTGCAATGCTAAGGAAGGGGAGCCCTGATGGAGGAAATGCGTCACTGGGAGAGGGAGGGGCGCACTGTGAGGTGTGACAACCTGGCTGTACTTCCTGCCCTACATCTACTTACTGTGTTACAATGTGACCAGCTGCCTGTGGCTCCTATAACCATGCCTCCCATGCTATGATGGAACAGATCCTTCTGGAACTGTAAGCCAAAGTAAAACCTTTCCTTGAGCTGGAAAGGTGGCTCAGCAGTTAAAGCACTTGCCTATGAATCCTAAGGACCCAGGTTCAATTCACCAGTACCCATAAGCCAGATGCACAAGATGGCGCATGTGTCTGGAGTTCATCTGCAGTGGCTGGAGGCCCTGGCATGCCCATTTTCTCTCTCTCTATCTGCCTCTCTCTCCCCCCATACTTAAATAAATAAATTAAATTTTAAAAAAATAAATAAAAACTGAAGTTGCTTCTAGTCAGACTGTTCATAGCAATGAGCAAGGAACTAAATAAAGCACTGAGTTGAGGTGCACTGCCCTCTTGGGACCTCGGGTGCCTCATCAACAGAGTATGAGAGGTGCGATCTGCGATCACCCCATCCCAAGCCTGGGAGCCGCGTGACCAGAGCTCTGTCCTCTGCAGAGCCAGCCATGGTGCTGATGGACTGCCACTTTTAGCTGAGAAGTGACCCTTCTGGTCAGACAGATTTTCCCGCTCTCATCATGATGAAGGAAAACAGGTCAACCAAGCAGTGTTCTCCATGGAAAGTTCCAGCATCTACCCACCCTCTCCCCCCCAGTCAAAACAACCTCAAAAGATAAACTTCCACTCTGAGGTCAACCTGGCTCTGTAGGAGCTGACACTAATGTTAACCAACATTGGGATTCATGAAATTTCTGAAAGCCTTTCTGTTTATATAAAAGAAAACGACACTGAGGTAATCACAGAAAGACGCAGCAATCTGAGTCAAAAAGACATCTTAAATGTCTTCGTGTGGAATAAAAGTATTTATCACAAACTCTTTTATCTTGTGGGCATAGCATTGTTTAATCAAGACAGATGACATTTCAAGAAAGGTGGCAGGAGACAAAGCAAGCAAACACCACATCATCCTATGTGTGTCGAAGAGCCAGAGATCAAAGTTTAAAGACCCAAGGAATTTTCTTCCCATACATGAACTATCCCAGTCTAAAAGATTTAGCACAATATGACATGTAAGGCTGCGGATTTCCGAAGGAAGACATCCCAGCACCACCATAATGAGTTGGCAAGCACCTCCCAGCCTCAGTCCTGCACCCTGACACTTCCAATTGCTGCTTCTAAAGCCTCACCCCAAGTCTGGTCAGATTTGAAGTGCCAGAGATGGGCCACGGGACATCCTGAGTCACAAGCCACATAGTTGAGGCCAAGACCAGGATCCTCGAAAAACCCTTGATGATAGCCTCTTAGGGATACAAATGAAATCCATGGACAGCCAGTGATTCTAAATGTCCCTAGCCCATCCTCCTGGGGATTCTCTAGGCCAAGAGTGACCTGGGTGTGGCTCCTCCACAGCCAGGTCATTGTGTTCCCTCCTTCCCTTCAGCATCTGCCTTCGGTTTTTACCAGAACCAAAGGACACTTTGTGGGAAATTAGGTGGCATGGCACACATCCCTGCTGTAGAATTTATTCATCTGGGTCATGGAACTAGAAACTGGATAGTGTTCACTGTTGAATTTAAATCTAGGACTCTGGGCTCAGAATACAGCTTAGTGGCAGAGCACTTGCCATTCATGCACAAAGCCATGGGTTCCCCTCCCAGAACCACCAGCATATACATACATATATATTGGATTTTCCTGTGATGCAAGAAAAATCCAGGTTGTGTTGAGATTAAAGTATGATCAGGAAATTAAACTAGGGGTGACAAAAAGTGTATCTTAATCTACTATAAAAAAATAGATTTGGTGATGAAGAAATGGCTCAGCAGTTAAGCTTGAAAAGTATAATGACCCCAGTTCCATTTCCCAGTACCCACATAAAGTCAAATGCACAAAAAGCTCACACATCTGGAGTTCATTTGCAGCAGTTAGAGGCCCTGGAATGCCCATTCTCTGTGTATCTGTCTCTCTTCTCTCTCTCTCTCTCTCCTTGCAAATAAATAAATGGATAATAGACTAGGTACTTTACTAGTGATATAAATGCATTTCTCACATTTGTTGGAAGCTGGGAAGTCTAAGGTTGGGGTTGGTGAGTGGTGAAGGTTACTTCAGTAAGCTTCCATGTTGGTGAATCTTGCAGAGGGGACAAATGCTGTGTCCCTATGTCACAGAAAGCACAGAAGAGAATGAACCCACTCCCATCCATGAGATTCCGCCTTCATAACTTAATCAGCACCTGAAGGTATAAGCTCTTACTGCTATTGACAATGCTGAATAAGTTTCAACATGTAAATAGTGGGGATGGGGAAGGGGGAATTCAGACCATGGCAAAGAACAAACACTTTTAAGTTGTAGAAATGTGCATACAAGAAATTCATGGGGGCTGGAGAGATGGCTTAGTGGTTAAGGCATTTGCCTGCAAAGCCAGTGGACCCAGATTCAATTCCCCAGGACCTACTTAAGCCAGATGCGTAAGAGGGCACATGCGCCTGGAGTTCATTTGTAGTGGTGGGAGGCCATGGTGTGCCCATTCTCTCTCACTCTCTCTTTCTCTCCTTGCACATAAATGAATAAAATATTTTTTAAGAAATTTAAAAGAGGGCTGAAGAGATGGCTTGGTGATTAGATTAAGGCATTTGCCTGCAAAGCCAAAGGGCCCAGGTTCAATTCCCTAGGATCCATGTAGGCCAGATGCACAAGGTAGTGCATGTGTCTGGAGTTCATTTGCAGTGGCTGGAGGCCCTGGTGCACCCATTCTCTCCCTCCCTCTCTCTCTCCCTCCCTCTCTCCCTCTCCCTCTCCCTCCCCCCTCTCTCTCTTTTTCTTTCCTTGCAAATAAATAAATAAAATATTTTTTTAAAAAAACCAAAAGAAGGAAACTCACTGATGAGGCAGAATTAACAAGAAGGAAGGTATACAAGAATGAGAAACAAAACTCAAGGAACATCCTTGCTAACCCATATCTTTGGCTCTGAGCAGGCTTATCTCTTACTAACTGACCTCAGAGAACCGTGATATAGGAGGATGGCAAGCTGCTTGTTTCTTTCAAAGCCACACTGATGGGGAAACCACCCTGTGGTCTCTATCACATTAAAGTATGCCTCTAGGGTAGAACTACTTAAAGTTCTAAAGGGAATTTTGTAGGGATTCCTCTATAGTAGAAAGAACACCACTAATATCTCATAGCCCCAAGGCACCTGTAAGTGCACAACAGACCAATGGTACACCATATGTCCATGGAGGACCAACACTGCCACCCTGAATCCTACACACTCATAGATGACCCATTGAAAATGCTGGAGCTGCCGGGCATGGTGGCGCACGCCTTTAATCCCAGCACTTGGGAGGCAGAGGTAGGAGGATCACCGTGAGTTCAAGGCCACCCTGAGACTACATAGTGAATTCCAGATCAGCCTGGGCTAGAGTGAGACCTTACCTCAAAATCAAAAAATTGCTGAAGCCAATGTTGGTATGTGAAGCACTTGTGATCAATCGACTCTAAGTGATATTTTATCAAGTATTTATAAATTAAATTCCAGATACATGAGATACATAGCCACCTTCTGTCCACTCCTCTGTCCATCACCTCTCCTGTATTCACAACACTCACTTGTTACTGCACAAGTTTGTAGTGATAACCAATATGGAATGAGCAGAACAGAGAGGTGCCAAAGCTGTATTGAGGAGATGGCTTGGCAGTTACAGGTACTTACTTACAAAGCTTGCCTATACAAGTTCAACTCCCCAGGACCCATGTAAAGCCAGATGCACAAAGAAGTGCGTGCTTCTGGAGTTCATTTGCAAAGGCTAGGGGTCCTGGTGTGCCCATTCTCTCCCCATACCCTCGCAGCTAATTAATTAATACTTTAAGTTTTAAAAGCTGTAATCAAGTAGGCATGTATCTGCCTATAAATGAGCTTAAGAAATTTAGGGTTGGTTGGGCATGCTGGCGCACGCCTTTAATCCCAGCACTCAGGAGGCAGAGGTAGGAGGATCGCCAAGAGTTTGAGGCCACCCTGAGACTACATAGTTAATTCCAGGTCAGCTTGCACCAGAGTGAGACCCTATCTCGAAAGAAAAAAAAAAAGAAAAGAAATTCAGGCTGGAGAGATGGCTTAGTGATTAAGCACTTGCCTGTGAAGCCTAAGGACCCCAGTTCGAGGCTCAATTCCCCAGGACCCACGTTAGCCAGATGCACAAGGTGGCACATACATCTGGAGTTCGTTTGCAGTGTCTAGAGGCCCTGGCGTACCCATTCTCTCTCTCTCTTTCTTTCCCTCTCTCTCTCATAAATAAAAATAAAGTTTAAAATAAAATCTTTTTTAAAAAAATGCAACCTTTCACTACAAACAATAATCAGATGCATGAGTTTTGCCAAACATTAGGAACACAAGGGTTGCCCCAGTTCAGCTCAGCATCCCACAAGTCTCTGGCTCAAGACCGGGTCCTTGGGCTCTAAAGACAACTTCTATACTTCAAGTTCCACATCCAGTTTCCAGGAGGTGAGGAGGTAAGGGAGGCAGCAGCCTGGTCCTCAGGAGGTGAGGAGGTGAGGGAGGCAGCAGCCTGCTCCTCAGGAGGTGAGGAGGTAAGGGAGGCAGCAGCCTGGTCCTCAGGAGGTGAGGAGGTAAGGGAGGCAGCAGCCTGGTCCTCAGGAGGTGAGGAGGTAAGGGAGGCAGCAGCCTGGTCCTCAGGAGGTGAGGAAGTGAGGGAGGCAGAGCCTGGTCCTCAGGGGGTGAGGAAGTAAGGGAGGCAGCAGCCTGGTCCTCAGGGGGTGAGGAGGTGAGGGAGGCAGCAGCCTGGTCCTCAGGAGGTGAGGAGGTGAGGGAGGCAGCAGCCTGGTCCTCAGGAGGTGAGAAGGTGAGGGAGGCAGCAGCCTGCTTCTCAGGAGGTGAGGAAGTGAGGGAGGCAGCAGCCTGGTCCTCAGGAGGTGAGGAGGTGAGGGAGGCAGCAGCCTGGTCCTCAGGAGGTGAGGAGGTGAGGGAGGCAGCAGCCTGGTCCTCAGGAGGTGAGGAGGTGAGGGAGGCAGCAGCCTGGTCCTCAGGAGGTGAGGAGGTGAGGGAGCCAGCAGCCTGGTCCTCAGGAGGTGAGGAAGTGAGGAGGCAACAGCCTGGTCCTCAGGTAACACTCATGTTGCATGGGAATGAAAGCTATCAACACACATCGCTGCTCGGATCTGAGTCGTGGGGCCACCAGCTACTGCGCGTGTAGCCTTTATGTGTGGTGGCAGCGGAAACTCAATTAGGAATGATGGGACTGCGTGAGGCAAGTCCAGCCCTTCTCACAAGAATGAGTGTTTTCTCGCATACCTTGCATTTCAACGGTACTGCTTTGTCTAGTTGATTTTAGGCCCGTTTATTTAAACTCTGGGGTTCTAGTGTTATTAAAAGTCTTCATTTCATTCTCACATTTCCAGAGCCCAATGGCAAGACCTTATATTTCAACTCTTCCAATCATCTGAAATTGAGGTGGACAGCTCATATTTCTATCCCAAATTTCTCTCCAATTATAATCACCTCAACGCCAATTTTTGCAAATTGATTTATTTTTGTTAACAGTCCTTTCACCTTGTTGTGTTTATAAATGCAAAAATTGAAGCTCAAACTCCGTCTCACCTGTGCTCATTGTCTCTCCCTGCTTCTGCGGCACGTGTGACAACGGGGTGCCGCGCCCACACCCTTCCTACACTTTTCCACTGTGGGAGCCGGAAGACGGCTGCGTGGTCAAGGATGCTTGCTTGCAATGCCTGCCAGTCTGGGTTCAATTCCCTGGCTACCCACATAAAGTCAGACAGACATTCATGTCCAGCAGCAAGAGACTTTGGCACGCCCCCTTAACACACACACACACTTACACACACGTAACTGGAGAATTTTGAGCTGGGAACATGGCTCAGTGTCTAAAGTGCTTACTTATACTTTTTCACTGGGAGGATTTCCATAGTTTTTTCTTTGGATAAACTTTCCTGGTACGTGATAAAGGCATAAAAATAAAATAGGAAATAATTAGCTACAAACTCAGACAGTTTGCTGCCCTATGTGGGCTAAGATTAGATAAACAGATGATTGAGAAGAGAGAGATGAGAGAGATGATAGTAAATAGATAGACTATAGCTAAAATAGAAACAGATAGCAATGGAGATACTGATATTGTCCCCTCTACCTCACACCACACACAAAAGCACTGCAAGTCAATTAAAGATTTGAGTATGAAAAGCAAACATTCTGAGCCAGTTGTGGCGGCACAAGCCTTTAATCCCAGCAATTGGGAGACAGAAGTAGGAGGATTGCCCTGAGTTCAAGGCCACCCTGAGACTACATAGTGAATTCCAGGTCAGCCTGAGCTAGAGTGAGACCCTACCTTGAAAAACTAAAAAAAGAAAAATTAATATAATGTTTACTCATACCTATTAAATTAGCAAAAGGAGATGTCTTTCAGTGTAAAAGTATAAAAATATGGGAAAGTAAAATTTCTAGTGAGGGTTTTTATTGGAGTCAGGTGAGGTAGCTCATACCTTTAATCCTAACAATTGGGAGAATAAGATAGGAGAATCACTGAGTTCAAGGCCAGCCTGGACTAGAGTGAGACCCTGCCACAAAGAGAGAGAGAGAGAGTTCCACTGGCATGGTTAATTGTACTGCCTGGTATATAGTCTCTGACTTAGGAATTCTATTCTTCAGCCTGACTCCCCAAAAACGCCTTTCAAATAAGCACCAGAAGGTATATGCAAAGATATTCATAGTAGCTTTGTGTGTATAACAAGAATTTAGAAGCAATCTGGTTGTCTGTCCATCAGAAGGAAAATGTGTACACAAATTACTATGTATTCATCCACTAGAAACCAAAAGCAACATTAAAATGTTTCCACGTGGATAAAGTTCTGCTTCCTGTCTCCAGAGCTCCCCACGCCACCCCACGTCTGTTCACTTTCTTTCGTGAACATGCGTACTTGGCATGGTATAGTAGATGTGCCGTGGTGTGTACGTGTGTGTGTGTGTGTGTGTGTGTGTGTGTGTGTGTGTGTGCGCGCGCACGCGTGCATGGCGGTCCCTGCACACAGGTGGAGGCGAGAGGAGGAGATGAGGCAAGCCCTTGCTCCCGTGAGACAGTCTCTTGACTGATTCTGGAACTTTCTCTTGTCACGAGCCCCAGTGATCCTCCAGCCTCTTGTCCCCACGGGACTGGGTTGCAGATGTGTGGGGCCACGCCCAGCTACTTATGTGGGTGCTGGGAAATCCAACAGTCTCAGCAACCCCCCAGGGCCCTCAGGCTTGTGCAGGAAACGCTCTTACCTGCCCGGCCATCTTCGCAGCCGCCTCTAGCTTTTCAGAGCCTTCCAGAAACCTGAGTCTCTGATCTCCCGCTTCCTGTGTTGACGTTCCGCTTGTATCACCTTCACTATTGCTCTGCAAAGTGTCACTCTTAGACGCATCACTGGGACACTCGTTCCAACAGCAGCAACAACCGAGTGTCCCCTTAGCATCAGAGTGTCATCAATGCTTTCTTTTCCAATTCTGTATAATTTGATATGAAAAAGACTTCAATGTTTATTTGCTTACTATTTCCTGAGATTGAAATTTTTCACATGCCACCAACTTTCTGCCGATATTTCTTCTATTTTACTCATCTATGGCATTTGCCAGTCTTTTTCTTTGTTTGTTTGTTTCTTCAGTTTTTCAAGGTAGGGTCTTGCTGTGTGGTGTCAGGGTGGCCTCGAACTCACAGTGATCCTCCTACCTCTGCCTCCCAAGTGCTAGGGTTAAAGGCGTGCGCCACCACGCCCGGCTTTTGCCATAGTCTTTCCCAAGTGTTCCCTAGCTCATTTTGTAATCAGAAAATAAGTTTGGAATTGAATTGAATTAAAAACCAGAATGAATGAATGAAAAACCTTCAAAGCAAAAGAAATGGCCACAGCGAAAGTAGTGGGCCCATGCGGAACCCAGCTAACTCCTATCGCAACCCTGTTTGACGGGCTCCTTTTGAACTGAGTGCATCATATACTTTTCTTGTCTTACATAACACCAGATGTAGGAGCCCTTAATGCTTGCTTCCACCTGGCTTGGAGAACAAGCAACACTTTATATAGACAGAAAGAATCTTGAGGGCAAGGGAATGTGTGCCAGAGCCCTGGACCCTACAAAGACTCTAGCATGAAAACATTCACCCTCGGAAGTCTTGAGAGCCCTAAATATACAGCCTTACCCCCTAAGTTTAACGTGTGCATTTCTGGCAAGGGTCCTAACCTTGTAACTTTTGAGATTTAAGGCAAATAAGCAGAACCAGAGCTAGAATGATTAAATAATACAGAGAGTGACTTTTCCTCCTGAAAATGCAAGCCACTTCCTCTGCCATTTACACAGCATCCTGTGACCCCTGGTATGTGTAGATATGTGTGTGTGTGTGTATGTTTGTGAGGAGAGAGAGAATGGACATGGCAAGGCCTCTTGCCATTTCAGATGAACTCCAGATGCATGCAGCACTTTGTGCATCTGGCTTTATGTGAGTAAAGGGAAATCAAAGCTGGGCCCTGCAGGCTTTGCAGGCAAGTGCCCTTTAACAGCTGAGCCACCTTCCCAGCCTCTCCTTGGTTTTCGTATTCCTTTGTAGGATTGTAGAGATTCCTGAGGACCATTGGCAGACAGCTTAGTTTGTGCTGACAGCTTATTCCAGCATTCAAAAACTCAGAAATTCAAACTGGGAATCAAATGCATGTTTAATATTTTTAAAGTATATATTTGCAGCTGAAAGAACAGCTACAGAACTATAATTACCAAGAACCTAACCCATGACCATCCTCAATCACTTCCTTTCTTTTTACTTAGGAGTAACTCACCACCGTCTGGATTTTGACAGATGGTATCAGACAGCCCAGATTTTTAAAGAGGGTTTGGATCATGGAGCCTTGAGCAGACACTCTCTTCCTTTGGGGATAGTCACCAGAATGCTAGGAAGAGCTGCGTAGGAGATGGTGTCCAGAAAAGCAAGCACTCAGGATTTAGCCAGCAACGACCTGATGGAACCAGATGGTTAGCTGATACCAAGTTTTATGCTTGTCCAAGGAAAGGAAAGCAGCCAGAGTGGACACATTTGTCCTGTTTTTATCGCCTTCATGGGTAAATGCTACAAGAACGTAAAAGCATTAGTATTTTATAAAGCAGGGCTGAGGTGTAGCTTGATGATAGAGTGTTTGTCTCGCATATACAGGACTTGGCTTAATTAATTCCTAGCACCAAAAAAAAACAAAAAAAAAAAAAAAGGTGATGTCAGTACTGACCCAAAATATGGTATATGATACAATTTTCTCTATGAATCATTAGGTGTTGGAGATGTGCTTCTATTTTCACTCATTTGGAGTTCTGTTATGTTTTGAGTATCATACGAAACAAATAGCTTTGTTCTAAAGCTACAATTATCATGAGTAAATATATCTCACAAAGTTTATTTAAAAAGAAAAAAAAAAACTAACCAAAACCAGACTTCGGTTTATATTTTTAAAAAGCTCCCTTGGGAACTGGAATTTACATTTGAGACCCTGATTTAGCGAAAAGATTTATAAGGGCACATGTAGAAATACAAGTCCCTACTGGGTGATGAACCAGGGCTGAGACATAATTATGGTCTCTCTGCTCTCCATTCCACTGGAAACTGCTCCCAGGAGCCCCAGGGTGAGGTGGTTGGCAAGGACGTCAGAAATGTTCTCTGCAATGCGACCACCTGAGTCAGCTTCCCGTTCACCAGTGTCAATGTAAAGGCCATTAGGAGATAGTACACAAATTATTACAGATATTAAAGTTAACGGGAATACTTACTTCATTTGGAACCAATGTCGATATGTTTTAAAGACCTTGAAGCCAAGTTTAGTTGGGCTTGTGAGTTATAATTTAAGGCTTTTGTTCAGTTTACCCAGTCAGAAGTAAAGTGCCCTAAACAAAAAAAAAAAAAAAAGTCCCTGAGTAAAATGTGAAAATAGTCCAAGAATAGAAAAAATGAATTTTCCTTTAAAAAAAATACTAAAATTGCTTCATAATTTGCTAAAATTTTTCATGAGGGAAGTAGCATCATGACAGACCTATCCCCTTTACAATGTCCCCCAAATTTTCACTTTGTGGGACAGGGGAGGGAACTGTTTTTCAGCCCCAGAAGGAACCACAATTTTCACAGGCTGCAGAAGTGGGGAAGGCAGCTCTATTTAGCTACCAGGGACACAGCAATGAACTGGTCCAACCAGAAAACTCAAGCAGCCGGGTGAGAACACACGGGTTTCAGGTATACACGGGGTTGGAGTCCAGGATTCAGTCGTGTAAGGAGAGAAAGATCCATCAAGGAGCTGTGGGGGGCGGCAGGGGGGAGCATCTGTTCTTTCTCTCCATGATGCCCTCCCCCCCCCCCCAACCAGACGTAGACCCTCAGCTCGGCTTAAGATGGCTGCATGGCTAAACACAAGAGGGTCTCCACCCTGAAAGCCTGTCAGAGTGTAACCGTTCTCGCAAAATCTAAGGCGTTGCCAGTTCTTACTAAAAGAAATATGCAGGCTGTAGAGATGGCTTAGCGGTTAAGCGCTTGCCTGTGAAGCCTAAGGACCCCGGTTCGAGGCTCGGTTCCCCAGGTCCCACGTTAGCCAGATGCACAAGGGGGCGCACGCGTCTGGAGTTCGTTTGCAGAGGCTGGAAGCCCTGGCGCGCCCATTCTCTCTCTCCCTCTATCTGTCTTTCTCTCTGTGTCTGTCACTCTCAAATAAATAAATAAATAAATTTTTTAAAAAAAGAAATATGCACATCAAGTGCTGCGCAGGCGGAATAGGTAAAGTTATAAAAAGTCAGAAATGTCCAAATATATCCTAGAACGTCAGCAAGGCAGATTGCTCAGATTTTCCTAGAAGTCTGACAGTCAAGCTCCTTATGCTGTTGGTTTGTGTTTTGGTGGTTCCCAGAATTAGTGATGGTTAATAATTGTCAATGTGACAGGGCCTAGGACCGTCTAGCAGACAAACCCTTTACCATTTCTTTTGCGGAGTAGCTTCATGGAGTTGCTTGGGTAGATTGAATCTAAATGTGAGTGCCGTTACCCCACGGCCGGGGTCCTGGACTGCATAAGTAGAGATAGTGATGGGTGGGAGAGATGGCTCAGTGGTTAAGGCGCTTGCCTGCAAAACTTAATGACCCGTTCCATTCCCCAGTTCCCACATAAAGCCAAATGCACAAAGTGGCGCATGTGTCTGGAGTTCATTCGCAGTGGCTACAGGCCCTGGCATGCCCATTCCCCCCTCCTCTCTCTCTCTCTCTCTCCCTTTCTCTCTTTCTCTCTCTGTGTTTGTCTCTGTCTACGTGTCTATCTCTCTCTGCTTGAAAATAAATTAATTAATTAAAAGAAGGCAGTGAGGAGGACATCAGCATTCCCCATTCTCTGCTCCCTGACTGCACATTGAATGAGACCAGCTGCTTTAGGCCCCAGTTACCATGTCTTCCCAGACATGATGACTACTTCCCCTCAAACTGCAGGATGAAGCAAACCTTTCCTCCCTCAAGTTTCTTATTGTCAAGTATTTTGTCACAGCAAAAAAGGAAGCAGTTGATCCAGGATTGAACCCAGGGCACAGCACATGCTAGGCAAACACACTACCACCAAGCTCAATCCCTACCCCAAGTAAGTTCCAGCTAAATAAACCATTTCAGATTATTATTTTAATCCTATTTAGTTACACTGGGTAAGATATTGGCCATTAATTGTTAATCCCCTACAGCAATATTGTGTATAAACTTTTCTAATTTTTTGAGATTTTTTTTTCTAGGATTTTAAAAAATTTATTTCAGAGTGATAGAGGTAGAGAAAGAGAGAAAGAGAAAGAATGGGTGCTCCATGACCTTCAGCTGCTGAAAACAAAATCCAGATGTGTGCTTCCCCTTGTGTGCATGTGTGACATTGAGCACTTGGGTCACTGTGCATCTGGCTTCTGTGGGACCTGGAGATTCGAACATGAGTCCTTAGGCTTCACAGGCAAGCACCTTAACTGCTAAGCCCTTTTCTAGGCTTTTTGAGTATTTCACTGTTGTGGCATTATCAGCAGTCCACTATTTTTGCTTTTCATAAATATTTTATTATATTTTAATCACATTCAATGTGAGGCTTGTCTCATAGGTTAATCTCATGAAGTGTTTATGGAAACTTAGCACAGTTTCCGAAACCAAACACATCAGGATTTCTCTGAAGAAGAATAAGTTCCTTTCAGCTAATTTGTGCAAAGATCCATCCATCAACAAACAATCGATCTGCCTGTAGACATTTTACCTGGGAATGGGATTCAGGGATGTCCTGCGTAGTTCTAATGATAATAGAATATGACTCGTGGACCATAAGCTACATAAAATACGACATAGGAACTTCCCTAAAATTACTGCATCAATAACAGGTGAATCTTTCCCATGACTTTCCAGCCTCTCTGGCAGGCAACACAGCTTTCCACAATGTAATGCAAAAGCAAAGCATTCAGATTTACATAGGCCTCTTCTCAGTCCAGGCACACTATATCTTTATCCCTGAGTTTGTGATATTCAAAGATCAAAGAGAATAAGTGCCATAAAATTTAGCCCAATAAGAAAAATGGTTTATCAAAGGCTCAGGATCCATTGTGGAAAAGATAGTGGAATGAATGTGAGAGGCAAAGGATGGGTAGGACTGCTTGCAATGCAATCGTCCAGACAGAAATTGGCCTTGATATCCATGACCTCACAGTGCCTAATGCTATCATCACAAGACCCTCTTAATAGGAGGAAAAGATGATAATGTCAAAGTAAAAGACAGACTAATGGAGAGAGGGAGAGGGTATGATGGAGAGTGGATTTGTGAAGGGGAAAGTGGGTGAGGAAAGGGAATTATCATGGTTTATTGTCTGTAAGTATGGAAGTTGTCAATAAAAAAAAAATGTCAAGGGCTGAAGAGATGGCTTAGCGGTTAAGGCACTTGCCTGCAAAGCCTAAAAATGCTTGTTTGACTCTCCAGGTCCCACATAGCCTGATGCAAAAGTGACACAAGCGTGCAATGTCACACCTACGCACAAGGGGGCACATGCATCAGGAGTCGTTCACAGCAGCTGGAAGGCCCTGGCACACCCATTCTCTCTCAATCTCTCTCTCTCTCTCAAAAATAAAATTTAAAAAAATGTAATGCCAAAGAAAAGATTTATCCTCCAGATTCAATTAGGTAGGTCTAAAAGTTGGTATAAATGTGAAAATAATCTATGAACCAAATATTTATTTATGGAGGCAGAAGTATTTTTAGCAATTGACCTTTCGAACTAACTAGCAACATGAAAAATTAGGAAGGAACAGCAGATCGGAAGCAGAAATAAACAAAATGAAATAAGCAAAATGAAAGTGCCCATCACACAATCTGTGATATTGGAAAGATTCAACATACATAATGAGAAATAGGGAAGCCAGACGCTGGCTTCAGCAACTGAACAATTGATGTTGCCTGAAAATGAGCCTCGCACCATTACTCAAAGAAGGACAATTCTGATGCTAAGTCGCCTATTGCACCCAAGAGTTCGGAGGTCTCATTAAAGGACAATTGCAAAGAGATCAGAGCAAAAGAGCACACCTCATTGAATATAAGTCATCTAGAATATAATAGCCTGCCCATGGTCGTAAATAAGGAATGGTAATATTTGTCTGCACAAAATAAAAGGAGCAGTTCATTGAAGTTTGTAAAGCAAACCTGTCTGTTTGGTCAGCTATCTGGAATCATGTTCCCCTCCCCAGCTGGAAATGAGGACTCATCAGTGTCATTGGCAGCCACTTCCAATAGCAATGATTTTCAGCTGCAAGGAAAACTCGCTACATTACTGGTAAGTATGAAATCTCCCAAACCAGTCACATGCTTAATATCTCCCTGGTGTAATCATGGGCTCAACCACATGGAATGTGGATGGCTCATCTCAATTTCAAAGAGCGAAAGTATATTACAGTTACTGATTTATGAATGTTGAACCATCCTTTGTCCCTGGACCAAAAACCATGGAACATGGACTGAGGGGGTGGCTCAGTAGTGAACGACACTTGCTTGCAAAGCCTGCATGCCCAGGTTCAGTTCCCCAGTGCCTACCCATAAAGCTAGATGCCCAAAGTGGCACTTGTGTATGGAGTTTATTTGTAGCAGGAAGAGACCTGTGCAACCATCCCCCACCCATCAATAAATACAATTATTTTTAAAAATATGGAATACTTGGGCCAAAGAGATGGAGTAGCAGTTAAGGCATTTGCCTGCAAAGTCAAAGGACCTTGGTTTGATTCCCCAGGACCCACGTAAGCCAGATGCACAAGGGGCGCATGCATCTGGAGTTCATTTGCAGTGGTTGGAGACCCTAGCGCACCCATTTTCTCTCTTCCTTTCTCTGCCTCTGGTGTGCCCATTCCCTCTCTCAATCTCCCCCCTCCCTCTCTCTCTCTCATAAATAAATAAAGTTTAAAAAATATATGGAACACTTCACAAATTTGCATTTCATCCTTGCAGATTAGCCATGCTAATCTCTATGTCAATTTTTGTATATGTTCTACTACAGTGAGCACAAGTCGATCCTTCGAGGGTCCCTTATGCAATACAATACCTACGAGTGAATTCTCTTCTAAGGGACACCAAGACTGAAAGTCCCAGTGGGCTTTACTTTGCCTATTGCATGTGAAAATCAAATCTGCTCCAAAGAATGGTGGCTCTTAACTCACAAACTCCAAAGCCAGACAGAACCTGTTAGCTACATAACTTTGGGTGAGTTCTTTAAAATCTCTGTAACTCTCTTGTTCAAATAGAGTTAAAAGCATTTACCCCTACTGAATCCCAAGAGGAATTAAGTCCATAATACAAAGGAATTCAAACAGGTCCTTGGGCTATGAAAATTATGAAAGGATTACCTGTAACCATTAGAAAATATTTTTAGGGCTGAAAGGATAGCTTAGTGGTTAAGGCATTTGCCTGCAAAGCCAAAGGACCCAGGTTCAATCTCCCAGGATCCATTTTAGCCAGATGCACAAGGGGGCACACGCATCTGGAGCTTGTTTGCAGTGGCTGGAGGCCCTGGTGCACCCATTCTCGCTCGCTCTCTCTCTCTCTCTCTCTCTCTCTCTCTCTCTCTCTTTCTCTCTCCTTCTTTCTCTGTCAAAAAAATAATTAAAAATAAATATTTAAAAACTGATAATTGCTTTTAAAAAAGAAAATATTTCTAACTTTAAATTAAAATTCTCTACAATGAAACAAATATAGACATGAAGTCAATCAAGACCCTGTAATAAATACCCAAACACAAATGTTTGCTTTCTATGCTTGGTGTCCATTGTACATAGTTTCCATTTCTAAAGAAAGTAGTACAAAGAGGTAGAATAAGTCCCAGTATTATGCAGCTACCATAGCTTGTACATGTACTTCGTGATATTATCCTTATTTTGTCCCTTCCAGCCCACTTGGCTGTCCTCAGAGAAGTTACACAAACAATGAATTGCATTTCACATGGCTTTGATGTGGACAGGTGAACACATGAAGACCTATCTTGGATTTGCATCCCTCTTTCCAGTTGGAAATAATAGTTTGGAAAGAAAGAAGACATGAGAAATGAACAGCTATGTAAATGAGGTCGAAGGATTGTTCTCCTTGGCTCACCTATGGATGCTAATGTCTGAAAGCCAGACCCATGGTGGGCCAAGGGCAGAAGGTCAGAAGGAAATGCACTTGAAAGATAGCTGTCTCCGCTGAGCAAGGGCATGACATCAAACAAAAATCTGAGCAGGAGGATAGAACCACCCAAAGGCACCACAATACCATAGCCCAGGGTCAAAAATATTTGTGGGAGGGCTGGAGAGATTGCTTATCACTGAATAATAGCAAAGGACAGTGTCCGTTGACACGGCCTGTCAAAGATGAGCAAAGGTGGGTCTTCCTGGTAGAAAGGTGTCAGGGAGCATGGCCGGCTGGCTGGCTGGCAGCAGCAGTGTCCTGTGTCAGTGACCACGGACCACAGCATGGCCTTCAGTACTGCAGATCCAGAGATAAACTGTGTCTTCCCACTGGACTGATCAGATATGAGTCACATGCCAAAGAGGTTAGTCATGCCTACAGGGTGATAATGGATGAGAAGAAATGAATCTGATGCCCCTGGGGATTTGTTTCTCCAAATTTGGGGTAGCTTAGGAAGGAGTTAAGTCCGCAAGTCTGAGTTAGCACATAGGATTAATAGATGCCAGATGCTAAGCCTCAAAGATATTCTTTCTTAAATTTTATTTATTCATTTTCAAGCAGAGAGACATAGAAAAGAGACAGAAAGAATTGGCACACTGGGGCCTTCAGCCACTGCAAACGGACTCCAGACACAGGCGCCACTGTGTGCATCGGGCTCCACGTGGGTCTGGGGAATCAAACTCTGGTCGCTAGGCTCTCTAGGCAAGCGTCATAACTGCTGATCCGTTTTCTCCAGCCTAATGTTCCTTCCTGATGCAGCCGATTCTCCCTCCAGGAGCTTCGGTGACCCACACAGACAGAGGGACGTGGATGCCTCTTGCCACATGTCCCTGTGCCCACTAGTCAGATTGGACAGAAGTTTGATACTGGTATGAAGGTTCCATCGGTGTACTTCAATGCAGGGAAGATGAGAACAAAAATAAATAACTTGTCTGCTAAACTACACTCCGTACTTAGGGACCGTGTAGATTGACATTGTGGTGCCGTCTCCTGCATCCCCGCAGGCTGGCATGCGCCAGTGGTGACACACAGCGAACAGAAATGCAGAAGTGGGTCCCTCTCTTGAGGATGATACAGCTGGGCCCAGCCTAAGTACATCTCTATGTGGGGTATTGAGACATTGGCATTCCAGTGCCACCCTACCTGCTGCTCTCCTGCCCTCCTGGCTCTCCGTTGTCTTCCTGCAGTAAGCCCTTTTTCACATTCCTATGACATCGTAGTGGTGATGACATCCACATCCACTGTGAATGACCACATGCTGATTGAGAACAATGGACATAACATTTCCAGTGCCTGGATATGTGGGTTCCTTCCCCGGACCTCAGAGCATGACATGAATACAAAGTAAGTCTGTGAAAATGCTCCGGTAAGATAATGCAGCTTGGGCTGGGGAGATGGCTCAGCGGTTAAGGCACCTGTCTGCCAAAGCCTAAGGACCCAGGTTTGACTCACCAGAACCCACGTATGCCAGATGCACAAGGTGGTGAATGTGTCTGGAGTTCGTTTGCAGTGGCTACAAGCCCGGGTGTGCCCATTCTCTCTGTCTCTCCCATTATAGCTGTGTGTCTCTGCTTGCAAATAGATAAATAAAAATATTTTCAAAATAATAAAAATAGGGCTGGAGAGATTGCTTAGTGGTTAGGGTGTTTGCCTGCAAAGCCAAAGGACAGAGGTTCAATTCCCCAGGACCCACATGAGCCAGATGCAAAAAGTGGAGCATGCATCTGGAATTCATTGGCAGTAACTGGAGCCCTGAAATGCCCAGTCTCTCTCATTCTCTTTCTCTCTCTCTCGCTCTTTCATAAATAAATAAAATAATAAAATTAATAAATAAATAATATGACTGCTCTTGGTGCCCAACAGCCCTTCATCCTCCGCTTTACCCACAAAGACTAAAGGGATCCATATCGAAGCACATTATAGCATTGTGAGACCTTCATGGCCCACCGTTGTTCCCTGGGTTGACTCCATCCACAGCATCTGTGATGATGTTGAACTGCAGGTCCCTCCCCTCACCCCTAAATTCATATGTTGAAGTCTCAGCTCTCAGTCGTTCAGAATGATTGGAAACTGGGAATTAAACGAATGATTAGATTAAAAGAAGACCATAAGGCGGGATTCCACCTCCAACATGCCTGGTGTCCTAATAAGAGGAGAGCAAGGATAAATGTATCCAAAGGAATGGTCGCATGAGAAGAAAAGAAGCCATTTTTCGCCTGAAGAGTGAGTTCTCAGAGCCAGCGCCTCCCACAGCCCCTTCTTCTTGGGCTCCAGTCTTCAGAACTGTGAGGAAACACGTCTGATGCTGAAGGCATCCTGTCTGCGATATCTTGTTATAACAGCTCTAATATACTAATACAGTAGGATTGCCTACTTGAGGGTTTCTTGGCAAATGCAGGAAATAGTAAAGAGAGTTAGAAAATCTTTTTTAGAAAAGTAGACTCATCCTTACTTGTGTTCAAGAAGAATCTGGAAGCCATGCCGGGGCATCACACTGGTCGGACCAACCGGCCCCACTGGCCTTTCTAACATTGAGATTCTATCACTTTTCTCACTCTGCGCATCAATTTTTTCCATGGAAGAATTGTCAACCACCATCATCAAAAACACCAGTTCGAGGCTCGATTCCCCAGGACCCACGTTAGCCAGATGCACAAGGGGGCGCACGCGTAGGAGTTCGTTGGCACACCCATTCTCTGTCTCTATCTGCCTTTTTCTCTCTCTCTCTGTCACTCTCAAATAAATAAATAAAAATAAACAAAGTTTTTAAAAAACTAAATTATGCGATGATTTTTGCTGGACTCATTTGGTCCCTCCTTCCTTCATTCCCTAATGTCTCAAACACATGACCTCTTATTGCTGCCATCCTACTTCTGCCACTGGAGGGGGGTAGGAGTACTTGAAATTGGCGCTGGATAGTAGATGGGATCCTACCAAGTGGGAGAGAAAGGACTGTGAGTGTCTTTCCAGGGGAGAAGGAAGGGAATGACCCGCTCTCCCCCATCAGAGTCACAACGAGAGGAGGCTGTCTTTAAAAAAAAAAATACTACAATTCCCATGAGAAAACAGCATGCCGGGATCTTCTGCTAGGCTAGAGGATACAAGACTGTTCCACTTTTTTGGTGCTAAAGGACTGCTCATTTTAGGAACTGTAATCTGCACTAAGCTATGAGCAAGTCTAACCCATTCTGTTGAGAAAAAAAAGAAGAACAAGCTCATTGGCTATAGCTAACAGCACATTTTCATGCTGGTCAGTGAATTCCCTCTCTAATAGCACAGAATCATCTAGAAAAAATGTGACCGGGAGGACTTGTTTTGTGATAGGGCTGTGTCTATTTACCATGCGCAGGCCCTGGGGGAGAGGAGGGGAGACTGAGTCCAGATGGTTCATCTTGTCAACTTGATTAGGTTGAGCAGTGTCTCAATGGTTAGTACGACAGACCTCTAGGTGTGCCCGTGAGGCGGGTCTGGGGATGATTAACCCACCCTAAATGTGAGTGGCACCTTTCTATAGCTTAGAGATCTTACGGAATAAAATGGACGAAGTAAGGGCTCAGTGGCTACAAGAACTTTCCGCATGTTGCACTTACGTTCTCACCGCTAGGACAAAACACCAGACCAAAAGCAGCTCGTGCAAGGAAAGGATCTGGCTTCCTGTCTCGAGGGGAGTCATCATGGCATGCAAAGCATGGTATGAGCAGGAAGCTGCTGTCACATAGCTGGGTGGCGCTGACCTCAGTATTGGACTTGGAGCTGGGCTAATAAGCCTCATGGTCTGCCCCACCCTCTCCAGTGACACACCTCCAGCAAGGCTTCATCTACCAAACGTCCACCCGCTAGGGACCAGCTAGTCAAAACCCATGAAGTTATAGGGAGCATCTCATTCAAATCACCACACCGTGAAAGCCTGATGGCCTGAGTTCAGATCCCCAGAAGCCACAAAAAGCCAGAAGCAAAGTGGCAGCCCCATCTGCAGTCCCAGAGTACCTATGGCAATGAGAGACAGTCAAGAGAATGCCAAAGCCAGCAGGCCAGGTGGTCTGGCATTCACAGTGGCAAACAGCAAGAGACACCCTGTCTCAAACAAGATGGAAAACAAGGGCCAGCATCCTGAGGATGTCTTGTGACCATCCTGTGCGCAGGTGGCACAAGTGTGCCCATATATATGCATGCGCGTGTGCGCACACACACACAGTGGAAAAAAAGAGATCCCACTAGTATACCTCTCTCCACCTCCTCCTCCTCCTCCTCCTCTTCCTCCTCCTCTTCCTCCTGACTTGCATGATGTAGCTGCTTGGCTTGACCACACTCCCCGCCAGGACAAGTGAAGCCTCCGAAACCATGAGCCAAAATGAATCCTTCTTTTCTTAAGTTTGGCAAGTGCTCTGTCATGGAAACTGAGAGCTGACTACCACAGTCATAACTGCTCCCCAAAAGTGAATGGCACTTTGATGTCAAAAGTTAACGCACAGGGCTGGAGAGATGGCTTAGCGGTTAAGCGCTTGCCTGTGAAGCCTAAGGACCCCGGTTCGAGGCTTGATTCCCCAGGACCCACGTTAGCCAGATGCACATGAGGGCATACGCATCTGGAGTTCATTTGCAGTGGCTGGAGGCCCTGGTGCACCCATTCTCTCTCTCTTCTCTCCCTATCTGCCTCTTTCTCTGTCTGTCACTATCAAATAAATAAAAATAAAACAAAAAAAATTTTTAAAAAAAAGTTAACACACAGCCTCGGTGTCCCTGAAGTATGTTTAAAGTGATCACAATGGCACTTTCATGTTACACACATTTTACCACAATGAAGAAAGTAACATGGTTTTTTGTTTGTTTGTTTGTTTGTTTTGTTTTTTGTTTTTTAACGTAGGGTCTCACTCTGGCTCAGGCTGACCTGGAATTCCCTATGTAGTCTCAGGGTGGCCTCGAACTCACCGCAATCCTCCTACCTCTGCCTCCTGAGTGCTGGGATTAAAGGCGTGCGCCACCACGTCCGGCTAAGTAACACAGCTTTAATCTCACGGGATAACACTTGTAAGGATGTTAAATCTCCTAAGAGAATAAGTAACCAACTCAGAGAGCCACCGTGGCCGGCACGCTGGAGCGGGTGGGAAGTGAGGGCGCAGTGTATCATCTACGCTCCGAGATGTCTTTTGCTTAAACGGATACCCGCCGTGAGCTTATCCATAAAACGCCAGTCACATTGCCACGGTGGGTTTTGCAGAGTTGCATTCTACTGCTGTTTGAGTCATTTTTCTACAAGCTACTAGTCTACTGTTTTTGAAAGAGGAGGTCAAGGCCCAGGGTGGAGGGCCAGACTCCAGATGCTGTGGCTCACACTGTCAGAACCAAATCCACTCTTTCCACTTGGATTGTGACTGGAAAGGAGAATGGCCCCTTTCCAGGAAAAAAAAAAAAAAAACTTTCTGTTCCGAGTCTGCCTTAAACGTAGGATTTTATGTTCAGCTCTTAGTTCTGTAGAGTAACACAGACTATGTCAATTGGGCTCTTTTTGTATGCAAAGCATGCCACTGTCTCGGGGCTATGGCAGAACAAAACAGCATGCTCCTGCCATCACCAAGCTTAGACTCTGGATGGGGTGTCGGGACATGTTTCTAATTAGTGATGGTTACCCTGAAGAGATTACCAGGGAAGATTAATTACAATGATTCTTCTCGTAGCGCCAAAACTGTTTCCCTCGGTTATTATTTCAACTCCTTGTCATCTATATTGTAATATAATTTTGACTTGCAGTTTAAATTCCAATGGCAGTAACAACACTCAAAAACGAAATAATAATTAGATCAAATTCTAGTTCAGTGAGCCTGACTTTCCTTTCAATATGCAACAACATGTAAGTCAAATTTTGTTTTCCCCTTCCCAAGATGACCATGTGGCCTTCAGTCCTGGTCAGTCCTGAACAGCTGAGTGACCCTCCAACTTGGCTAGTGAGCTGGGTAAGTGTCCGCACACCTCACTGCCTCTGTGGGAAGTGGGACCAGAGGTCGTCTCTGTGGATGGATCATGTTGCCATGAGATCCTGTTGGCTACCTGGACATAAAAATAATATGAAATAGTACATACGTAAAGCATTTACCAACTACTTCTTTGAAACATTTTATTTCCTTTAATCCTCACTAGGGCCTTGCCAAGCTTTGCATAAATGTCCCCAGTGGCCATGTGTCAAGGGCTTGCTTGGTTCTCACTACTGGGAGGAAATGAAGCCTTTAGGAAGAAGGGTCTAGTGGGAGAAAATTGGGCTATTGGGGATGTGCTTTGGAGGAAACAGAGGGAGCCCAATCCCTTCTTTTTTTTCTCTGTTTTTTTTTAATACTTTGGTTTTATTTGTTTATTTCACAGAGAGCGAAAGAGGCAGAGAGAGAGAGAGAGAATGGGCACACTAATGTCTCCAGCCACTGCAAATGAACTCCAGACACATGCATCACCTTGTACATCTGGCTTATGTGGGTCCTGGGGAACTGAACCTTGGTCCTTAGGCTTTGCAGGCAAGCGCTCTCAGCCCTTTCCTCAGTGCTTGTTTCTTAGGCATTGGGCGAACAGACTTTTTCCCATGTGGAATCCTGCTACAATGTTCTTTGCAATGACTGTTCACAGCCATGAGGCCAACTGACCACTGCAAGCAAACCTCAAAACTGTAAGCCAAATAATTCTCTCTTAGTCTGAGTTGACTGGTTATCTGAGACACTTATCACAAAGTAACAGAAAATGGAATAACACAGTGCTGTCATTGTCCTATTTTGTTAATGGAGAAACTGGGGCAGGGAGAATTCAAGTACCCTGTCCAGAATCTCATAGCTAGATTTGAACTCAGTCTAAAGTCTCCCTATCAGCCACTCACAGACATGAGCCTGGCAGATGCTTCTCTCACCCAGCACCCAATGTGTAGCTTACACTAGCCCACGGGACCTGCTGGCCATGGGGCAGCCTTGCTGAAGGAGGGGACATAAGACGACAGAGCCATCCACATTGTACTCCTACCCAAGGAGACGAACTCTCCTTCCCTGAGGAGTCATGAAGCATATCCATCCTCTTTTTGCCAATCCATGGAGAATGAGGGCCTCAAAACGGCTCGCACAAACATTTTGTTTGATTAGAAAAAATTAATATAGAAAGCACTTGCTTTGTTAAAATTTTTACTTATTTATTTGCGAGCAGAGAGAGGGGGGACATAGAAAGGGTGTGTCAGGGCCTCTAGGCACTGTCAATGAACTCCAGATGCATGTGCCACTTTGTGCATCTGGCTTTATGTGGGTACTGGGGAATCAAACCCAGGTCATTAGGCTTTGCAAGCAAGCACCTTTTCACCCCAGCCCCAGAAAGTACTTTCTTAAAAAGGATTTTCTCTTCCACATTACATTTTTGTAAGCGTTCATTCTTAGCTATATAATGTGGAAATATTTTTTTATACTTTATTCATTTGCAAGCAGAGAGATTGAGAGAAAGAGAGAATGAGAGTTGGTGCGCCAGGGCTGCTCAATGCTGCAAACAAACTCCATAGACACTTGTCACTTTGTGCATCTGACTTTACATGGATAATGGGGAATTGAGCCTGGGCCATCAGGCTTTGCAAGCAAGTGCCTTTAACTGCTGAGCCATCTCTGCAGCCAAATGGTAAAAGTATTTTAAACATAGATTTCCTTTGCTATGCCCATCATAAATGCTCTTATTTCCTATAGGTAACTCCCACACAGAGTTAATTAAAATTACCAATTAGAAAGGAATTTTGAGAGGGTCCTCAGTTTAGCCCTCTTGGGTATAGGGAACAGCTCATAGTTCTCTAGCTCTTCCAACACTATTTCTACTTGTTCACATTGGTTGACATTGCCAGTTTCAAATACAGTGAAGAGCTGCAGAGATCACTCAGCAGTTAAGGTGCTTGCCTGCAAAGCCCCAGGACCCACATCAGCCAGCTGCACCAAGTGGAGCATGCATCTGGAGCTCATTTGCAGCAGCTGGAGGACCTGGAGCACTCATTCTCTCTGTGTGTGTCTCTCTCTGCCTATCTACCTCTATCTCTCTGCTTGCAAATAAATAAATAAAATATTTTTAAATCAAATACAGCAAAATTAGGTCATAATTCATAGGGTCCACTGTGATACAAGGGAAAGCCCAGCTAAAGAAAGTTTCATGTATTTATTTCCAGTGTTGATTTACTTACTTGCTCTAAAGTTACACAAGACTGATCTATTAAACCTTGGTAGTGTTTACTCATGAGTTGGTAGTTACTGATCAACAATAGTATTTTGAGATTATTCAAAGGTCCAAAATTGAATGTATCCACGTATGTGGAGGGCAGCAGTACTGTTGCCAATAACCAGCTTCTATCTATTTCTAGCCAAAAGGCAGGACTCGGTATTATGCGCCTCTGAAGTCAAGGGTGATCTTATTGATTTGCCCACTAGATGTACATGAGAGTGGCATGTGTCACTTCTAAATGGATGTACTTGCCATCCAGCGATGGACACACCAGTTCTCTCTGTGCCTGCAATTCTGGGGGCCTCGTCGTGGTACTGCCACAAAATGAAATAGCTGGGAATGTTCAGCCTGTAACAGCTGCCCTCAAACGTTCCCGACCCACAGCCGACTTTGTGCTAATGAGAAATAAACTCACATTGGACGGTGGTGATGGCTACTGAGCCACAGCCCTGTCCACCCTAACACAGGACTGTATGTGGTCCATGATGGGAGTTACACTGTGAAATTACTGAGAAATCACCTTCCTCGCTCAATAGCCAAGCACCATTTTAATTGATTTTGAAAATACGTACCAATGCATGGTTCTAAGGGGAACTAGGGAAGGTAATTTGCATAAGTCCATGTATTGATTCAAAAAATCGGTCTCTTTGCTTCTTTAAAAGCAGGTGATGCCAAAGATTAGTGGCAATACCCTACTGCAGAAGATACCATATGCTGTTGGTACGGAACATGGAGTGACCTGGCTAGAATCTGGAAGAGAGTCAGTCCACAGACAGTTAGCTCATCTAGTGCCAGAAGGTGCTTCATGAGCAACTGGAGGAAAATGGACAACAACTGTCCAAGCAACTCATGGTCTAAGCTACTCAGCAGCAAGCAACCTGACATGATGCTCATACAAGTGCAATAGTGGCACACAGCCAAGGTGGGTAACCACCTGCTCTTGATTTGGCCAACTGATCTGCTCAGTGGAATGGCTCCCATAGCTGGAGCTGGGAAACAAGTCAGAACCATATCCAAAAAAATGAGCCCACTCTCCATTATAAAGCTACCTCCAATCATGGGCTACACGAGAGCCTATACCTATTAAATTTTCTCTAAAATAATAATGGTTATCCCATCTATCCAGGGCTGACTTCACTCTCCATTGGAGAATTTGCTTCTCTTTGTCAGATGGAAGCGGATCCTGAGGAGAGAATCAGCCCATTGCAACTCTCCAGGGCTCCAGCTGAAACCAAGAGTAATTGGGAAAATGAGCAAGAGTGCTGCTTTCCTGGTGAACAAGGGTGAAGGAGATAGATACAGATGTGGTGTTTTGAATCAGGTGTCCCCCATAAACTTAGGTATTCTGAATGCTAGGTTCCCAGCTGATGGAGATTTGGGAATTAACGCTTCCTGGAGGCAGTGTATTGTTGGGGGCGGGCTTATGGGCATTATAGCCAGTGTCCCCTTGTCAGTGCTTGGCACACTCTCCTGTTTCTGTTGTCCACCTTATGTTGGCCAGGGGAGTAATGTCCACCCTCTGCTCATGCCATGGTTTTTCCTGCCATCCTGGCTCTTCCTCCTCAAGCCTGTAAGCCAAAATCAACCTCTTTTGTCCCACAAGCTACTCTTGGTTGGGTGATTTCTACCAGCAATGCGAACCTGACTGCAACAACAGAGAACACTCCACTCCTACCAAACCAGAGATCCAGACACACAGGGACTCCCAAGACCTTCTCATTGAAGTAGACCTAAAACAAACGCAACATGGCTCAGGGAAATTTGACAAAGAAGGGGTGGAAAGATTGTTAGAGCCACATGTTCGGACATTATGCACAGAGACATTGCCTCTTACCCATAACTGATGGCTAATCCCACAATGCACACCCCATATTTCCCAATGAGAAGGGTCCCTGCAGAGGAGGGAGGAAAGGGAGGAGGCTAACTATGGTACCAACATGGCTGTATACACACTGTATACATAACTAATAATAATAAAAAAAAGAAGGAAAAATCCTTTCAAAACACACACACAGAAAAAAAGCAGGTGATGTCACACATCTAATGATCAGTGTTCAACAAGAACATCCTTGTATATAAAGAATAGCCCATGGCTGGAGAGATGGCTTAGCAGTTAAGGCGATTGCCTGCAAAGCCTAAGGACCCATGTTCTACTCTCCAGATCCCACATTAGCCAAATGCACAAAGGTGAGGCAAGCGCAAGGTGGTACATGGCCACTAGGTGGCGCAAGTGTCTGGAGTTCTATCGCAGTGGCTGAGGCCCTGGCGTGCCAATCCCCCCCTTCCCCCCCCCCCTCTCCATCTCTAAAACAAAATTGAATAATATTTTTAAAAGAATAGTCCATTGCTGGGCTGGAGAGATGGCTTAGTGGTTAAGGCATTTGCCTGCAAAGCCAAAGGACCTCGGTTCGACTCCCCAGGACCCATGTAAGCCAGATGCACAAGAAAGTGCATGCACCTGGAGTTCATTTGCAGTGGCTGGAGGCCCTGGCATACCCATTCTCATTCTCTCTCTTTCTCTCTCTCTCTGTGCCTCTCTCTGTCTCTAGTAAATAAATAAATTTTAATAAAAAAAAGAATAGTCCATTGCAAATCAAAACCTTGTTTAGTTAAACCAATTCTGAACATAGAATGTAAATAGGCGTGACATATAAGCCATTGCCCTACTTCATGCCGGCATTATGAAGCTTATTAGAGGGCTGGTGAGCTCATCCTCTGTCAACAACATCGTGGGGCTGGCAGATCTGTTTCAAAACTGTCCTTATGAAGCAACGCTGGTAAGTGTAGAAGAGCCTCGCACCACCTTCCCTGTTAATCATCCTCCCGGTAGGTAAAATTGGGCTTTCCAAGTATATTCTCCAAGATCCAGGAAGTTCTGGTTTCCAAAGTACATTCTTGTTTGCACAAAGGGATACATGAATGGGAAAAATGATTCAGAAAAATAAAGACCAAGGCTCTCAAATTCTAACCACATCATTTTTGAGGTTAAGAGCAAAGCTCTATTGGCTTTCTTTTTTTAATTTCAAAAAAAAAATTTTTTTTTCTACCATGTCGATATGGGAAATGTCACGTTGAGAAAAAGAAGAAAAACACTTTCTGAGACTTGGCTAATCTGTCCAAATGCCAGAAGATATTATGATCAAACTTCTATACTGGGAGAAATCTGGACAATGAGATGTTTACACAGAGCCATCCCAATGACAGTTCACACAGAGAAGCACCTTGGGACTGGTCATTCATCACCCAGGGGGCACACACTGAAACTGAGTGTGCATTCACTTGGTACATAACAGTAATTTATTGTAACATAAGTCTCCATAGAACATAAGGAAAATTCTCACAAATAGTAATGTATCAAGCTTTGTGATTTTCACTCCTAAGTGAAAAGAATACAATTATTTTTCATATTGTTTAGAGATCAAAGCAATGAAATTAAAGATTTTTTAGTATCCTCTTCATAACTTTGTGTTGCTTGAAAATTTTTACGTGGAACATGTATTCCTTTCATAATGCTTTTTATTTTAAAAATTATTTTTCTGGAGAAGCAAGTTTTGGAGTGAAAAGTTTATTAATTTGATTTTATTCTGCATTTATTCCTTCCTGTTGTTTTTTCCATTTGTTGCTTATTAATTAGAAAAATGAAAACTTGGGCTAGATGGATGTATTAGCCAGTAAGGCACTTGCCTGCAAAGCCAAAGAACCCAGGTTCGATTCCCCAGGATCCACGTAAGCACAAGGTGGTGCATGCATCTGGAGTTTGTTTGCAGCAGATGAAAACCCCTGGACCATCCACTTTCTCTCTCTCAAACAAATAAAATAAATTAAATTTTAAAAATGAAAACTTATTTAGGATACCTGGTTGATAAGAATAAGGACTCCTCATGTATTTATTATAATGTGTCCTTCTCAGATGTTTATTCATGTGCATATAGCATGCATACATTTGTGTATGTGGCCTTGCATGCATCTAGGCACACATGTGTGTGACAGGCGAAGGTCAGAGGTCAACAAGTTTTCCTCAATCACTCTCACCTTAATTGTTTTTTTTGGTTGTTTATTTGTTTGTTTGTTTGAGACATGGTCTCTCACTGAATCCACAGCTCACTAATCTGGCTAGAGTTAGCCATCAAGTCCTTGGAAATCCTCCTGCCCCCACCCTCCACCTCCCCAGCACGAGTATCACATATGTGTATTACATATACATATGTGTATTACATATACATATGTGTGTTGCCGTGCCCAGATTTTACATCAGGGGCTGCAGATCAGAACTCAGGTCCACATGCTTGGATAGCAAGCACTTTACCAATTGACCCATCTCACTGGCCCAAATTATATATATATATTTTTTTTTTAATTTTTATTTTTAATACATGTGGTTTGACTCAGGTGACCCCATGGCAGGTTCCCAGCTGATAGCAATTTGGAAATTAAAGCTTCCTGAAGGAAGTGCATTGTTGGGGGCGGGCTTATGGGTGTTATAACCAGCTTCCTCTTACCAGTGTTTGGCACACTCTCCTGTTGCTGTTGTCCACCTGATGTTGGCCAGAACGTGATGTCCACCCTCTGCTCATGCCATCATTTTCCCCTGTCATCATGGAGCTTCTCCTCAAGTCTGTAAGCCAAAATAAACCTTTTTTTCCAATAAGCTGCTCCTAATCAGGTGTTTTCTGCCAGCAATGTGAACCTGACTTCAACAATATATTTATTTGTCATAGAGAGAGAGAAAAAAGAGGGGCAAAGAGAGAAAGAAAATGTGCACACCAGGGCCTACAGCCACTGCAAAAGAACTCCAGACACATGTGTCACTTTGTGTATCTGGCTTATGTGTGTACTGAGGAATCGAACCTGAGTCCTTAGGCTTCACAGGCAAGCACCTCAACTGCTAAGCCATCTCTCTAGCCCTATATTATTATTTTTTAATCAACTCAGTAATTGTACATATTTGTGGAGGTACATTGTGATACTTCAACAGGTACGAACAAAGAGTACTAATCAGAGCAGATTAATTTACCTATCTCTAACCTCAGATGCTTATCTTTCTTTGTGTTGGGGATATTCAGAACAATTCAGGATTTTAAGGCATGAATATTCTTCTCTGAAAGTAAATTGATAGAATAGAACAGCCTCTCTTTGGTAGGTTAAGCTGGTCTTATGTGAAGACAAAAGTGAGGTGTCTCTTGAGCCGGGCGTGGTGACGCATGCCTTTAATCCCAGCACTCGGGAGGCGGAAGTAGGAGGATGACTGTGAGTTCGAGACCACCCTGAGCTAGAGTGAGACCCTACCTTGAAAAACCAAAAAAAAAAAAAAAAAAAAAAAGTAGGTGTCTCAAAGATGGTTCAGGGCTGGAGAGATGGCTTAGCAGTTAAGGCGCTTGCCTGTAAAGCCTAAGGACCCAGGTTCAACTCTCCACATCCCAAGTAAGCCGAGGCAAGCCCAAGGTTGCACATGCCCACTAGGTGGCGCAAGTGTCTGGAGTTTCACTGCAGTGGCTGAGGAACTGCCCTGCCAATTCTGTCTCTAAAATTAAAAAAGAAAAAACAGATGGTTTACAGTTTTTCTGACTGCCTGCTTCTTCACGAAGCCTGTCGCTATTCAAGCAGGACCAGCACTTGAATTGCTCATCTTTGCTTACTTGCTCCACGGTGAGCAACACACATTTCACTCAGTGAGCATTTCCCATTTCCCTGGATCCCCTCACAACCGGAAAACTTCCAACTATCGGAAATATGTGTCCTCTTCCCTTGTAAACTAAATGCAGAAGGGCAGGCATTTTTCATTTACCTGCAACTACTAAGCCAAGAACCCCTTCAAGTTAGGAACTTTTTTTTCTTTAATTCCCCACACAAGGCTGGAGAGATGGCTTAGTGGTTAAGGCACTTGCCTGTGAAGCCAAAGAACCCAGGTTCAACTCCCCAGGACCCATGTAATCCAAATGCACAAGGTGGCACTTGCGTCTGGAGTTCGTTTGCAGTGGCTAGAAGTCCTGGCGTGCCCGTTCTCTCTCTCCCCGTCTTTCTCTCTCTCTCGCTCTCTCTTGCTCTCTCTCGCTCTCTTGTTCTCTTGCTCTCTGTCTCAAATAAAAATTTCAAAATTTTTTAAATTCCCCCCATAGTACATGACTGAAATCTTTTGATTGGATGGATGAAGGTAAGCCCTAAGGAACATGAGAAATTTCTTCCTTAAGGCATTAGGCTGCTATATACATCAAGTATAACTGAAGAAGAAAACAGCAGAATTCTGTCCCGGCTGTGGTGACACACTGATATACTATGGACATCATTAGCATGACTGTGGTAACCTGCAAAGCCCTTTTGATTCTATAGGAATATCCTAGGGAATCACCTGTCATTTTTCAAAGCTTTCATAATGAAAAATAAAATTGGGCTAGAGAGATGGCTGAGTGGTTAAAGGAGCTTGCTTGCAAAGTCTGATAGCCTGGATTCAATTCCCTAGTACCCATGTCAAGTCAGATGCAAAAGGTGTGCATGCCTCGTTTACAGTGGCAAGAGACCCTAGCATGCCCATTCATATTCTGTCTCTCCCTCTCTCTCTCCTTCATTCCCTCCTCCCTCTCTGCCTGCAAATAAATTAATAAAATCTGATTTTGAAGCTGGGTGTGAGGCAAAATAACCCTCTTCTCCTTTTCTTTGCTCTCACCATCTTCCAACCCTCAACTCAGCTCTGAGTGAAACAAGAGCTAGGAAAAATCGCAGGTTTCAACTAATTAACTTCCACTGAGCAGAGAGGAGTTCAAGACCTGTTCTGGGTATATGTTGCAGAGAATTAGTTGTGGGAAAACCTCAGTCCATCTAGTTTATTTGGAAGCTTTGATCTGGGGAGGGCGCATAGAAAAAGATTCTGAGCTACCAAAGTCAACAAGGCGTCTGTCCTCAAAGCCCTGCCCATCCCTATTTTCTTCCAAGGCAAAATTTGCTGTGACTTTCTCTAGTTAATTAAGATTTCAGGGAAAGGAAGGGAAAACAGGAAAGCTTTGCACACAACACTTAGGATGGTCACCAGACACTCCACAAACTGGCCAAGTACCAAGAACCCAATTTAACATTTGGAAATGTTATTTCTGTACAGCATTTCACTGCCCGATGTACCACTGGAGATTTACAAACTATTAAGAAAAATCGGGCTTACTAATGAAAGTTTGTTAATAGTCAGTGCCAGTGAACTCCGGCCAGTGTGCTTGGTCTGCACGGGTTGGATTCTGCAGCCTGAAATATGACCCACTGAGCCCAAGATCAACCAAAGTCATTAAACTTACTGAAGCTGAGCTTGTCATAAAGGGATGAGTCATTTTCGTGAATCTGACAAATGTCTTTATTTGGACTGTGTAAAAATGTACCATTATAAAGACCCAAAACAGACAAATGTAGAATATAGGGGGATGGGGGGAAGAGAGCCTGAAAGTCTGGTCTGACCGTTGACAAAGGGCTTTTGATTCTGAGGTTAGTCTCTGGAAAAAGCCTACGTATGTGCAGAAACTCAGATTCCATCTGTTGCTTTATGGGATTGACTTTGCGCTCTTATCTGATAGCAATAAATTCTTACCAGAGGAGCACCCGCTTACCCGGTGACCCCTGCTGCTCCCGTCAGACCACGAGCAGGCCTCTCTTCCCAGGCTCAGGGGCTAGTGAGCTGCCCCCTGCCAATGCCCTTGGGCTTTGCCGATGCCAGTCAGGATTCTCTGGGTGGGCACAGTCAGGGGCACTCTTCAAGAACCGCAGCCCAGTTGCAACACATCAGAGAGTCATAAACTCCTGAGACCCCAGAAAGATAAAGACAGGGAAAGCTGGGGTGGCATGCAGCGGGGAAAAAGGAAAAGTGTCAACAAATTTGTCTACAGCTAAGAGTGCCACACGGATCGGTTGTACACAGTTAACACAAATTTCAAATGCTTAAACCCAAAGACTAAGGAATTGCAACTGGTCCGGCCACTGTGATGGCTTAAGCTGTAAATTCCCGGATGTTAATGGAGGTTGTGTGTACTAAACAAGAAATGGAATTTTTTTCCCAGAGATAGAAGTCTCTAAACTGCAACACACACACACACCTCCACCACCACACAATCACACGTACCACACCACACATACACACACCACCACCACATACACACCACATACACACCCACCACCACCACCACACATACACATGTACCACACCACACATACACACACCACCACCACATACACACACACCACCACCACATACACACCACATACACACCCACCACCACCACCACACATACACATGTACCACACCACACATACACACACCACCACCACATACACACCACATACACACCACATACACACACACCACCACATACACACCACACACACACGCACACACACCACCTGGAGTTTGTTGTTGTTTGGGTTGGTTGATTGGTTTTATTCTGTTTTTCTGAGCAGAAGCAGCCCAGAGGCCAGGACATGTCAGCCCCCGGCCCCACCCTTGCTTCCAAAGTTTCCTGGACCATTTTCTCATTGAAGAAACAACATAAGGAGTGGAAACTGGTCCCTCCCTAGGCACCTGCCACGGACAGCCTCTGTGATGTATGCCTGTCTGCTCCTGATTGGGGAGGTGGGGGGGGGGGTAATAGTAATAGTCTCACAGCGAATCACCCAGCCCCAGTCAGCCAGGACTGAAACCTCCACTTAGCCAGGGAAGAGCAGGAAAACGTGTCAGTAGACTTCAATCACAGCTCTAAGGTGCGGAGTGACTGCCTTTTATAGTATTCTATTGCTGGTTTGTTTGTTTTTGAAACAGAACCTTGCTATGTAGTCCAAACTGGCCTAGAACTGCCTAGGCCAGGCTGACCTTGAACTAGTGGCGATCCTCCGGCCTCAGCTTCTCAGGTGCTCGACGCAGAGTCCGGCTTTGTTAAATCATTAAGTACAGATCTCCAAAGGTATCCATTCATTGGCAGCCATCTGACCTATGTCAATAAGCAAGTTTATTGCATTTGGGACAAGGAGGGCTTGGAAAGTTGACAGATGCGATCGCGCACCTGAGTCTCCTGCTGGCGAAAGGGAGAACTCTGTGCCCCACATCTTGCCACGGGCGAGGACAGGAGGGCGCTGGCAGCAGGGGCTCCCTAGGCCCTTCGCTGGTTTCCCCAGATCCCATCTCTAACTCTTCAAACAAGGAGCCATGCCCAAGAGCTCCACTTAGGAATTGGCAGCGTGATCGCCCTAGGACTAACGACTTTTTTTTTCCAAATAAGAAGCCGGCGCTCCACCTCGCAGGCCCTGCTGGTGAGTTCCCAAAGGCCGAAGGGCACGTGGAGACCCGCCGCCAGGCCCGCGGGCTGCGGGGCCCTGGTCCTCGCTGGTGGGTGCAGAGGCGCTTCCTCCGAGGGGCCACCAGCGTCCTTGCTGAGAGGTGGGACGAAGCGATGGGGTGGCTCTCTCCCCACCCAACCCGCCCCCACAAACGCTCTCCTCGGGTAACGACGTGAAGGATCTCAGCGTAGACACAGCGGGAGGACGCACTGGGCTTGAGGGACCGACTCTGGTTTGGGAAATGTCGCCCTCACATGGCTGCAGCGAATCCCCCAGAAAGATGCTCGGGCTGGCTCGGGCGCTGCCTCTCCCGGGCAGGAAGACCGGGTGCACTTGGAGGAGGAGGAGGAGGAGGAGACGACATCCACCCGCTGGCGGGGCCGGGACACAGAATAAATCACAGTAGCTCCCCGAAACTGGCTCTGGGCGTGATGTTACCAAGATACCTGCGACGCCAGTGACTTAACCCCACGTGGCCTCAGTTTCCTCGAGACTCCCAAGGATAATGGCCCGTTTTCTGGGCGGCAGTGCAGGATTGTCTGCGGGGGTGGGAGGGGCAGGGTGACCCTGTCCTGGCTCTGCAGCCACTCAGCGTCCGCTCCCTGGGGTATTCATGGGCATAGGCTGGAAGATGCCCTCTCCTCGGAAAACCGCGCGCTTGCAGACTCTGAGCTCGAACTTTCTGGCCTAAATGGAGGATAGGTCCATGGTGTGGGCATCTGGGGGGCTAAGACACTAGTTTCCGATTCGAGGCTAGCCCCAAGCGGTCGCTGCCGGGTTGTGGACTCCCGCAGCGTGCGCAGCCGCAACGCGCCGCCGCCGCCGCCCCTACACCGACGTCTCCATGAGCTTTCAGAACACCGGCGCGCGAGGCGGGCGCGTTCTCCCCGCGTCCTGCTGACCCCACCGCCCCCAGTCTTACAGGACGCCGAGCAGACGCTGGATTGGCAGGCCTCGGAGTCTGGAGACCCCCCCCGCCAAAGAAACGTGTAGTCAGCGCAGGGTTAAAGAAGCAGTTCAACTGCCCTGGGGGGAGGATGGAGGGAGCTCGCTTGGTCCCTCAAGATTCTCCAGTGCCCTGGGGACAGAAGACAGAGAAGCGGGGACACGTGGAGAGTTCTGGAGGCTCTTAAGGCCTACAGCATTTGAGTGGGGGGGGGGTGGTGAAGCGGAGGGGATAAGCCCCATCGCCAGAGACCCGTGGGCATTCCCCCTTAAGCGGAATGCGGAGCCTGGCACTTCTGATCGCAGATCTAGCTGGGGGACATGTCGCTCAGTGGCTAGAGGAGGTGGTTAGTTAAGGTTCGTTCCTGACACCCGTGGGTACCAAACGGTCGGGGCGGTGGGTGGGGAGGATAAAACGCGGGCTCTCCAAGACGAAGGCCTTAGGCAGCTGTGGATAAACCGCAAGGACTGAAGGAAACCTGTGGCCTCCAACAGGGAACAGAGAAAAGTCTGGGCTAATCCAGATGTGGGGGCGGGGGGGGGATGTACCACGTGCACACCTCCGCGTTTCTCGGCGAGTGGCTAGCGATTCCCCCGCGTGGGCGGTCACCGCGCATCCAAGGCCTCTGCTTGGCACACCCGGGTGCCAACTCCGCGGGAGGTGACTGCCCCGCTCCACCACCCCCAACCCACCACCCCGCTACGGTGGGCTGGGTGTGTCTCGGATGAAAAGCCGGATGGGGGCCCACAGGAGGTGGACGGGGAAGACTCAATCGGTGCGGGGCAAGGTCGAGGCCTAGTGGGCATGGGTGCCGGGAGGAGCTGCGCCCAGGCCTCGCGTGGGCTCCGGCATCCTCCCCCCACCCCGGCCACCTGGTGGTCATTGGTCACTGCACGGCAGCGCGGGAGTCGCAGGCACGACGTCGGCGCCCTCTGGCGGCGAGCGGGGGACGCGCGGGCTGCCGAGACAATGCCTGCGCAATGCGGGGCTCCAGCCGAGCCCACTCCCCTCCGGCTTCCAGAGCGTCCAGCCAGAGGATCTGCCGAGAAGGTGTGACCTCCCCCCGCCCCCGCCAGAGGGGTCGTATGTGCGCTGGGAGAGGTGGATGCGAGAGGGCCGTCATCCCACGCCTGGGCCCAAGTCCTGGCATCTCTGGGCTCATGCTCTGCCCAGCAGTGGGGTTCATTCAGCTGGTGGTTCTTTGAAGGTTTATATTCAAAGTCTTTTGTATCTGCGGAGGAGGGCTTCTAAACCTCTAGATGCTTGAGCCGCAGACGTAAAGGCCTAGGACCCATTGGATGGAGGAGAGACCCTCTGCTACGCCCCACCCCCCTTCCGCGGGCTTTCCCCAGCCAAGCGCCGGGTCCCTGGAGGAAAGGTGAAAGCTTGGGCTTTGCTAGATCCAAGCTCGAGAGGGTGCGCTCCCTCCAGGTGGCGATTCAGCCGCGTGTCTGTGGCCAGGAGCGGGTAGGAAGTAGCATGGAGAGGTCCTTCTCCAATCGTCTACCCCTTCTGCAAAGTTTCAGGACGACAAAACGTGCGGTCCACTGACGCCCCTCGCCCCTCCCCAGTGCATCTTCCGGAAGGAGGCAAATGCGGCAGCCACGGTCTGAGCCGGACGGTGGCTCTAAGAGGCCGGGAAGTAATCATCAGGATGTGCTGCGGAAAGCACCTCGCGTTCCCGGAGTTACCTCTCTGAATTCGCTCGGTCCCGACTAGGACAGGAGCCTTGTGCCCTGGGGGACTAGGAGTGATTTGGGTAAAGGAATTCCTCACGTTCAAGTCTTCTTTTACACACGTTCCCTGCCCTGGCACCCTAAATCCACGGTTTCCTCCCGTGCGCTTAGCGTTGGCAGTCCACAGACACCAGGTACCCAGCTCCTGAGAGCAGGGTATGATGGTCCTTTTGGCAGAATGGGGCCCTGGAATGGATAGGATGAATGAACCAGTGGTGCCCAGGACACGTCGAGCTCCCGAGGACCTCTAGACCAGGGCCGATAGCTCTGGGCACGTCCAATTCCTCCCCGACCCTCGCCAGTTATCCGTGTGGTATCGTCACCCCCTCCAGAGGTCAAAGGCAAAGGGAATGATGGAACGAATGATGGGATTCCAACCAGACTTGAAACGTTTCTACAGTGAGAGAATCCTATACGCACACCCCCTCCCATAAAACAGCAGCTCCCTTCTGAGCTGTTATTTCGTTTTGTTCCATCTACAGGCAGGGGTCTACTGCGCCAGGCTGCTTGACTTTCTCAGCCGAGGCTGCTGCGATCGCTCGGGTCCTGGGCACAAAGGGGACACAGCCCACAGCGGGATCGGGGCTGAGGCCAAGCGAGGGGGCGGAGCGTGCTCCCTCCCGAGTCCGGGGACCGTGGCTGCTTGCCTGGTGCCTCGCGCGTCCCCAGCACACGCGGCCCGGCGGGGCGCAGCGGCCAGGCTCGCCGCCCGCGGTCTAAAGCGGTGGCGGGGAGCGCGCGCCGCATCGGGGATGGGTTGTGCTGGTGGTGGTGAGTGGTGGCGGTGGGGTGGGGGGTGGATTCAATCCGAATTTCCTGCCTGGGAGCGCGCGGGGGGCTTTCTCAACTCCAAACCAGCCCTGCTCAGATTACCCTCGGCTGGCTCCTCCCTCGCTCCCCCTCCCACCTCCAGATTTGCATAAAAAAGACCCAGAGAACGCTGGCTGGGCCCCAGCGGCGGCTCACTCCGGCATCCCGCCCCCCACCCCCATCCCCGGGTCCGAGCCCCTCCGGAGCTGCGCGCCCGCCTGCAGCATCTCGCCGCCCGCGCCCGGCTCCGCGGGCTTGCAGGTCACCCAAGTCCCGCAGAGCCATCGGGCCCGGGACGACCTCGGGCTCCGGTGCCCTCGAGCTTCGCCCTCGGTTCGGATCTCTCCGCCCTCCTCTCCGACCACCACCACCCCCCAACACACACACACTCTCTCTCTCTCTCTCTGTCTCTCTCTCTCTCTCGGGGGTCGCGCGTCCACCATGCCGCAGGGCCCCGGCTCGCTGCTGCTGCTTCTGCTGGCCGCGCACTGCTGCCTGGGCTCGGCGCGCGGGCTCTTCCTCTTCGGCCAGCCCGACTTCTCCTACAAGCGCAGCAACTGCAAGCCCATCCCCGCCAACCTGCATCTGTGCCACGGCATCGAGTACCAGAACATGCGGCTGCCCAACCTGCTGGGCCACGAGACCATGAAGGAAGTGCTGGAGCAGGCGGGTGCCTGGATCCCTCTGGTCATGAAGCAGTGTCACCCGGACACCAAGAAGTTCCTGTGCTCGCTCTTCGCCCCCGTCTGTCTCGACGACCTCGACGAGACCATCCAGCCGTGCCACTCGCTCTGCGTGCAGGTGAAGGACCGCTGCGCCCCGGTCATGTCCGCCTTCGGCTTCCCCTGGCCAGACATGCTGGAATGCGACCGATTCCCTCAGGACAACGACCTCTGCATCCCCCTCGCGAGCAGCGACCACCTCCTGCCGGCCACCGAGGAAGGTAAGCCTCCCCTGTGAATTCCTCTCCATCCCAGCTGGGCTGGTGGAGGGCCGGAGTGTGGGGGGGGGACCCCGCAGCGCCCCACCCCCGCCCCGCACCCTGGTGCCTCCCCACTTGCGGGGAGGGTGGGTACCAGTCTTGGGTATGGTAGAAACAGTTCCCACGAACCTGTGTCAAGTCGAGATACCCACCCACGCCCCAAACCCCCCTCCTGAAGTTACACCAGTTACACTTCGGGGACTCCAACTTCACTCTTAACTAAGAAAAAGAAAACGAGGTGCAAAGTGGCTTTTTCTTTGCAAAGCTCATGCTTAGTCAAAGATGCGGGCTCTGGGTCCGAGCCGCTGCCTGTTTGGAGTGGGCTTGTGGGGTCGTGACGGCGAGTAACCTCGGCCAGGGCCTCACCGCGCGTGTTCATGGCCCCGGGCAGGAGAACCCACACGCACCCACACAGTCACCTTGTACAACTGCTGTTTGCTCCTTTGCCAACTGCAAAGAAAATGAGGATTGTCCGGGCCGGTGGAGAATTGAGTGTTGGTTGTAGCTAGCTGCCAGGGATGTTTGAGGACAGGAGTGGGGGGAAGGGGAATCAAGAGAAGCTCTGGGAATCATCTTTCTGTCACTATCGTCGTTTATCTTAGGAGTGGTTTTAATTAACTGGAGAAAATCATACAAAAGAGTCCCCCCTAAGTTTTTTAGAAAACAGAGGGGAAGTTCCAGGGCAAAAACCATCAAAGCAATGAAAACCTCATGGGCTTTTGATACCCTCCTGAGAGGAAAAAAGTATATACAATGTGTCTAAACTGATTTAGGCCCCCTGGGACTGAAAAAGGGGCTTCCTAATCCCTTTGGTGGGGGGGGGGAGGCTTCACAGCATCTCCCTTGCAGTCTCTAATTGTTTTCCCGCAGACATCATTAGTTAAAGAAAATGCAAAGTTGTTTAGCAATCTTTCCTGGCAGGCACCATGAGTTTGCAGTCATCTTATTGGTTAGATTTCTAATTTATTGCAAATGTTTGGCATTTTTCAAACATTTGTCCAACATGTACCATCGAGTAACCAATACAGGTTAGTAACATTTTATGTACATTCTGAAGCTCCTAATTGGAAGGGTCGCATACGGGGCGGAGCTAAGGCCCTTAGGTGCAACTTCCTTTTGTCTTCCTTCCACCACCAGCACCATTACACATGGTGCACCCTCCACAGCCACTGATCCTTCAAACCAAGATGTTTTGCTCTCGAAAATTTGTTGTGATTTTTTTTTTAATTTGGTAACTTGTCTATTATGAATCACAAAGGTTATTTTTTTTTCCTGTGAAAATTCAATTTCATATTAGTGAAAACCTTATTTCGTCTAAATTTTAAAAAAACAGCCTTGGGCATATTTAAAAATGAGCCAAAGAGAATGTTTTCTCCCCCCCCCCCCCCAAGAAACCAGATTCTTTAATGAGAGCCTAAGGCAGGCTCTTTTGAAAGCTCGTACAAAAAGCACACCATATTCCTAGGCTGGCTCAGATCCCATAGAGAGCTGTGCTTCGTTTTGAGTAGCTTTAGGAACAGGTTGGTTGGTTTGCTTGAGCAGGCAGGGATGGGCAAAGGGCACCTGCACCAGGGAGCTGGAGGGTAATAAAGAACTCGTGTCCACATCAAATACAAACCTGGCAGAAAGCATTCCGGGAGGCAGAAGCTATCAGTGCAGGCTGTTTCCATCCCCCAGGTGTGCTTCAAGGTGGAAACAGGTTGACTGGCCCTTACACTAGCCGCCCATCCCAGTCCAGACTTGAGCTGTCTTAACGTGCTCCCTGGGACCCGAGGTCATGATGCATAGAACGTGCTGTCCTGGTGTCCAGCAGATAAAGGAAGGCCATTGTGATGCCGTATTTTATGGTTAACCCTTTTTCTCAAATCCCTCAAGGATCTTTGGATTTTTTTTTTTTCTTTTAGTACTTTCATCTTAGACACTTTGAGAGAAACGCCTCGGACTCTCTATTGGTCCTGGGGAATGGTAGAGAAGATGAGCCAAAAACCTGCAATCTTCCCTGGTTATCTTGTGACACACGACCCACAACTCACTTTTTATTGGGAGTCCTTGCTTACTAAGCACATTTTTTCCATCCAAAGCTGGGGAGGAAGCACAGGGACTTTTCTTAGAAATGAATGATCCTACTTTTTATAGAGGAGGCAGAAGCAGGGGTCATACAGGACAATGGCTGCTTTTGCCTGGATGAGCCCCTTTGAGTTCTTTACAGATGGCACCTGCAGTTCCCTGCCAACGCTAACTTACTAAAGGCTGTTTTTCTCTTTTCCAGCTCCCAAGGTGTGTGAAGCCTGCAAAACTAAAAATGAAGATGACAACGACATAATGGAAACTCTCTGTAAAAATGATTTTGGTAAGTTGTGCATCACCACCGCTAACAGATTTCACATCCCGAAGTTTTATTTACAAGTAAAACTTAAAAGTACAGATCTTTAAAGGGCTACTGGATGAAGGTTGGGTGAAGTGTGATCACAGTTCATGTGCCTTCAAGTTCCTCTTAACTTTCTCTGTCTTCGTTTCCCCCGCATGTTACTATCTGGTATCAAATTATATCTCTTTTAGATGAGATTCACTATTTAAAAAATAATGAAAATTATGGAAATATCTAGTGTTCAAGCGCACAGTTTTACTCTCACCTTGGCTTTTTTGTGTGTGAGCAAGCAGACTCCTAAACAATATAAATTTTTGTGCATCTGGCTGTGCATAGGTGCTGGAGAATCAAACCAGGGCGTGTGGGCAGGCTGGGCCACCAAGCGCCCTTCCCTACTTAGCCACCTGCCTAGCCTTACTGTTCTTTTTCAGTCACCGCACATCTGTGCCAGGAACGGCACTACAAACCTAAACCTTAGCACGACAGACTCGAGGCACTAAATTGACCAAAAGTAAACATTTGCCCTGGCATAAAGTAAAAACACTTTTACTGCGTGCATAACCCATGTTGATTTGCTGCTTTATGTTCCACCGTTAGTGACTATATCTGAGGCACTGGTCAACAATTTCATAGTTGACTAGTTTAAAAGGAATGATTTCCTGAGGAGATACCTAACATGGGCCTTTCTACAAGTTTGAGTCACCAGTTTTTTTTTCTTCTTTTCTTTTTTTGGTTTTTCAAGGTAGGGCTTCACTATAGTCCAGGCTGACCTGAAATTCACTATGTAGTCTCACAATGGCCTGGAACTCATGGCGATCCTCCTACCTCTGCCTCCCAAAGAGTGCTGGGATTAAAGGCACGCGCCACCATGCCCGGCTTGACTCACACAGTTCTTAAAATCCTTTGTCAAACAAGTTTTTATGAGTAAGTCTAGATGCATTTGGCTAGCTTTACAAATTGAAAAGAAGGCTTGATTAAGTTATGTGAGAGATGTCAGGATGGTATAGGGCTTGGGGACAATCAGAAAACATGTGGTATGTTACCCAAGTAATAAAAGTCCCTTTAAGAGAAGATGATAGAAGGAAAGAAAAATAAGAGACTTTATCTACAAAGACCTCCACCAGCAACCTATGCTGTTCTCAGGTCCTCCAGGTGAGGGCCGGAATGAAGGCAGGGCTAGAGTCACCACCAAAGACTTAAGTCGGGAGTGGGAAAAGAAAAAACTTCACCCAGACTCCTAAGGTACTGTTGGTTTGCTCCCCTTCCAAAAGCCCCCACCTTTGATTCTGTTAGAGGGGTCGGTATTCCTCAAATGCCTGAAGTGACTGGTAAGTATTACAAGGTCGCTGTTCTATTAATCAGTAGGGATTCTAGCAAATAGATATTGACGTTTCTATACACTGGACAAATCCTTGAAACTAGGGAAACTCATTCTAGCTGCTACTACTGACAGCTTCTCTAGTTACATCCTAGAAATTTCAGCCCAAATCCAGTCCCTGCACCTCAGAAATAATCACTTGCTCTTCCTCAGCTCCAGGTCCCTTCCGGGAAGTACCTGGGCTGAACCTTGGCTGGTCCCAGAACCACAGCCCTGGCATATGGAAAAACTCCTCACTATTGAGAAAAACCCAAAGCAGCTCAACATCCCAGCCAACCCTTGCTAGCAGGGGTTCATATGTCCCTAGCCAAACATCACAGAAGCCATCTCAGGGCCAGGCATATTAGCAGCAGATAATCGTAACTCCTCAGAGCCTTGACAAACTTTCATGCTGGAAGACTTAACAAGATAAAGTCCATGGAGTAAATTTTATGTTAAATTTAAATTATTTTCATATTTTATATTAATTAAATATAATTTATATTCATATATGTTGTATATTAAATTTAAATTATATAAAACATCTTCTGGCCACTTCTCACTCTTGCACAACAAGGTGCGAGATCTCTCTCCTGACATTCATGGTACTCCAAAACAGTTGAACTTAGGAGTTCATGCACACACATATGACACACTGACTTTGTGGCTTACCTTACAGGAGACACCCTTTCTGTGGATACCCTATTAAGGTCTGAGCCCCTTCCCCCCAAAAAGTGGCTGTAAGTGCTTGCTACCTACAAAGAAAGCCCAAACAATGTGGTAGTCATTCATGTGAGGTTTTACACCTGAAGGCAGCCTCGTGAACTTGGCTTTTTGTTTCCTTATCTTTGACCTATAGAGGGGAAATGAAGCTAAATTTCGGGAAGTGCGTCAGATATTTTTGACTTGGAGGCAGTATTCCTTATCACCTCTGTTCTTTGAGAAGTAATGGATGGAAGGAGCAAACTTGCTCATGGAATTTATTTAACTTGACTCATCCTCGAAGGCACAGAGCTCCCCCACTGCACCCCAGAAACAGGGGAATGCAGATACATCCTTACTTTAAGGGTGTGGGTGTCTATGAGTTAAGAATGCTAAGAACTGCTGGGCGTGGTGGTGCCCGCCTTTAATCCCAGTACTGGGGAGGGGGGGACAGAGGTAGGAGGATGGCTATGAATTCTAGGCCACCCTGAGACTACATAGTGAATTCCAGGTCAGCCTGGACTACAGCGAGACCCTACCTCAAAAAATAAAGAAATAAATAGAATGCTAAGAACTAACTTTCTGTGTGGACAGAGAGAGTATCACTGGGCCAGGTAATATCAACACCTATGTCTCCTATCACACTGTGCCCCTATTCATATCTTCCAGAAGAGGAATGTTATTTGGGGGGGTGGTCTTTGATTCCTTGTGTTTAGTCTCAGAAGAAAAAATCTAAACAGGAAATCTCTAACATTTTCCCATGGAATGAATTTTTTTTTTTTGACCTAGAGAAAGATAAGTATTACACCTCCTCCTCCTCCTGGTTCAAAGTGATGATTGGTCTGATGTACAGAAATCAAGAAGGTTTCACTGACCAGGAGAAGCCCTGAACAGCTAGTCTGTGCTAGGTGCTGGCTGCTAGGTAACGTACGGTCAGCTTCATCTGCCATTGTGGTGGTGTGTCCCAGCACCTCCACCCCATCAGAGGTCACAGGACCGTGTGACATTTCCACATAGCTTATTCCATGACTTCGGTCTCGTAAACTCTGAGAACTCAGTACTCTGGTTCAGATGCACCTGATGTCAAACGAAAACCGTCACTAACCAAGTCACAACGTCCTCCAGCTACCCAGCTGAGCTTGTCATTTCCCCGTTGGTCTGAAAGACATACTCAGTTGAATTCCCTGTCTGAGAACAAAAAGGGGGCGCAGGAGAAGAAGACCTCAAAGACGTAAACACACAAAATCTTCCTCTATTACTAAGGCACTAAGCCACTCTTGCATATCCTCTACCACAGCCCTCAGGCACACTGAGAGTCTCAGAACACACCGGAGTTGACCGAGTTGAATTTGCCTCCGGAGATGTTGTAGAAGTTTGGGGACTGGAGTTGTGTGTCAGGGATGAAGCCAGAACAAAACCGAACTGGGTGGCCTGGTGCACATTACAGACGTGTCTCTCGATTTCAGATTCTTTGTGCACTAATAAGACTTTAGTGGGATGACCTCTTCTAACCTTCAACTTCTGTCTTTCCTCTGCATTCATGGCATCTTGAAATTTAATCCCAGCATGTGTGTTTGTAAGGTTTCCCAGAGCCCAGTGTTTGTGCCTATGAAACGTGTCTTTTATAGTACACAACTTGCTTTGGGTCTTAACAGTCGAATGAGTCCACGCACACATTCTGGGAAGAATACATATATGTTCCGTAAATGCCCTGGCCTCGGACAGGCCCATTGGGATGAAACCACTTTGATGGCTAAACACGTTGGGTTCTGAAAATGGCTCTTGCCAGCTGGGTGTGGTGGCGCACGCCTTTAATCCCAGCACCCCAGAGGCAGAGGTAGGTGGATTGCTGTAGGTGAGTTCAAGGACACCCTGAAACTAGATAGTGAATTCCAGGTCAGCCTGGGCTAGAAAGCAAGACCTATCTCACGAGGGCGGGGGGAGGAGCGGAGCTCTTGCACATTTTTTTCTCCTTTTCTACCAAATCAACTGCAGCTGTGATAAGAGTCCTCCCTCTGCCTGCCGTCGGTGCTCTAGAAAACAATGATCAGGTGACGCAAGTTTCCTACAGGTTTGTCCCAAAAACCTCCCTGACATAATAAACTGAGTTTAAAGTTTGTGGACACTGAAGGATCACATTCCCCTGAGAGTCAGGCCTTTCTTTTTTTTTTTCTTGGTTTTTTGAAGTAGGGTCTCATTCTGATCCAGGCTGACCTGGAATTCACTATGGAGTCTCAGGGTGGCCTCAAACTCTCAGCCTCCCGAGTGCTGGGATTAAAGGCGTGCGCCACCACGCCCGGCCCGGCCTTTCTTTTCACTCACAAGTCTCTTGTAGAGGAAGTCATCTGCTGGAGAATAGCAAGAACCACACACGACCAGCTTAGAAACCCGAGGACAAGGGATGAGGAGAGAAATTAACGGAGTCCTGCGAGGGAATTCCGAAAGGATGGTTGATTTGAAACCAACATTTTAAACCACCATTTGAAAACATTTGCCTGGCAAATGTTCCCAGGCTTTAGAAATAGAGCCACTCGGACTGCACAGATGGCTTAGTGGTCAAGGCGCTTGCCTGCAAAACCAAAGGACACAGGTTTGATTCCCCAGGACCCACGTAAGCCAGAAGTACAAAGTGGCAAATGTATGTGGAGTTTGTTTGCAGCAGCTGAAGGCTCTGGCGCACCCATTCCTTCCTCCTCTCCCCCTTCTCGAAAAAATAATGTGGGGGGTCGTTTTGTTTTGTTTTTGAGGTAGGGGGTTTCACTCTAGCCCAGGCTGACCTGGAATTCACTGTGTTCTCAGGGTGGCCTTGAACTCACAGCGATCCTCCTACCTCTGCCTCCCGAGTGCTGGGATTAAGGACATGCGCCACCATGCCCGACCTAAAATAAATAATTAGAAAGAAAGAAAGGGAGTCTCGCTGCCCCTAGCCTTCATCCCAAGACCCTACCTGCAGCTGCTGACAGTCTCTTAACTTCTAGGCAGCTCATGATCCGTCCCACAGGCCATAGCAGAGCCGAGGAAGACAGTCTGCAGTCTACCCTGTGCTCCCGCGTGGCAGATGCTGTGATTCTCCCCACCCCTCTTCTCTCCCCAGCACTGAAGATCAAAGTGAAGGAGATCACGTACATCAACAGAGACACCAAGATCATCCTGGAGACCAAGAGCAAGACCATTTACAAGCTGAACGGGGTGTCCGAAAGGGACCTGAAGAAGTCAGTCCTGTGGCTGAAAGACAGCCTGCAGTGCACCTGTGAAGAGATGAATGACATCAATGCCCCCTACCTGGTCATGGGACAGAAGCAGGGCGGGGAGCTGGTGATCACGTCGGTGAAGCGGTGGCAGAAGGGCCAGAGGGAGTTCAAGCGCATCTCCCGCAGCATCCGCAAGCTGCAGTGCTAACCGGCCGGCCCGGGCCAGAGCGCCGCTGACCACTTCCGCCCCCCGCCTCAGCTCCGGACACCCCGGCCCGACCAGACAGCAGTGTCACTATGCCCTCGTCACACAGGCACCCCCTCTCCTTTGCATGTTTGCATCCTCAACATACCCTGAATTATACGGCCCCCGGGAGGCCTCAGGAATGGGCTAGCTGTTTATACGTATAGAAAAAGAAAAAAGAAAAAAGAAAAAAAAAAAAGAAATCCCACCCAAATCTTGTAGGAATATTCAAAGTAATAAAATCATGAATATTTTTTACGAAGTTTTTAAAATAGCTCGTTTTAAGGTTAGCTTTGAATAGACAATGTCGTGACTTGAATCACGTTTTCCCCATCTGGCCAGTCGGCTTATTTTTACTGATGACTGAGGTTCTGGTGACACGCAGGCTACTTCATTTTCCTCTGTGGTCAAACTCATGGGTCACACACCGGGGTTGAGATAAAGCTGGCTGTTATCTCAACACCATGAATTCACTTGTCATTTCACATCCTCATTAGGAACTTAGACGGTTGCAGTATCACATTCCAGCTGCAAAACTTCCATTTATTAACAAAAATAAGAAGCACGTTAACCATTCCTCATAGCATGACTCCTTCAAATAAAGGGCAAAGTAAATAAATTTTATAAATTGACTTGAGTATGTTAAGTCTTGTTTAAAACATTTTTTTTTTTTTACTCAACTTTTGCAAATTAAACCATTGTAGCTTACCTGTAATATACATAGTAGTTTACCCGGAAAAGTTGTAAAAATATTGCTTTAACCCAACACTGTAAATATCTCAGATAAACATTATATTCTTTGTATATAAACTTTACATCTTGTTTTACCTGTTCCGTGTCTCTGTCTTATCTTCTTTGAACAAGAAGCTGGGAGTTCGGGGTACGGAGTCCCCTCTTCTCAGCAGGTCCAGTCCTCCAGCAGGCTGACGTTATCCCTGCTCATGGGTCCCCCCTTCTTTATTGTCCCATGCCTTGCACCTCATATCTAAGGATCTCGCCACTGCTGAGCCTGAAGGAAACAAACTTACAGGCTCCCTTGTCTTCTCTTGCAACAGTTGCAACACGGTAACGATGCCACTGTAAAGTTTACAGCTGTGCCTTACATATGCTGAGAAAATGCTAATGCCTTCCTCCTTTCAAATTTAATCCTGGTACCAGGAAAGCCATGACAGGGAGCACACCTGCTGAAAGGCCAGGGACACAGGAGGAGACAAATCTAAGGATAAGAAGGGGTCAGCAAGGGCTGGAGAGATGGCTTAATGGTTAAGGCACTTGCCGGTAAAGCCAAAAGACCCAGGTTTGATTCGCCGGTACCCATGTAAGCCAGATACACAAGGGGGCACATGCATCTGGCGTGCATTTGCAGTGGCAAGAGGTCCTGGTGTGCCCATTCTCTGACTGGGTTCTCTCTCTCTCTTCTTGCAAATAAATAAAATTTTTAAAAGCTTTAAAAAGGGCTGGAGGGATTACTTAGTGGTTAGGGCATTTGCCTGCAAAACCAAAGGACCCAGGTTGGATTCCCCAGAACTCATGTTAGCAAGATGCACAAGAGGGTGCATGCATCTGGAGTTCATTTGCAGTGGCTGGAGGCCCTGGCACGCCCATTCTCTCTCTCTCTCTCTCTCTCTCTCTCTCTCTCTCTCTCTCTGTCAAAAAAATAAATAAATAAAATATTTTAAAAAGTTAGAAAAAAGAAGGAGTCAGTAAGATAACCATCCAGGCTACTAAAACAAAATACCTTAGACTGGGAAACTTATAAAACACATGTATTCCTCACAGTTCTGGAAGTTGGGAAGGCCAAGGTCAAGATGCCAGCCGACTCCGTGGCTGGCCGGGCCTTTCTGATAGATGGTACCTTTGCACTGTTCTCCTCGCACGGCCAAGAGGGTGAATAAGCTTCCTCGGGTATCGTCTACAAGGGCATGAATCCCCTTCATGAGGTCTACGTCATTATGACACGGTCACCTAAAGACCCCCCTCCTAAACCCAGCACATTGAGGATCTGCATTTAACATGATTGAAGGGATGCAAACAGGCTATAGCAATGCCAGTCTAAACACTTCATTGATGCTTTATAAACTTTTTTCTTCTAATGAGAGAGAGGAAGAGAATCAGGGCCGCCACCCCTTGCCATCGAACTCCAGACGCATGTGCCACCTTGTGCGCATGCACCACCTTGTGTGTCTGGCTTACATGGGATCTGGAGAGTCGGACATGTGTCCTTAGGCTTCACAGGCAGGCATTGTAACAACTGAGGCTTCTCTCCAGCCCAACGCTTCGTCAATTTGTTACAGAACCTCCACGAAAATTCTTTTAGCCACATGAAGAGACCAGGGCTCAGAGCAGGTAGAAGCTTGCGAGTCTGAAGCTTAGGACAACGGCCGGGCGGTAAACTCTGCCTCCCGTTCACTGCCGGATCAGGAGGTGCACACACGGTGACACTCACCTGTGCTAAGGACACAGACATTAGCCTGCTCTTACAGAGCTCGTGTGAGGACGTGAAGGAAAGTCAATAGCCATGATAATACAGCTGAAGATGAATTGTCCGGAGTAAGAGGACAGGTATTGGAGTGCAGCAAATCTGACGTTTAAAATGTGTGTGTGTGTACATGTTACTCTTTTACTCCCTTGACCCTTTTCCTTTTTCTCTGGGGCCCTCCTCAATGGGGTGATGGGGTCCACTGTGGGGTCAGGAAGGCCTCAGTCAGTTCTGGAATAAGGGGGACACTCACTCTTGGTTGGAGAATCTGCTTTATTTTACAGATGGCAGAGAAAATGGAGGAGAGTCAAGACCCATTGATCAGACAAGAAGATAACCAGCTGCCTACCACAAGACGTGCCACCTCGGGCTCACGTGCCAGGGCCCAGGAGAACTTGCAGCAGAAGCTGCACCCTGAACGCGGCTCTTACTGCCGGCCTGAAAGCCTGACATTTTGAACAGCATTCATGCAAAGCCTTCCTCTAACGGCGCTGTGGAGATCTAAGCATCAACGCTGCCTGCACTTACATCCACGACTCTCTCTATAGCACCCCAAGTTCTCCACTGGCACCCACAGCTAACACAGCCCACTGCCAGGATGCACGGGTTGGGCTGTGCTTCCTTCTCTCCACACTGCCCCCTGGTTCTGCTTCTCACGTCATCCTCAAGCTCCGCCCACCCCACAGGCCTCTACAAAGGATGGCAGAACGTGGCAACGTGCTCAGGCATCCAGGTCCACAGCCATTTTAAGCACTGAGTATGGTAAACTGGGGTCTGGAGAGATGGCTCAGCAGTTAAGTCACTTGTCTGCAAAGACTAAGGACCCAGGTTCAATTCCCTAGCACCCACATAAAGCCAGTTGCACAAGGTGGCATCTGTGACTGGAGTTTGTTTGCAGTGGCTAGAGGCCCTGGTGCACCCATTCTCTCTCCCTCTCTCTCTAAAATATTAGAATGAAGACTAGAGACCTTGAAAAAGGCAGAAAACAATACAAAGACCAAAAACCTAAAAGCAAATGATAAATCAAGGATTTACTTGATCAATAATTGGGGACCAGAGTGGGGATATATCAATAATGGAAAGACACAACTTAGAAGAAATGCAGAAGTGCCATGGCACATGCTCATAATCCCAACACTAGGGAGATAGAGAAAGAAAGATCAAGAGTTCAAGGTCATTGTCAGCTACATAGTGAGTTCAAAGCCAGCCTGGGCTACATCAGACCCTGCCTCATAAAAACAAAAGCAAAGTAAACAAAAATAATTAAAAGAAAGCCACCGGTTTCAATGTCCCCTCTCCAAACACGTCAGAAATGACATGCTCATACAGTGCAATACAAAACCTTGGCTCTGGGGCTGGAGAGATAGCTGAATGGTTAAGGACCTGCCTATACAGCTGAAGACCCAGGTCCAGTTCCCCGGCACCCACATAAGCCAGATGCACAAGGCGCTGCATGTGTCTGGAGTTCGTTTGCAGTGGCTGGAGGCCCTGGTATGCCCATTCTCTGTCCCCCCTTCTTTCTCAAATAAATAAAAAAAATATATATTTTAAAAACCTTGCCCTGAAGAGCAAGACCAAAGCCCCCCTCAGTCACATCTTGAAGGCTAGCAGCTTACACCACTTTTGTTTTTCTTTTCAAGGTAGGGTCTCACTCTGGCCCAGGCTGACATGGAATTCACCATGTAGTCTCAGGCTGGCCTCAAACTCATGGTGATCCTCCTACCTCTGCCTTCTGGGTGCTGGGATTAAAGGCGTGCACCACCACACCCAGCCCAATGTACACCTCTTGCCACGTAGGTCTCTGTGCACTTTTCAACTCTCCCCGCCCCCCACCCCTATGCTTCCTGTGCCTCCTATGATGAAAGTGCAAGCCGGTGAGGATGTTTGTTTGATTTGATTTGATTGTTCAAATAAACATAGCTCATCTACTGTTGTAATAATAATGGTTGTGAGTTTTTATTTATTGTAAGGAAGAGGGGAGGTGGGGATGTATGACCACACAAAGGCCTCTTACTGCTGCAAAGTCTAGATACTTGCTCCACTTTGAGCATTTGGCTTTACATGGGTACTGGGGAATTGAACCCAGGCCAGTGGGTTTTGCAATCAAATGCCTTTAACTGCTGGGCCATCTCCTCAGCCCAGATGGTTGTGGTTTTAATTGCATTTTAAATGAGCAGATCCCTTCTGTAGGTTGATAACTATGAATGCCAATCCATCAATGGAACATGGATATTTTTAGCTCCCTAAAATTATTTGTAACCCATTAATATACTCAACATACCCCCAGTAGGAGATTAGCATAAATAGGGAAGTTAAAGATATTAAAACTACATATTCTAGGCATTTTGTTCCTCTTTCCTTTACAAAATAGCTTGAGAAATGACTTTATCTACAGGAACTAATTTATGAGTTTTAAAGCAGCATTTCCTAAATGTACAAAGGATAAGAATGGCGTATACATGCACAAATCGGTATGCTGAAATTCACAGCTAAAAAGGATCCATTTTACCTAAACAAGCCCTCCATTCCTCATTCCCAACATTCTCATTGAATAATAAGTTGAGTGGGTATTTTACCTTGCAACTTGCATACTATTAGCTCTTCAGTACTCTAGAGTGAAGAGCAAAGTCAGGCTTACATACACACCCACTTCATCACACCAGCAAGATTGAACAGCGTGGCTTTTTCCTACAAAACACACCGTGTAAGTAAAAATCATTTTATTTTTAAATCTTATTTATTTGAGAGAGACAGGGAGAGAGAGAGAGAAAGAATGAACACACCAGTGCCTCTAGCCACTGCAAATGAACTCCAGACACATGTGTCACCTTGTGCATATGGCTTACCTGGGTCCTGGGGAATCAAACCTGAGTCTTTAGGCTTTGAAAGCAAGTGCCTTAACCACTAAGCCATTTATCCAGTCCCAGACTAATTTAGTAACTTGGAAAATATTCACTGAGGACTGCCTGTCAACACTGGTTTTCCCATCATGAAGATGTATTGAGTACTTAGCCACTGCTCTAAGTATGGATAAGGTGATCCTGCCCTCCTCCAGCTTTTTGTCGAGTGGGGAATTAATTGTCCTGGACTTTGGTGATGGATCATTCCAAAGGAACCCAGGACCCATTAAAGGGGAGAGGCATACAAACAATCCCAACGTTATATTAAGAGGGAGGTGTAGGGCTAGAGACATGGTTTAGCGGTTAAGCACTGCCTGCGAAGCCTAAGGACCCGGGTTCAATTCCCCAGTGCCCATGTAAGCCAGATACACAAGGTGGTGCATATATCTGGAGTTCATTTGCAGTGGCTAGAGGCCCTGGCATGTATATATCCATTCTTTATCTCTCTCTCTCTCTCTCAAATAAATAGATAATTATTTTTTAGGAAAAAAAGAGGGAGCTGTAGACACCTCTCAGGGATGCATGGAGAGGCAAGAATGGTTACATGGAGTAGAAAAAAGAATGGTTCAGGTTGAGATTGTGACCATGTTCAGGAGAGTCTGGAGGAATTTGGACTCAGATACCATCATATGCATCTTGTCCAGTTAGACCATAAGCGTCTTGGGCATAGCCTGTGTGCTGGAACTCCAGTCCATGGGGCAGTGCCTGGCACACAGTAGGTCCCTCATGTCGGGTTGTTACATGGTCTTGCAGGATGCTACAGATGGCATGGACTCTCAACCCTCTGATGCTGCTTGTAAATTCTAGGCGGGAACGGGTAGCATAAAAAGGAAAAGTATATAGTGTCTCTTCCTCCTAGCAAGACGTGGATGGTCACACCATGCTGAGCTACCCAGTGTGCCTAAGAAGCTACTGCTGCTGGTGGTGGTGAGGAAACCAGATGCAAATTCCTAGATATTACATGCATCTATGCCGACTGCAGAGATGATTAAACCAATCATCAAGAAACATCCCACAAAGAAAAGCTCAGGTCCAGATGACATCATTAGTAAATTCCACCAAACCTGTCAGGCACGGGCTGGAGAGACTGCTCAGTGGTTAAAGGCTTGCATAACCTGACAGCCTAGGTTCAGTTCCCCAGTGCCCGCCCACAAAGCCATATGCACAAAGTGGCGCATGCATCTGGAGTTTGTCTGTGGTGGCAATAGTCCCTGGAGTGTCCATTCTCTCTCAATCTCTCTCTCTCTCTCTCTCTCTCTCTCTCTCTCTCAAATAAATAAGTAAAAATATATTTTAAAAACTGTAAGGAAAAATTCTGGGTGTGGTGGTGCACGCCTTTACTCCCAGCACTCCGGAGGCAGAAGTAGGAGAATCGCCATGAGTTCAAGGCCACCCTGAGACTATATAGTGAATTTCAGGTCAGCCTGAGCTACAGTGAGACCCTACCTCGAAAAAACAAAACAACACAAAACAAAACAAAAAACTGTAAGGAGCAATGAAAACTGGTCATTCAGAAAGGATATATAAATATACATATACATATACATATACATATACATATACACACACATATGAATGAATGAATGAACTCATTTGAACGCATTCAATGAGGCCAGCATTACCCTAAGTACCAAAACAAAAGGAACCACAAGGAAAGAAACCACAGCTTAATTTTTCTTGTGAATATAGATACAAATATCCTTACTAACCCAACACATTCAAAGGAGAGGCTGGGGCTGGAGAAATGACTTAGTGGTTAAGCACTTGCCTGTGAAGCCTAAGGACCCCGATTCTAGGCTTGATTCCCCAGGACCCACGTAAGCCAGATGCACAGGATGGCACATACATCTGGAGTTAGTTTGCAGTGGCTGGAAGCCCTGGTGTGCCCATTCTCTCTCTCTCTCTCTCTCTCTCTCTCTCTCTCTCTCTCTCTCTCTCTCTCTCTCTCCATGTCTTTCTCGCTCTGTCTGTTGCTCTCAAATAAATAATTAAAAACGAACCAAAAAAATTTTTAAATAAATAAAAATATTTTTTTAAAAAAGGAGAGGGCTCCATGATTAATAAGAGGACTTGCTTGTAACATTTGCTCACAGTAATAATAATAATAATAATAATAATTTTTAAAGGACTGTACAACAAAATCAAGAGGCTTCATCCCTGCACTGTAGGGATGATTTAACATATGAAAATCAATCAATGCAATACACTCTATCGATAAAGGACAAAAACCACTTAGGCATATCCAGAGAAAAGGAAAATCACGTGACTGAATTCAATCCCCTTGCAGGATAAAACCACTCCAGAACTAGGAACAAAGGCAGCATCCTCCATCCGAGGCAGCCATCCACATACTTCGTCATGAACGACCCGAAAATAGTGCTAGAAGTTCTGGAGACAGGGGAGGGAAGGAAAGAAGAGAAGAAGGGAGAGGAGCAAAGCATAAAAATTCAGGATGAAGGGCTGGAGAGATGGCTGAGCAGTTAAGGTGCTTGCCTGTGAAGCCTAAGGACCCAGGATGGATTCCCCCGTCCCCACGAAAACCAGATGCACATGGTGACGCATACATCTGGAATTCATTTGCAGTGGCTAGAGGCCCTGGCACGCACATTCTCTCTATCTCTCTGTCTCTCTCTCTCTCTCCTCTGTATCCCTCTCAAATAAGTAAATAAAAGTAAAAGAAGTACACAGTGGGGGGAAAAAAGATTTTAAACAAGTACCTCTGTTCACAAATGGCATAATCTTATCTATAGAAATTTTAAAGGAATCCACTCAGCAAACTATTACAAGTAATAAACAAGCCCTGGACATTTGCAGCATGTAAATCCAGCGTACGAAGATAGAAAAGGTGACTACATTTCTACAGTAATAAGCAATAAGAAAATAAAATTTAGAGGACAATTATATTTGCATTGCAGAGCATTAAGAAGAAAGAGTGAGCCCAGAGTGTGGTGGTGCACGCCTTTAATCCCAGTACTTGGGAGGCAGAGGTGGGAGGATCGCCAAGCGTTCAAAGCCACCCTGAGACTACATAGTGAAATCCAGGTTAGCCTGAGCTACAGTGAGAGCCTACCTTGAAAACACCAAAGGATGAAGAAGGAGAAGGAGGAGGAAGAAGAGAAGGAGGAGGAGGAGAAGAAGAAAGAATAAAAGAATTAGAAATAAAATTAAACAACTAAAGTACACATTGAAAGCTACATCATTGAAAAAAAAATTTTTAAGAACTAAATAAGTGGAAAAAGAACCCACCCATTGTTCATGAATTAGAAGATTTGGCATAACAAATATGATACTTTTTCAAATTAGTTTTCAAATTCTATGTAATTCTTATCAATGTTCTTTGCAGAAACTGAGAAACTTTCTAAAAGGGGGAAGAATACAAGGAGTCAGGGACAGGCAAGATAACCCGGCAGAAGAACAGCTGAACATGTCTTTAACCCCAGCACTCGGAGGCAGAGGTAGGAGGATCGCTGTGCGTTTGAGGACAGCCTGGGACTACAAAGTGTGTCCCAGGACAGCCTGGGCCAGAGTGAGACCCTGTCAGGCACTGCCAGGCACAGGCTGGAGCCTTCAGGAGAGGGGCCTGAGCTGCCAGGCACGACTAAGGACCCCGGGGCTACAGGAGGCCACTCCCTGTCCAAGCCCAGCACACCTGAACTTAGTTAGGCTCTGCCCATAGCCTTTGGCCAGTTGCCTAGGAAACTCCTTGTCAGCCAGTACCTTCACACAGCCCATCCCCCTGAGACCCTAGATCACCTGACACACACACCCCCATTGCCTACATGCTGGAATGAATGTTCCCATAGGAACCTGGTATGTCCAATCCCCTTAGGACTCTCCCCCACCCTCAGAGGCTTATAAACCCAATTTCCCTGACAATAAACCGAGAGAGCTCCAGGGAGTGATTCTTTCTCTCATCAGGCACGCATAACCTTGGTCTCCATGGCTGCCTGGGACACCTTTGGGGGAACCGCAGCCAGCCCTGGAGCAAGAACCCAGGAACCCACAAGACCCTACCACAAAAAAAAAAGAAAAAGGAAAAGGAAAAAGAAAGCCAGTCATGGTGGCACATGCCTTTAATCCCAGCACTCAGGAGGCAGAGGTAAGAGGATCACTGTGAGTTCAAGGCCACCCTGAGACTCCATAGTGAATTCCAGGTCAGCCTGGGCTAGAGTGAGACCCTACCTCGAAAAACAAAAATAAATAAATAAAAATTTAAAAAAGTAGTTGGATGGCTTCTATTTAAAATTTTCAAAACTTAATACAAATCCTCAGTGCTAGAGATGGTTTGTATGAAATAAATAAGGAAGTGTCCAGAAATTCAGACTATAGTTGGAGACCCAGGTTTGATTCCCCATTGCCCACACAGGCCAGATGCACATGGTGGTGCACACTTGAGTGCAAACTATCAAGTCTTCTCCTCCATCTCCTTTCTTGCTCACGCTACAGACTCTTGAAGCAGTGCTTCAAGTTGCTCCTGTTGAGGTCACCACTGTCAGACCCCAGATCTCAGTCCCTGACTTCACTTTCTCTCTGACAGACAGCCCTGCCTGGAGAAGCCACAAACTGACATCAAACCCCACATGGCTTCACCTTTCCCAGCCTCAACCTTCTTTTATGAATGCTTTCTTATTAGCAGTTATTCCTCAGTGTCCAGTGTCCAGGAATAAATAATTGGCCAGTTATCAGGCAGTGAGAGCACAAAAGTAAATCCACTCTAAATTCAGTAACTGATCGATTTTTTTTTTTTTTTGCCGCTAAGTTTACTAGCTCTTATAATTTTCTCTGGTGATATTTACTCAGGTGACATATTGCAAACAGGTGCTTTTTATTACATTCCACGATTAAAATCACCTTCAAGATATACTTAGTAGGGGATGCTGGAGAGATGGCTTAACACTTAAGAACTCGCCTATGAAGCCTAAGGACCTTGCTTCAAGGCTCGATTCCCCAGGACCCATGTTAGCCAGATGCACAAGGGGGCACACGCATCTGGAGTTCATTTTCAGTGGCTGGAGGCCCTGGTGCACCCATTCTCTCTCCCTCTCTCCCTCCCTCTCTCTTTCTCTCTCTCTCTCTCTCTCTCTCTCTGTCACTCTCAAATAAATAAACAAAAAAAAATTTTTAAGATAAACTTAGGAAATGGATACAACACAAACTAATGGGGAGAAAAGATATCCTATCGCAGTTACCTTCCTGATACTGGGACAAACACCCAACCAGAAACACTTTATGGGAGGAAATGATTGATTTCAAGCTTACTGTCTGGAGGGGAAGTTTCATCACGGCACAAGAGCAGGCAGCTGGGGTATCACATTTCCACAGGAAGCAGAAAGGAAATCGTTTGAGTCAACCACAGCCAGGCTGGACTCATCAACACCAAGGCCCACCCCCAGCAACATGCCTCCTCCAGCAAGGCTCCACCTCCCAGAGGCTCCACCAGCTGGGGACTAAGTATGAGGCTTAATCATAAACACCTGAGGCTGTGGAGGATGCTGAGCATTCAAACCACTACAGACCTTCTCTCCAAAACAGACCAGAGCCAACAGGAAAGGCAGAACTCTTGCTGAAGCCTTCCTGGTCAAGGTACCATATGAAGGCTCTTCTCAGAGCTCATAGCATGCTGAATATTTCTTTGAGTCCCTCACTTAATGCCATCCCCTAAACTATGGACACTTTAAAAGACAGCCATGGGCTGGAGAAATAAATGGCTTAGTGTTAATGCACTTGCCTGCAAAGTGAAAGGACCCAGGCTCAATTCCCTAGGATCCACCTAAGCTAGATGCACAAGCTGGCACATATCTGGAGTTTGTTTGCAGTGGCTGGAGGCCCTGACATGCCCATTCTCTCTTTCTCCCTTTCTCTGACTCTTTTCTCTTTCATTAATTAATTAATTAAAAGACAGCCATGAGGACCACAGAAATATCTTAAACAGTGAACCTAACTATTCCTTAAATTACCCACCAACTCTCATGGTGACTCCTAAGATTCCTTCTCTCAAACCTCAGACAGAATTGAATCAAAAATTAAATATGAGCTGGGCATGGTGGCACACGCCTTTAGTCCCAGCACTCTGGAGGCACAGGTAGGAGGATTGGTGTGAGTTTGAGGCCACCCTGAGACTCCATAGTTAATTCCAGGTCAGCCTGGACCAGAGTGAGACCCTACCTCAAAAAAAAAAAAACAATAAATAAATAAAATGAAATATGTAAGTAATTTAAAATGCACTAAATATTAAAAAAGAAACTTTAAGACATAGTTAGACAGCATACCAATGTACCATTGTCGTTCTGCCATTGACCACTTACTAACTTGGAATATTTTGAAATCCTCCCCAAACAAAGGTGAAACCAATGACAAATGAAACATGGAGATTCCCTGATCTCCTCAAACAATATAAGTAGGTGTTTTATGCACCCTGACTACTGTAAGTTGAGTCAAGGTAACAGCACTTTGGAATAACTTCAAAAGGTCACTGTGTGTCCAGCACTTATTTGAGGTTTTGCTACTGAGGGGTCATGAGTCCGTTAGCCAGTTTGGGGAAAACAGAAAGATGTAGCACTGCCTGCCTGCTACAGCCTAGCCTGGATCGGTGTCTGGTCCAACCTCATCCAATCAGCTCTCTTGCCTCCTATTCAGGTGTGCTGACCGCTTCCTGAGCCAGCCCCTGAGCCCAGACCAGTCAGCTCTCTCAGGCTCACCTGAGCCCAAGGACAAGGCTCACCATGTAAGATTATAAACAGAAGAGTTCCAAGTGGGCGTGACCTCTTTGGCTTTTCACCTGTCCTGAACTTCAGATCCCTGCTCAAGTAAGCCCCCTCATCCTGACCCTGATGGGCTGAAATGGGGGGGGACCCCTACTTCCACATGGGCTGCCTACCCTCTTTCTGCCTTCCACACGGCAGGAGCTCTCTGTACTTCCGCCCGTTTCCTTCTCTTAATCTAATAAACGCTAAGTCTTACCCTCTGGCCTGTGGATTTTGATTCTTTAAATTCGTAAGGATCTGGGGTGCCCTAAATTTATCAATCTGTTGTTGTAGTGACAAGGAACCTCAAAATCCCCATTACACCACCATCATTTTTTTTTTTAGCAGTTTGTGTCTAAACACAAGAAATATGGTCATTCAATACAAAGACAAGAAAAGTGTAGAACGGACCCGGATTCAGCCATGTGCTCTCTCTATAAAGCACGTCAGAGCATCTGAAAGTCATGGCAAAAAAAAAAAGTATTGTAATTAATAAACCATGGGATTCATAAATTTATAAAATTTAGAAGCATAGTCATATGTCATTTAACAACATTCAGATGGTGGGCACCACTGGGGAAACTCAAACCTCATCAAATGCAGAGAAATGACAGCTTGCTCAGCACTGAGAGACAGCTCTTTCACGCCCTGCATGGGTTAGGGACCGTGGCAGAAGTGACAGGAAGAAGTGGTGGGAGAAGTGTTTGGAATTCCATCTTCTAGACCCAGAGTGGCGTTACAATCAGAATCTCACAGCAGCTGTTGTTACCTGCATAATATCCAGGCCCATCAACAAAGACATGTTGTGAGAAATTGGATATTGGGCAATTTCATAGTTTTGCAAACATCACAGTTTGCTTGCACAAAAATAAGACAGCTACAATGTCATGAGAGATTATAATCTTTGTAAAATATCTTATGTATGCATGTACACGCACACACACGAGTCTCATGCTACTGCAAAACTATTCCAGATGAGATGGCTTAGCGGTTAAGTGCTTGCCTGTGAAGCCTAAGGACCCCGGTTCGAGGCTTGATTCCCCAGGACCCACGTTAGCCAGATGCACAAGGGATGCATGCATCTGGAGTTTGTTTGCAGTGGCTGGAGACCCTGACATGCCCATTATCTCTCTCTCTATCTGCCTCTTTCTCTCTCTGTCTGTTGCTCTCAAGTAAATAAATAAACAAACAAACAAAAAATTTAAAAATACTCCAGATGATTGTGCCCCTTTTTGCACCTGGTCTTATGTAGGTGCTAAGTAATTAATTAATTAAGCCCAGACTAGCAGGCTTTGCAAGTACGCATCTCTAACCACTGAGCAGTCTCCCCAGTCCCTACATGACAGACTATTATGGTACATTCACATATACAGTCCACTGTTAACCAGAACGCATGAGTGTGTAATATATGCTCATTCCAAAATGAAAACATGGCCGGGCATGGTGGCACATGCCTTTAACACCAGCACTCAGGAGATAGTGGTAAGAGGCTTGCAGTGAGTTGGAGGCCACCCTGAGACTACATAGTATTCCAGGTCAGCCTGGGCTTGAGCAAGACACTACCTTGAAAAAAAATAAATAAATAAAAACATGAACTATTATAAAATATTAGCCTTATTCTCGAGAATAAGAATATACAGTACCTTCAGCTGGGCGTGGTGGCGCACGCCTGTAATCCCAGCACGTGGGAAGCAGAGGTAGGAGGATTGCAGTAAATTCCAGGCCGCCCTGAGACTACATAATGAATTCCAGCTCAGTCTGAGCTACAACAAGATAGAATGAGACCCTACCTCGAAAAAAAAAAAAAAAATACACACACACACACACACACACACACACACACCCCATACCCAAGAAGAGTCTATGCTCATTGTAAAATTGTTCATGCGTACTCACTCTGAGCTGCATGGGATTGTGTTAAAGGGCACAGTTTGGCCCTTTTCTTTTTTTTTTTTTAAAGTATTTTTTTAATTATTTATTTATTTATTTATTTGAGAGTGACAGACACAGAGAGAAAGACAGATAGAGGGAGAGAGAGAGAATGGGCGCGCCAGGGCTTCCAGCCTCTGCAAACGACCTCCAGACGCGTGCGCCCCCTTGTGCATCTGGCTAACGTGGGACCTGGGGAACCGAGCCTCGAACCGGGGTCCTTAGGCTTCACAGGCAAGCGCTTAACCGCTAAGCCATCTCTCCAGCCCTTGGCCCTTTTCTTGAAGTCTGTACTGTGTGCACCTTTCTCTGCGGTTCTGAAGTGGGTAGGAAGCAAAGGTTGTGGTCACAGTGACACAGCACTCTTTCTTTCCAAGAGGAACCTTTGTAAGGGATGGGCTGCGTGAAGCCACCTGCCCTGCCTTCTCCCTTCAGAGACCAGTGGAGGACTGGGCAGAAGCGGAACCACTTTGATGGGCTCAAGTCAGGCCCTGTGCTAGATACAATGGTGGGAAGACAGATGACGGGAGAGGGTGTGCCTCTGCTCTTCGAGGGACACACACAAACACACGCACACAAGCACGTGTGCATTCACTTACCTGTGGTTTTTGCTTTCATCAGTTTCTGTTATGCGCCATCAGCTGTGGTTGCGATGAAAATATTAAGTGGAACATTCCAGAGTTAGATAATTCATCAGTTTAAAATTGCACTGGAGAAATTGCTTAGTGGTTCAGGCGCTTGTGTTCTGTCACAGTCAGCTTTATGTCATGGGGGTGAACCTCCAGACCAGACACAGTTATGGGAGGAAGGAAATTTATTTGGAGCTTACAGATCTAGAGAAAGTTCCACGACGGCAGAAGAAGCTGGGCCCCTTTCACAGGTCCACGCAGAGAGAAGGACCAGCAGCAACTCCACAAGCAAGCGCGCTCCGGGAAGCCGGGCAGAGCGCAAGCACTCTTTGTATCTCTGGCTGCTATTTAGATCCACCCCAAAACATACCTTGGGGTTGGATCCCACGATCCATCCAGAGTGACATCAAGTTACAAGCTTAAATAAAACGCCTGATTCTATTGGGGAACATCCATTCAAACTACCACCCCTGCGAAGCCTAAAGGAGCCAGGTTCGATCCCCCAGGACCCACGTAAAGCCAGATGCACATGGTGGCGCAGGCATCTGGAGTTCATTTGCAGTAGCCAGAGGCCCTAGTGTGCCCATTCTCTCTCTCTCTCTCTCTCTGTCTCTCTCTCTCTGTCTCTCTCTCTCTCTCTCTTTCTCTCTCCCTCGTTTTTTTCTCTCTCTCTCCAATAAATAAATAGCATAGCTTTCTGGGTAGCATGATAAAATTTCTTTCCATCCTGCAGCATCCTATGGGGCAGAAGTCACACCTTTACCCAGTGTAGGCACACTGCACAACACTTCCCATCTGTTAGTCAATGGCCATTTCAGTTTTCAGATCTACTGAGTAGGTAGCGGAGTTCTTCATATAAATTTTGGTGCTACTCACAGTTTCAGGCATCCGCCAGAGTTCACAGGCTATTTACCTCCAGGAGGAAGGGATACTGCTCTACATAGCACACCTTGAACACCAACCCACCTATTATAGAAGCAGATGCAAAAAGCTGGGAGAGCAAAGAGTTGGGGGAAACAACCAGTAAGGGAACAGAACAGACAAGTCCTGGAATGATGGGTAAGACCACCACAGACTCAAATGAGAAAGGAGCAGGCTATCCAGGCAGAGAGCTGGCCCAGGCATCTTTGTTCATGCATACTTGTTCAAATTGGAATAGTAACACTTCCTGGGATGGAGAGATGGCTTGGTGATTAAAGTGCTTGCCTGAAAAGCCTGACAACTCAAGTTCAATTCTCCAGTACACACTTAAAGCCAGATGCACAAAGTGGCACACGTGTCTGGAGTTCATTTCTAGCAGCGAGAAGCCCTGGGTGCCCATTCTCTGTCTCTGTCTCTCTGTATCTCTCTCTTTCTCTCTGCTTGCAAATAAAGAATTTAAAAAACAAAAAACTATAGTAACAATCCTTACTGTGGTCCTCAGAACTAAACATGCATAAAGTACCAGTCCTAGTAGGTGCCATGAAAAGTTTGACTTAGCTAGGAAGGGGTGTGTCTCAATGGCACAGGGCTTGTCTAATAGTCAAGGCCTTGGTTGCATCCCCAGCACCACAACACATACTAATAAATATAATAATCATCTCTAGTTATTTTCATGAATAGGAAGCAAAGTCAAAAGTCAAGGCAAGAATGCATGTGGAGGCCAAAAGTAACGGTGTCTTCTTTTTTTTTTTTAATTTTTTGGTTTGTTTATGTTTATTTATTTGAGAGCAACAGAGAGAGAAAGAGGGAGATAGAGAGAGAATGGGCGCACCAGGGCTTCCAGCCACTGTAAATGAACTCCAGACGCGTGCGCCCCCTTGTGCATCTGGCTAACGTGGGACCTGGGGAACCGAGCCTCGAACCGGGGTCCTTAGGCTTCACAGGCAAGCGCTTAACTGCTAAGCCATCTCTCCAGCCCCAGTGGTGTCTTCTTGTTAGTATACCCGTAGCTGTTCTGGTCTCAAGCTTATGATGGCCCCTGAGAAGAAGAAAAGAAATAAAGATATTGATATCTCTCTTGCGTGAGAACGTGGAACAGACCTATGCTGCTAATCCTTGGCCCTAAGTGGAAATGAAAAACACAGGGCTCCACAACCACAGCCTAGGGACATGGAGGCTGGACTGGCCCAAGAGCTGTTACCCATTCTTCAATAAATCACTTTTGCTTTCACTATGCACGGCGAAAACTATGAGGATTACATGATATGTCAGACACAACCCACTCTTAATCCAGTGTAGGAATTTGATAAAGATGAACTCTTTTTTTTGTTTTGTTTTTTGTTTTTTAACAGCTAAGACACCAAGACACCCAGGCAGGACTGGTTTGCCTGGGCCCAGCTGTCTGGCATCTATAACTTTAATGAAAAGGACATCTCTTCAAGGAGGCACTGGCAAAAAGGAAAAGAGCAAAGGGAGAGAAGGAGTCCCAGGGGCAACTGAAATGTGGTTTCCCCTCCCACTGAGAGGGCCCCTGCGCTCAATAAACCAGAATGACCCTGGCTGAACTCCCAAGCTTGAAAGTAGGGTTGCTTTTTAAAAGGAGTTCTCTTTCAAGAACAATTGTTCCACAGAACTGAAAAGCTTGCCCTCGGAAGAGGCTCAATCCTAAAACCTGCGGGGTTAGCCATTAAAAGCAGGAATGTGCCATTTCTCCATAGGGAGCAAGGGCACGACACACCTGCTATTGTCACTGCCTGATTCTGGTGCCCCTCTATTCTAAACTAACCAGAAATCGGAGAGGCCCGAAAGCTGAGCTCCAGCTAGCATTACTTAAATAAACCGGCTGTTACATGAGCCTTAAACCACATGTCATTTGGTCGTGGGCTGCCCTGGGCCAAGGGCTGTTCAGTAATACTGTGGGGTCCAGTTTACAAATGGACTGTGTTCCAAACACGCATTTGCAAGGCTGTGGTTTGAAAGACTGAATGCATTTTCCCATAGAAGCAAGATTATAAATGGCAATTAGGGCAACAGGCCAGCTCACAAAAAGCAACGTGATGATCAAACTTTGTACATTTAGCTGCATAAAAGGGGTCAGGGGAAAGAGTAACAACTAGTAATGCCAATAACTAAAGAATGAGATAAGGAAGGGAGAAAGTTGGGCACCTTTTATTTGCCCTTGATACCAGCACTTAAGTAAAAGCAGATGAAAGGTCAGTCTAGTCAGGCTGATGGGGTAAGGGTTGGTGACTAAAAAGGACTTAGTTTGGTCAACTCTATGCAGCCAATGTGAGACTTGGCTTCAGTGACGAATGCCATTAAGAACAAGCTGTCCCAAGGCTCCAAAAATAACTGCGTCTGGAACTCTTTTTTTTTGTTAATTTTTTTTTAATTTATTTATTTGAGAGCGTCAGACACAGAGAGAAAGACAGATAGAGGGAGAGAAAGAGAGAGTGGGCGCGCCAGGGCTTCCAGCCTCTGCAAACGAACTCCAGACGCGTGCGCCCCCTTGTGCATCTGGCTAACGTGGGACCTGGGGAACCGAGCCTCGAACCGGGGTCCTTAGGCTTCACAGGCAAGCGCTTAACTGCTAAGCCATCTCTCCAGCCCTGAGTCTGGAACTCTTTCTGTGTGTGTGAAAACCCACCACCAGCACCACCCAAAACCCTCCTGCTCTGGGACCCCCAGGCTGAGCTCAAGCACTCTGTACCCCTTAGGCTGGAATTCAGATCCACCCCCAGTAACACCTTAGGGCTAGAGCCCAGGATCCACCCACAGTGATGCTTGGTCCAGCCAGGCAGCTGGAAATCCAAGTTAAAGTCCGCCAGGGGACGTCAGTTCCACGTACCACGGCGCCCTTGTGTTATGTCCTGTGCTTGCCGGCGTCGTGGCGGCTCAGTGGTCCTGCTCCACATCTCTTCCTCTCATTCTCATTTGGGGCTGGAGCCTTTTACCAATACAGGCGCTGGCTGTTTTGTACAAACCTGGGCCAGCAGTCCCTTGCTCTCTGTTCGCCTTCTGTGAGGTTGGGGTAACAGGTGCACATGGCCACACCCAGCTGTTTGTGTATGTGAGATCCGAGATGCAAACCTGAGCCTCTCTCCGACCCCCCCTCCCCGCCTCTGCACAGGAAGCGCATTTAATTGCCGAGCCACCTCTTCAGCCCCTGAATCCAGAATTCTTGGTACCACTTTCACACAAATTCCTGCGATCGGATCGGTCAAGCTTGTGGATAGGGTCACTGTCTGAGGGGCATTCAGTTGAACACCTTGGCTTCCACAGAGACCAAATCTGCCATCCACATCTCCCACCAGACTTCCCTTCTATGTCCTGCTCACAATGGACCTGAGCAGACACATTCTAGATCATTCACATTATCTTAAGGCTAGAGATTAACCTCACATTTTGTGTGTCAATATCGGTGGGGGGGGGGGGGCGGGGGGGGAGTTGAAGGCAAATTAATTTTGTATGACAATACAGTGGAGTTTTACAAGATGCAATCATAAGGGGATGCCCTTAGCCCAAAGCAGTGCAGTTGCCCCCAGAAAGCCAGCAGAAAGGAGAATTAATGAGTGGTCAGGACATAAGTAGAAAGATGGAAGGAGCCACTGTGGAATAAGTAGTTTAATTCCTTCCATAGATTCCTCTCGGGTGTGCATTCAAGATTAGCTTACATATACATAAATGCAATTATTAATTCCCTTGAAATTAAAAAGCATTTTTATCCTTCAAACTGGCTTATCTTTTGTCTATTTTCTACTGACCTGTGCATTTTTAATTGTTTTTTTTTTCTTTTTGTTTGCTTTTATTTTTTACAAAGTTTATTTCTTGGAGATTGGATTTATAGCCGTGTAGAGTTCTACTGCTATGCTATACCTCCAGCCCTCTCTCTATGTTTTATTTTGGGACAGAATCTTATAGTTTCCCAGGTCAGCCCTGAATTGAACACACACTTGTGAATTTTTCTGCCTCAGACTCCTGAGTAGCAAGGTGTGGTCATTTCAATGTACAGTGTCCCCCCATACACTCATGTGTTTGAATACTTAATCCTCAGTTGGCAGAATGCTTCAGGAAGGAACCTTTAGGAAGAGAAACCTTGCTAGAGGGAGTGTGTCACTGAAGGCAGGCGATGAGGTGTTACAGCCAGCCTTATTGCTTGCTTGCTGTGGTAGGTTGAATGTATGCTCCCCCCCCCCCCATAGACTCAGGTAACATATTAAGCTTATAACTCATGTCTCCAGATGCCTTCCTGGAGAAAGTGCCAGTGAGGGTGGATCCTGGGGTCTAGCTCTAAGGTGAACTCTGGCCCAAGGGTGTGCAGAGCAGTCTGAGCTTGCTGCTCGCTGTGGGCTTGTGTTTGCTGCTTTTTGGTGTTTGCTGGCTCGTGGCTGTTTCTCTCTCTGCTTGGCTTCGTGAATGGGAGGAAGCTTCTTCTGCCATAGAAGGAAGGAACTTCCCCTTAGATCCGCAAGTTAAAATAAGTCTCTTGCTCCTATGAACTGGGTCTGTTTAGAAGTTCATCCCAGCAATGTGAAGCAGTCTACGACACTTGCTCTTTCCACTTCCTTCCAGCTGATAGGGCAGTGGGACACGAGCCGCCTGGCCCGTCATGTTTTCCCCACCATAATGGGCTCTACCCCCCAAACTGGAAGCTGAAATCAACCCTTTCCTTCTGTAAACTGCTTCAGGCGGTGTATTTTGTCCTGGCAAGGAGAAGACACTTGATGCCCTGGAATCAAGGCTGCGTGCTAATTTTCAGCAGGTCTATTTGTTCTGAAAACTAATTCTTTGTCAGTCACATATCCACAAATATGTTCTCCTGGACCACAGTCTGCTTCTTTTTTAGGGGGGAAAAAAAGTATTTTATTTATTTTCAAGGAGAGAGAAGGGGGAATGGGCACACTAGGATCCTGTTGCTTTTGCAAATGAACTCCAGATGTACGCACCATTTTGTGCATATGGCTTTACATGGGTACTGGGGAATGGAACCCAGACCATCAGGATTTCCAGTAAGCACCCTTTACTGCTAAGCCCTCTCTCCAAGCCCTGACCATTTTTAATAACTTCCTGCTACACAGAGATTGTCAATTTTAACCTAGACTAAGGTATTAATTCTTTGCCTTCGTGGCTTGTCCTTCTGAATGGTTGTAGCTTAATGTATTTTTTCTTATCCTGACACATTTTCTTTTTCCCAATTGTCTTCTTAACCATTCACGTTCGAACATAGGCTTTATCTTGGTATAGCATAAGATCTTCATATGGATAAGCCAGGCAGTAAACAACTCATCCTTCCCCTGCTGAGGAACCATTCTCCTCATGAAGCTAGTTTCCCATACACTCATGGGACATCTTGGGTCTCTCTACTGTGTTCCATAAGTCTGTTTGTTCATTCCCCCAAAAACGAACCATATTTAATTGGTAGCTATTCTTATCACTCACTGTGTTTTTCAACACCTCTGCCACATTCAAACATTTATTTTTTTAAATATTTTTTATTTATTTATTTGAGAGCGACAGACACAGAGAGAAAGACAGATAGAGGGAGAGAGAGAGAATGGGCACACCAGGGCTTCCAGCCTCTGCAAACGAACTCCAGATGCGTGCGCCCCCTTATGCATCTGGCTAATGTGGGACCTGGGGAACCAAGCCTCGAACTAGGGTCCTTAGGCTTCACAGGCAAGCGCTTAACCGCTAAGCCATCTCTCCAGCCCCAAACATTTATTATATTGTATAATCATCATCAACTCGGGGATCTCAATGGAGAAGGATGAACAGGCAGTGGCTAATACACTGAAGATAACAGCACCAAGAAACAGGAAGACAGCTCATCTATCCCTGAAATTAAGACAGAGTGCCCTGCCGATCATTTGGTTTGGTAAACAAAGTTGCAAACTAATTATCCTTGTTTATCAATCTATTGTCTGTCATAATAGCAAAATACCTGAGGATAGGTACAGGAAAAGTACAAATACAAAAAAAAAATAGTATAAGTATAGGAAAAGTACAGGATAAGTACAAGAAACAAGGCTGCCCAGTGTGGTGGCACACACCTGTGATCCCAGCACTTAGGCAGTGGTAGGAGGATCGCCAAGAGTTCGAGGCCACCCTAAGACTACATAGTGAATTTCAGGTCAGCCTGGGCTAGAGTGAGACCCTACCTCAAAAAAAAAAGAAGAGAAGAAGAAGGAGAGAAGGAAGGAAGGAAGGAAGGAAGGGAAGGAGGGAGGGAGGGAGGGAGGGAGGGAGGAGAAAGGAAGGAAGGAAGGGGAAAGGAAAGGAAAGGAAAGGAAAGGAAAGGAAAGGAAAGGAAAGGAAAGGAAAGGAAAGGAAAGGAAAGGAAAGGAAAGGAAAGGAAAGGAAAAAAAAGAAAAGAAAACAGGGCTATTCAGCTCACTTTTTTTTTTTTTGGTTTTTTGAGGTAGGGTCTCACTCTGGCCCAGGCTGACCTGGAATTCACTATGGAGTCTCAGGGTGGCCTCGAACACACAGTGACCCTCCTACCTCTGCCTCCCGAGTGCTGGGATTAAAAGTGTGAGCCACCATGCCCGACACAGCTCAAAGTTTTTGAAGGTTGCAAGTCCAGGATTGGCTAGCCACATTTGTTCCACCTCTGGTGAGGGTCCTATGATAGATGATGTCATAATGGTAAGACAGGAAACCAGCAAGAGTCAAGGGCCAGACTTGCGCTTTGTATGATAATTTGCTCTTATGGAAACTAACCAGTGTCCTGAGGGTATTACGTGAAACCCTTCCGAGAGTCGCCCCTATGGCCCAGTGAATGCCACGAGGCCCCGCTTCTCGGAGGTTCTGCCGTCTCCACCCCAGCACACTGAGGACTAAGCTAGAACTCATGATTCTTTGGGGACACACGCAAACCCTATCCAACCACAGCTCCTTGGCCCCGTGCCCAACTCACTGGGAAATCAGTGATCCGTTCTGATTGCCACAGTGGCTGATACTGAGTACAGAAGACCTGCATAATAAGAGGAAAAAGGATGACATCAAAATAGACCAGGGGCTACTTGGGAAGAAGGGACTTGGTCGGGGGAAGATAGGGGAAGGATGGTGGGAGGGAATTTTTATCATGGTGTATAGTGTACACATATAGAGGTTGTCAATAAAAAAAAAAAATCCCGTGTAATGGGGCTGGAAAGATGGTTGAGAGGTTAACGACACTTGCTTGAAAAGTACCCACGTAAAGCCAGATGCACAAAGTGGCATATGCATCTGGAGTTTATTTGCAGTGGCAGGAAGCCCTGTCTTGCTCATACTCATTCTCATATTTCTCTCTCTCTCTCTCTTCCTCTCATAAATAAATAAATACATATCTTTTTTTAAAGAAAAAACAACCTGGGAAATGACTTCCATTCTCCTGAGCCATGGTCCACACTATTTAACGTGACTTATACAGACCTTCTTGACCTGGCCCCTGCTGGCTTGTGCAACCTCTTCCTTGAGTGATTAAGATCACAGACAGTGGAATCACACTTCTCTGGGATCAAATTCCAACACTGTAAAACCTACTTTCTTTGAAATGTCAATACTCATTTTTCTCCCAGAACCTCCCACATGTTGGCAAGTGTTGTGCCACTGAGGCACATGCTCAGCCCTTCAACAAGCTTCCGTACCTCCCTCTCTTTCTCTCTATCTCTCTCTCTCTGTGTCGCTCTCAGATAAATAAATAAAAACAAAAATATTTTAAAAATAAATAAAAGTTCTTGGGCTGTAGAGATGGTTCAGCAGTTAAGGCACTTTCATGCAAAGCCTAAGGACCTGGGTTCAATTCCCCAGTACCCACGTAAAGCCGGATGCACAAAATGGAACATGCGTCTGGAGTTTGTTTTCAGTGGCCGGAGGCCCTGGCATTCTCATTTTCTGTCTGTCTCCTCTCCCCACCCCTTGCAAATAAATAAATTTAATTTAATAAACAACAACAACAGCAAATTCTCATGCCTCAGCAGAGACCCCAGGCACCAGAATAGCTGGGTGGGCCCAGAAATGGGAGCTGTGACAAACCTTCCATATTCTGGTGAGGCTAAGCTGGCAAGCTTACAACCTCCCCTCCATAGTGGTCCTCGGATGTTTATTTCTCCCTGCCGGCTACTAGGCCATCAGTCTCCCAGCAGCAGAAATGTCCCTCGTCTTACTGGCCAGTTAATCTCCATTTTCATCTCCTGTGGGTGATGGAAAACAGGAGGCACCATGAGCTGGGATGAAGGAAGCCACACGCTGCAGGCCATACGAGTTAACTGTGCGTTTCCTCATTGTGCGCAGGTTCGGGACTAGGTGTCTCCCTGAAGATAGAAGGGGCATGACTTCCCACAGGACGGAGGTTTGATTCCCCAGAGCATACATAATCCAGATGCTCATGGTGGTACATGCATCTGGAGTCCACTTGCAGTGGCTAGAGGCTCTGGTGCACCCACTCATTCTCTGTCTAGCAAATAAAGGAAAAAGGCTATCATATATATAGTTTTACTCACATGTGTGCGGGGAGGTTGGAGGGCCAGGACTTGCTGCAAACAAGTACCAGATGCTTACACATTTAAGAGGGTGCTGGGGAATCGAACCCAGGCCACATACTTAGCAAGCAAGCACCTTTAACCCCCGAGCCATCCCCCAGGGACACTTTATAATCTTTCCAGGTGCTAGAGAAGCAAGGAACCCAGTAAAAGAGACAAGAGCTGATGTAGCCAGGGTCCAATATCTTAGCGTTAGGAACCCCAGTCTGTGCTAATTGGCACGCATGGCGCCGTGTCCTGATAGGGAAGTCTTTCTCTCTGTTCCTCTCTGTTTCCCAACCCCTCCCTCAGCTCCTCCGCCCCCACCACCAGCATCACCCCTCTCTCTTCTACCTTCCCCTCTCTTCCTCCTCTCCTCCCTTGCCCCTTTCCCTCCTTCTATGTTACTCTCCTTCCCTCCTCTCTGTCTCTGTCTCTCTCTGTCTCTCTCTCTCCCATCCCCATCTCTCATTTTTCTGAGAATTCTTATATCTCTTTCTACCTTCTGGGGACCCCCCCCCCTCCGCTTCCAGCCCTGTCACTTCAGGTCCAGCGGAAGGCACGGGCGGGACTCAGGTCTCTCCATCACCTGAGCTCTCCGGCTCAAAGAACAGGGAGGACCTCACCGCGCGGGCGCGGCGCCCGCGACCCCGGAGGAGGAGGAGGAGGAGGAGGAGGGAGAGGAGGAGGAGGAGGAGGAAGAGGAGAGAGGAGGAGGAGGAGGAGGAGGAGGAGGAAGAGGAGGAGGAAGAGGAGGAGGTGGCAGAGGAGGAGGTGGCAGAGGAGGAGGTGCGGGCGCAGGGACGCGCGGCCAAGCGCACGCACCGCACAGCTCCGCGCAGCGCCGCCGCCGCCGCCGCCTCGCGTCCACCGCCACCCGAGGGACCCCGGGCCTGGGACGCACCAGCCACTCGCTCCGGTGATGGCTGCACGGGCGGCGGCGCGCCGGGGGGCGGCCGTGCTGGAGGCGCCCCCGCAGCATGAGCAGGTACCGGCGGCGGCGGGGTGGAGCCTGGGGGATCCCCCCCCACCCCATCGCGGCCAGGGACCCCGGACACTCAAGGCCTGGGGGGACAGAGCCTGGGCTGGCCTCCCAGACCCCGTCCACCGGGGGTGTGCATGCCGTGCAGGGCTGGATAACCTTCTGGAAGATGCTGCGTTGGAGCATGGGATCCCCTCCCCCTGCCTGCCTCCCCCGCCCCCCAACCTGCGTTGTTATTTTTCTGCTTTTGCTTTTTCCCTTTGCGCCATCATCCTGTCCCTGTCCACTCTCTCTTCCAAGAGATCCCCATTCATTCGCACTCCCCGCAGCTGGCTGCCTCCTCTCTCCTGGGCTGCAGTCCTCAGGGCCTACGTACAGGTGAAGGCCTGAGTGGGCCTTGGAGGACAGGCCTCAAACCTCAGGGGCTTCTGGCCAGACCCTGAGATTCTCAGACAGTTCCTGAGCCGGATGGCTCCTTGAAGGGTACATGGCTGGGCTTTGTATGTCTCGAAGTTGGGCCCTGTCTTCAATGAATGTGTCTTATTAGCTCCAGGGCGCCGCAGTTCCACTGGGCTAGTCCTGGCCTCTTCCCACAAGCCTGGGCTGCAAACCCAATCTTACTGCATTTTCAGCTCACGGGACAATGTGTAGGCTCTGGTGGGTACTAGGAGCTGGGCTGGTGGCCGCGTGGGGTGCCCCGGGGATGCAGGGGTACAAAAGGACAGCTGGGCTTTTTTTTTTTTTTTTTTTTTTTTTTCCTCAAGAGCTCATAGCCTCAAGAAGAAGACACAAGCAACAAGATATAGGAAACCCTTAGAAGCAAGGGACTGCCTTCCACTGGGGGAAAAGGTCTGAACTGGGTGAGAAGGTTTGTCCATATAGAAAAGAGAGGGCAGGGCTGGAGAGATGGCTTAGTGGTTAAGCGCTTGCCTGTGAAGCCTAAGGACCCCGGTTCAAGGCTCGATTCCCCAGGACCCACATGAGCCAGATGTATAAGGGGGCACATGCATCTGTAGTTCATTTGCAGTGGCTGGAGGCTCTGGCACGCCCATTCTCTCTCTCTCTCTCTCTCTCTCTCTCTCTCTCTCTCTCTCTCCCCCTCTCCCTCTCCCTCTTCCTCTCTGTCTGTTGCTATCAAATAAATAAATAATTAATTAAAATTATTTTAAAAAAAAGAAAAGAAAGGGCATTAGAATTCCAGAGGAATGGACTAGAAGTACCAAGTTGTTTGGAAGTGAAACAAAAAATGGGGGGAGGGGAGGGCTTGGGAAATGGCTTAGCGGTTAAGGCCTAAGGACCCTGGTTCAATTCTCCAGGACCCACGTAAGCCAGATGCACAAGGAGGCACATGTGTCTGGAGTTCCTATGCAGTGGCTGGAGGCCCTGGTATGCCCATTCTCTCTGTCTCTTTTTATCTCATAAATAAATAAATAAAATATTTTTTAATGGGGAGTGGCCATGAGAAATGGCAGGAAGGAGGGTATCTATTATGATGGTAATACCCAAGGTTCGCGAGGCTTATAGCAAAGAGAATCTTCCGTGCCAAGCATTACATGTGGGCTTCCTTTTCTAAAACAGAGGAACTATTAGCTCTACAATGTTCTTGGTGGTTTCAACCCCGTATCGTCCAAAACAGACTATGAACTGAGAACTCTGTGGGCCAGGAAGCTCAGAGGACCTTGTAGTGACAAGCTGTGCTCTTCCTTAAGACTGGCATCACTGCTTTGCCCACTGCCCTAAGGAGGGACTTGCCTCTCTTAACTGTTTCTGAGGAGGACTCACAGGTTTCCTTTAATCCCTCGTTGCAAGCTGGCTGTGGCCAAGGCATTACCAACAAGGAAGTCTGTCAGGAAGGCAATGTCTGTCCTGTCCCCAGACTCTGTGCCAGACCCCAGGGTAATGTGTGAGAAGTGGTTTCAACCAAGCTTCATAAGACCCCGGGTCATAAAAATCAGCACAGTTACTCACGAGACTATGTATGGTATCGCCCCAACGCTGTCAACCTCATCCTATTTTCTAGTCGTTTATCACCACCTTAAGCATGCCCTACTTGTGGTTCTGGTTGTCTTGAGAGACTCCATCGGCATCAAGTCAGGCGAGCTGGCACATAGTCTGCCTGGCTAGCTGCTGACTCTCCAGTCCCCAGAGTTTGAAGTCCTCAATGCATAGTTATTGAGTGAATCAGTGAATGATTGAAAGAAAAATGACATCCAACATCAGTGAGCTGGTATCCAAGCTCCCTTCCTAGGCAAATACCACCTCCCTGGTCCCAACCCTCCCTTCCCCGGCTGCATGCTCTACGGCTTATTGGATGCGTCTGAAACTCCTCGACGCTGAACGGCAGGAGAGCCAAGGGTGTGGGTTAAGCAGTTCCTTCTGCTCACCTGAGGCTGGCTCTGGTTTCTCCTAAGAGGACCCACTTCACCTCTAAAAGTATTCCCTGCTGTGGGGCACCATCTCCCTCCCCTTGCAGCCTGGACCTGTTGACATGGAAGAGAAACTGAGGCACGAATTGATTAGGAAAGGAGTTTAACTGTGCACATCAGATTTACAACCTGAGAGACGCAAGCTTCAGGTGGGCAGAAATGTGATCCGGAGTCTATAGATTTCAAACAAGTTCTAGAGGCAAAAAAAAAAAAACAAACCACAGACAGGAAGGGAGGCTCATATTAGTGTGTTTTTATTTCCCAAGAATTTAGGCTGATACAGGCTGGACAACAAAATGTCTTAAAAGAACGGGATTAAGTGATTGACACGATACACGCGCTGATGCAGCAGCCCCGTGGGACAGTTCTTCTTAGCGTGTGAAGCCCCGGGTTCGATTCAGGGAAGGAAAGCAAAGACCAATAAACCAACAACAGAAACAAAATAACCCATAAAGCAGTCGTCAGAAAAGAAAAGGGCAAGGGTAAGAATAAAGAAGGAAATTCTTGAGCAACAGAGGCCGGAGGTGAGATGATCCTGTGGCTAGCTATAGGACTGAACTTTCTGCTCCGATGACACCAACAGCTCTCACATGGAATCCAGGATATTGTCCTGGCACTGGATTAGAAGTTCACCTGGAGGTAGACGTGACTGAAGCCTTGTCCTACCCCCATGTTCTGGCATTTTGGGCCTCCCTCAACCTGCTTTCAAATGTTTGACTTTAATTTTGTCATACCCTGCAGCAGGAATTGCTCGTCAATGAATAGAGCCCTTGCTCCCACTTACATGAGGCCGCAGGGCATCAACAGTTTCTGAGTTCATTGTTCGGGCTTTGCCACTCGGGAAGATTTTTGCTAACATGTATTTGGTGAGGGACGTGGTGAAAGTGGGGGTGTAAGTTTGGACCCAGCAGCTCAGGTTACGAAAACCAATGGCAGGAAAGTGGCATTTCTTCCGATACATCGGTTGAGGGTGTGCCACTGTGTGCCAGACATGGGAATGCATCGGTGTGATGTGACTCAGCCGATCCTCTTGAAGACTCAAATAAGGAAAAACATCACCTGTGCATTCTGGTGACGCTGCTCAGGACAAGACGGTGATATTTGAGGGGCTCAACCCAAAGGGCTTCCTATGGGAAGTGGAGTGCAATGGGTAAGGCTGGCTGGGCATGGGGAATGGGAATGTTTGGCTGCAGCAGAGGGTATATCAGGGCCATGAACACAGGGCAGGTCCTTAGGAGCCATGTCAAGGACTTCAAATGACTTTGAAGCATAGATTTTTCATATAATGCCATGGAATTCTTTCTATGCCAATTGCCAGTTCTTTTAGTGGCATCACTCTTACATTTATTTATTGACTTATTTATGAGAGAGATAGAGGCAGAGAGAACAGCAGACACAGAGAGACTGAGAATGGGTACTCCGGGACCTCCTGCCACGGCAAACAAACTCCAAATGCATGTACCACTTTATGCGTCTGGCTTTACATGGGTGTTGAGGAATTGAACCCATACTGTTTGGCTTTGCAAGCAACCACCTTTACCCGCTGAGCCATCTCTCCAGCCCCTCACTCTTTCATTTTAAAGGAGGGAAGAGTGAAAGTAAGAGTGGGGGCGGGTGGCATCTGGCTGCCCTCTGTCATTTTTCCCTCAGGCTCCGAGAGGCTTCCTCCTGCCATCAGTGACCACACCAACCCGTCCCGTTCACAGCTGCAGGGCTTGTCTCCTGGAAGAAAGGGTTTCCCCAGAATCAACGCCTGGTCTCCCATACAGAGAAGTGGATCGGGCTGCCTCCATTCCCAGCTAAGTGGGCACGTCTGTGTCTCACATGCCCAGGCAGAAAGCTCCAAAGTAGAGTCCACATGCCGTGTGCCCAATAAGTCCGTCTGCCCTAACAGCCTTGGCTGCCGATCCACCAAAGTGCCATCCAGCCACCAAGGACTGGGGGACCATGTTCCTCCTGTCTGCTCTGGGGGTTGCCAGCTTGGTCTCTTGGCCTTCTCTGTCTGTAGTCAATCGTCACTCAATCTGTTACCGCACTTTCAAAGTAGTTCTTTGGGAAATAAAGAGACAAGAACTTATTTTAACAAATCTTTTAAATCCCTTTTTTTGGGTTTTGTTTTGAGTTGTTTTCTAACGTGGAACCTGTGGCCTCATCAGGGAATGAAGCTTTGTGACAGCCGAGGGGACTCTGGTGCCATATGACCCGGGGCACAATGTGCCCTCTCTGCACAGGCCCCCCGCTGGCTCTGGGGCTCAGCATTAGCCACTGTATTGTGCTGGAGGGGCGTCCTGGCTCTGTCTCTACCCAGGAGTTGTTAATGCCATGTGCACCCCTCTCCATAAGACCAGGACCACTCAGCTCCCCCACCCCCACTCTCCTGAGGTCTTGGCATCATCAACCTCCCTCTGCTGTCCTGTGACAGTGCCCTGTCACCTCGTTGTCCTTAGACTGTCTGCTTGTGGCTCTTGAAGATGATTGCTCGGACCCTGTCTCATATGGAGGTTTATGCTAATCTCGTCTTGATGCTTTTCTTGTGGGTAGTATGCAGGAAGGAAGGGGGCAAGTGTACATTTTTGACTAACCCTTTTGTCCCCAAAACACCTTGTTTTTACTTGAGTCTTGAAACACTTTCCTAACAGGATTCTCCTGTGATGGCTTCTTATCTGAGATCACAGTACTCCAGTGAAGCACGTAGAAATAGTGATTACGTCAGCCTTCCGCATCTAATCAGGAAATGATCAATTGGCAAACTCCAAGTTAATGATATATGTTCAAGGTCATTACCAAAGAACTAGGAGGCTCACTGTTGGGTGTTACGTTGTACTAGATGGCCTCGTGGCTTGGGGCTCCAAACCCATCCAATATTTTCTCGTATGAAGCAGGTGTCCTCAAGGGGAGACCTCTCAAAGAAAAAAGACTGGGACACTGCCACCCCTTAAAAGTTGCTTTGCTTCTAGAACTTGGCACTTGAGCCCAGCAGCTCCCTCTAAGGTCTCACCTATGGAAGCCATGGACTAGCCACCAGTGCCAACCACTAAAACAGCTACTTCTTATTTCCTGGCATCGCCCACAGAGCTCTGGCCTCGTATAAACATTTCCTAAACCTATCTGAGACACTTATCAGTCATCCAGAGTCTCGTTTTCTCTTTTAAGGGAATCCCTAATGCCTCTGTCTCGCACAAGTGCTCCCATGAAGCCCATTTACCTTGGACTGGAGAAATCCTAGACTGAACCATCTGTCAGAATTGCTCACACCATCTAAAGAAAGCATATGGGGAGAAAATCTTGTTCATACTAGATTTCTGTAACTTTTTTTTCTATTCTCTACCAATCATTTTATTGTTAACTTTTAAAAAATAGTTTTATTTTGTATTTATTTGAGAGAATGAATGTTCGTGCCAGAGCCTCCAGCCACTGCAAACAAATTCCAGATGCATGTGCCATCTTCTGCATCTGGCTTAAGTGGATCCTGGGTAATTGAACCTGGGTCCTTTGGCTTTGCAGGCAAGTGTCTTAACTGCTAAACAATCTCTCCAACTCAACTTTTTCAAATTATGAATTAATAAGTTTATCTAGAGGGAAATCACAAATTGTGGGGTTTATTTAAGGAGAGATTGGGAGTTAAGGGAAACTGAGGCCAAAGAGAGACCAGAGTAAAGCTGCCAGCATGTGGAAAGCTCACTTAAGAGAAACTGGGGTGGACTGGAGAAATGGCTCAGTGGTCAAGGCATTTGCCTGCAAAGCCAAAGGAACCAGGTTCAACTCCCCAGGACCTACATAAGCCAGATTCATAAGCTGGTACATGTGTCTGGAGTTTGCAGTGGCTGAAGGCCCTGATGTGCCCATTCTCATTCCCTCTCTCCCTCTCTCTCTCTCTCTGCTTCTTTCTTTCTCCCTCCCTCTCTGTGTCTCTCAAATAAAATAATAAAAAAATTAAAAAAACAGAAAGAAACTGAGACTTCTAAAGAGGGATTAGAATAAAGCCACAAACACATGGTAGGTAAGAGAAATTGAGGCCTATTGTTAACATTTTAAAATGAACATACCAAGTTACAGGCTTCCTTGTGGCATTCTCATGCAGACTTGCTCTGGGTTGATTTCCCCTCCACATTCCTCTCCCCATCTCCTTTCCCTCCTTCTTCACTCTGCCTTTCCACCCCATCCACACAGACCAGTGTGCCTGCTCCCATTTCCATGCCATGTGTGTTCTTGGACTCTCTCCACGCCTCCCTTAAAGCCTCCCTCCCCCAGCCCCCCGCATTTCATGGGTTCGTTTCTAGTTTGCTGGCCTCTGCCCACAGTTCGTCCCTATGTGAATATTGTAATGAGAAGCTAGGGTACTCATATGAGAGTCTGCCTTTCTGATTCTGGGTTAACTCACTTAATGGAATAGTTTCCATTTTTCTGCCAATTTCATAACTCCATTTTTCTTTAAGGCTGAAAAAAAAATCCAGTCATGTACAGGTCCCACATTTTCATTGTTCAGTCACCTGGTGTCTGATATCTAGCCTGATTCCATTTCCTTGCTGTTGTGAACAAAGTAGCAATGAACTTGGATGTGCAAGCACCTCTGTGGGATGATGTATATATAGTCCTTTTGTACATGTCCAGGGATGGCATAGTTGGGTCCTATGGGCACTCCGTTTTTCATTTTTTTTTAATATTTTACATTTTGGGCTGGAGAGATGGCTTAGCGGTTAAGGTGTTTGCCTTCAAAGACAAAGGACCCCGGTTCAATTTCCCAGGACCCACATAAACCAGATGCACAAAGGGGCACATGTGTCTGGAGTTTGTTTGCAGTGGCTGGAGGCCCTGATGTGCCCATTCTCTCTCTCCATCTCTCTGCCTTTCTCCTTCTCTCTAATAAATAAATAAAGTTAAAACATTTAAAAATAAATGTTTTATTTATTTGGAAAGAGGGAGCAAGACAGAGAGTGGCCACTGCAAATGAACTCTACGTGCATGTACCACCTGTGCATCTGGCTTCCATGGGTCCTGGGGAATTGAACCTGGGCCATCTGTCCAGCCCTATTTTTCATTTAAAAAAATTTATATTTATTTGCAAGCAAAAAGAGATAGAGAGAAGAGAGACAGAGACACACAGAGAGAAAAAGGGCACACCAAGGACTCCAGCCACTGCAAATGAACTCCAGGTTGACTTAGGTATAATTTAGCTCTTGAGTTCCTTTGCTGATTTTCAGTTGGGAAAACCTATTTAGATGTGAGGCGTGGAACACTGAAGTCTCCTGCTCTTACTGTGTGTGTGGCCAAGTCTGCTTTTCAGTGTATTTTTTATGAAATTGGAGGTCCCCAAATTTGGTGCATAAATATTTATAATAGTTACCTCCACTTGATGAATAAATTAATTCTTTTTCAGATATTTAGTTGGCCTTCTCATCTTCTCTGACAAGTTTTGATTTGGTGTTTATCAGATAATGCAGCAATTACTATACCAGCTTGTTTCCTTGGTGGTTTGACTTCCTACCTTTGACTCTCAGGTTTTGGATGTAGTTATGTGAGTTTCTTGGAGGCAGCAGATGGTTGGACCTAGTTTTGTAATCCAGTCAGTTAGTCTGTGTCTTTTAATTGATCAAGGACATCTGCATTCAAGATTGTAATTACTATTGCTCTGGTTGGTTAGTTAATTGGTAGTTCTTTTTTCACCTCTCCTGGTAGAGTTGGATGTTTGCTGGTTTGCTGTGGTAGACACAACTAACTCCTCCCCAGATCTCCTCTTTTTATCTCTCACTCTCATGAAATATATTCTTTCCTGTATCCTCTCCTACAAAGCTGTCCTTCTTCTTCCTCTTTGTATAGTATTCCGTAAGAATTTTCTACAGTGCTGGCTTGATTGTCCTGAATTGCCTTAGCTTGTACTTTAAGTACTCTTATTGCTCCATGCTATAGTTATTTTCTTGTTACTGGGACAGAACACCCAACCAAAAGCAGCTGATGGGAGGAAAGGCGTTTTTATGACTTACAGTCTCAAGGGGAAGCTTCATAACGACAAGGGAAAACATGGCATGAGCAGAGGCTAGACATCACCTCTGCCACAGCAGGTGGGAAACAGTAGCAAGCGAGCAAGCGAGAGAGAGAGAGAGAGAGAGAGAGAGCGAGCATGCGCTGAACGAACACTGGCAAGCCCGAGGTTAAGAAAGTTCCAGTATCGCCAGCAACATACCTCCTTCAGCAAGACTCCACCTCCTATGTTGCCAGGCATTCAAAACAGATGAGTCTGTGGGGATATCTGAGACAAACCACACACTCCATTAACATCAATGGATAATTTTGCTAGGTATAGGAATTTTGGCTGACAATTATTTACTTTCAGGGCTTAAAATATATTATTCTGTGCTTTCCTAGTTTTTAGGGTTACTGACGGCAGGCCTCTCATTATTCTGATGTTTTCTGACTCCTTCCGGCATTTTTCTCTTACAGCTTTTAGAGGCTCCTGGGGGGACTGCTTTATGTTTATAACATCTTCACTAAGATATGACATGCTGAGATTCATTTCTAGTCATATCTGTTTTAAGTTTTAAGTCCTTCCTGTGTTTGGATGTCTATTTCTTTCTCTAGGTTTGGAATCTGGCGTTCGTTTTCAGTGGCTGGAGACCCTGGTGCACCCATTCTTTCTTTCTCTCTCTCGTTTTCCCTCTTTCTCTCTGTGTGTCGCTCTCAAAATAAATAAGAATAAAACAAAAAAAAATTAAGTTGAATATATTGGGCTTAGAGAAAACAAGAACAGGCCAGAGCTCTTTCCAACAAAATAGAAGTGACATCATTTCAAATGAGCACTTAAAGTGCAAAAATGTTTATATAAGAAAAAGTAAAACAATTTTTTAAAAGTTAAAAACACATATGCATATAAAAATAGAAAATAGAAATTAAATATCAAAAATATGTAAACACAAATGAGCAACAAAACTAAATAGTATCATACTGTCAGTCAATGCTTCTTCTGTGTTGGGGAGAGCCCACCCCGTGTTCAACCTCGCTCTGTCCACCAGGGCATGGCGCCAAGTGCCATCACAGACTCCCTGTGATCACAGAGCTCCTCCCTGAAGGAAGATGCTGAGGATCTCTCCGCCTCGACTCCCACACCACGCCTCTGCCACTGTCTTCCTGCTCCATGCAGCTGGAAGTCTGTTGCCCAGCATGGATGCCACACCAGGGTCCACATTCTGCCATATTCACCACAGTGGATCTCACAATCCATGGGTGTTGTAGTCACCTGCTTGTTGCTGGCGTAAAGCACCAAACCAAAAGCAGCTGAGGGGAGGAAAGGGCTTATTTTGACTTATAGTCCCAAGAGGAAGCTCCATGACGGCAGGAGAAAGCATGGCATGAGCAGAGGCTGGACATCACCTCCGCCACAGCAGGTGGAAAAGAGCAGCAGGAAAGTGAGCAGGAGAATTCTGGCAAGAGGGAGCCGGCTGTTAACACCCGTAAGTCTGCTCCCAACAACTCGCCTCCTCCAGCATGGCTCCACCTCCAAAACTGCTGCCACCTTGGAACCAAGCACTCAGAACACAAGAGTCTTTGCGGAATACCTGACCCAAGCTACCGCAGTGGGGCGATAGTAGGGGGTGGGAGAATGGTGAGACTTCCTAACTTTGGGGTGCTTGACCCTTCTCTGGAGCTGTGTTGGTGGGCTGCTGAGTCCCTCTTCTCTGCTGATGGACTTAGGAGCTCTGAGTCCAGCTTGTCTCAAGCTCTGAGCACTCTCTTGCAGTCGGATCCTGCAACCCCACGGTCCCATCTCTTGCTCCTCCATACCCAGAAGAGGATTGTGGGCATCGGAAATCCCTCAGTTCTGATTTCTTACCACCCCTCTTCCAGTGCTTACTGTGGGCAAATTTCCTTGTTGGCATTTGAATTCGGTCTAACTCTCTCCTCGCCTCCTCTGTTAACTTTCTCACCTTAGTTGACGGTTCCCAGTCTCAGTTGGCTAGGTGTGGGAACTGCGGGGTTTGAGGCTACCTTCAATGAGAGGCCTCTTCCCTCGTCATGCCACATCTGAAATGAGGCAGGCCAAAGCCTTGGCGAGAAGCAAGAGCTTGTACAGCGAATGTCTCGCCTGCCTTCTCTTCTCTACGGTCTTTGGAGGTTACAAACAGTATCTTTTAACACTGCTGGATGGGGGATTAAGCTGTCATGGTCTCTACTATATCTTTCCAATGGTTGATTTAAAGGTTTCAAATAACTGGATGCAGAATCTGCTCAATCTGCAAGAGCATAAGGCTCTGGTCAGTGACAATGCCAATGCTCCATACAAAAACAGCCTCTGGCAGGCTGTCTCTAAAACCTTGAACTTGGAGATGATGTTTGCCTACTGACATGGCTTTTGACTCCAGCAAATGTGATTTTTTTTTTTTTTTTTTTGATTTTCCAAGGTAGGGTCTCACTCTAGTCCAGGCTGACCTGAAATTCACTATGTAGTCAGTCTCAGGGTGGCCTTGAACTCACGGCGATCCACCTACCTCTGCCTCCCAAGTGCTGGGATTAAAGGCGTGCACCACCACACCCAGCACGTGATTTTTTTAAGAGTACTGGACACATACATCATGTCCCAGAAGCCAGGGTGGCGCTACCTATGGGATACCACTCTCCACAATATAGACTCGTTTGCTAAAACCAAGTACCGGAATGGAAGACATCTGGTTCTCTAAGCTAGGAAGAAACCAAATATTTATCTGGTTTTTACTTTATTTGAATGCACGTGTTTGTGTGGGTAGGTGGTGAGTCTCTTGTTACTGCAAATGTCCAACTTTACATGGGTGGCTAGTGTGTTGAATCCAAGCCAACAAGCTTTGCAAGCAAGCACTTTTAACCACATACCCATCACTCCTACCCCCAAATATTTATTAATAATTACCCAGTTGCTGGTGTTTTGTTATTACTCATTTGTTTGTTTTGTTTTGTAAGGACCTTCATCCTAAGTTCTTCCATTACTAGAGAACACTGCAGATTCTCTTAGTTTAGGTTTTCACGTGATGCCTTAAAATACATACTAAGAAGGAAATTTTAATATGGGTTCTTTTTCTTGTTGTTTTTCAGCTCTCTCATGCGAAGCTTTCTATAGATGATTCATGGAAGTAAGTTATTAATATTTCATAACTGTTTTTAACAATGAGATTTTCCTCTTAAAGTTTTCAGAAATTGAATGAAGTCATCATTTTATTTGTAAACTTCCCAGGATAGAGAACGTGTGTAGAGATAGCACAAAGACATTAAATTTGGACCAAGACTGCATATATTTTATTTATTTGCTAAGTGTAATAAAGCACATAATGCTAGATGAATGTATTCTTTAAAATGTGGCAGTATCAAGTTCAATTTATTTTAGGCACATGGCACATCTGGTTTTCATTACATACTATTTCCTCTGTGTTTTGGGACCTACTGTGGGACCACTGGGTTCTGGGAGAACTATATGAAAGAAATAAAAATGAAAAGTTTCTCCCTTTGCCATTAATCAATTGTTAATGTTTTCCTCTTCAACATAGGAAATACTTATTATATTTGTATACTAACTTGTGATTTTCAAAGGACTCCCATAGGTTAACCCATTTGAGATACATTTGCCTTACAGATTCATACATCTATGAGTGTACCACATGTATGTATATTATAAACAAAGTAATGCTGAATATCATAAGACAGATTTTGTTTCCTATCTATGGAAGTTCCAGTTAGATCGACATATTCCCTCTTCTGTCTACATGACCTGCATTGAAAGTCCATTCATCTAATAGAATTTTGAATATTTATTTTAGAAGGAGGTCTGATGAAACCTCAAGGTGTTATATCATAATATTTCTTAACTTCCCATTTCTTCTAGGGAATGAAAATAATTTTCGTGTGCTTTCGGAAATTATTCGTGTCTCCTGAGCTCAGTTTCCAGCAACACTATGTAGTTTTATTCAAAAGTGCCTCCCTGATCTGGAGTCCAGATTTTTTGCCACAAAGGGGAGGATGACAGTGTGTCTGTGTCCCTTCGAGCAATAACGTCCCACTCCAGTTGGTCTCAAACAAGCCACGGGCTCCTTTATGAGCCATTCCCAGCAGGGGGCGCCCCTGGGATTTGGATATGTCCCTTTTCTGAAGCAATGAGTACTTCCAGGTGCTGTAGAAATGCTGGGAGAGGAGACATCCCCCAACCGGCTGGCGTACCCAAGAGCCTTTGCAAGGTCATGGGTCTTCTGACTGGTAAACTAGCTAATCGCACACCAAACCCACTCAGAAACAGAAATTTAACATCAGAAGATTTGTGACCGATGGTGTCCCACGACTGTTGAGGAACAATGCAGGTCAGTAGTTAGAAAGAAAAGGCAATATTGGTACATTAGCGTCCTTTTTCCTAATCTTCACTCCAGTCCTTTATCTCCTCCTATAGGCCAGTAGTTCCCAATCTCAGCTGCTCCTTAAAATCTGGTGGGGAGCTTTTAAAAGCACTTAAACACTACCCAGCATGTTCATATATGGAAACAGCATACAGTACCCCATAAATATATATGCCTTTATGTTTTTATATATGTTAAAAAAAAATCAAAGGGTCTAAGGAGATGACTAAGCATTGATAAAGTGTTTGCTGCACAATCATGAGGACCTGAGTTCAGATCCCCAGCACCCATGTAAAACGCCTGATGTAGTAGCCCATGCCTGTAATTAATCCTCATTGTGCTGAGGAGTCAGAGACAGTATGATCCCCAGGTCTTGCTAGCTAGCTTGTGCTGTCTGGTCAATGAGATCCAAGTTTGGTAAGAGACCTATCTCAGGAAGTAGGGTGGAGAGAGATCAAGTAAGAGACCTACCTCAGAGAGTAGGGTGGAGAGCGATCGAGTAAGAGACCTACCTCAGAGAGTAGGGTGGAAAGCGATCGAGTAAGAGACCTATCTCAGAAAGTAGGGTGGAGAGCAATCACCTAAGGTTTCTTACATGGAACATAGCCATCCACATGCACGTGCACACGCACACACATGCATACACCTACATACACACACATGCAAACATGTATAAAAATACATATACAGCCAGGCATGGTGGTGCACACCTTTTATCCCAGCTCTAGGGAGGTAGAGGTAGGGGCTCGCCATGAGTTCAAGGCCACCCTGAGACTACATAGTGAATCCCAGGTCAGCCTGGGCTAGAGCAAGACCCTACCTTGAAAACAAACAAACAAACAAAAAAATACATACCCACATACAACAACAATTTGAACTTAAATTTTATTTATTTTAATTTTTTAAATTATGTTTCATTTCTATTTTTTGTTTGTATGGGTGATACATAGACCACCATTTGCTTTTTTAAAATATATTTTTTAAATTTATTTGACAGAGTGAGAGAGAGTAAGAATGGGTGTATCAGGGCCTCCAGCTATTGCAAAGGAACTCCAGACACATGCACCCCCTTGTATATCTGGCTAATGTGGGTCCTGAGGAATCAAACCTAGGTCCTTTGGCTTTGCAGGCAATTGCCTTAACAGCCATCCCTCCAGCCCCACAGTTTGCTTTATGTGGGTGCTATGGATATGAAATCTTGCACAACAGGCATCTTACTCACTGAGGCATTTCCTCAGCCCCTAACTGAAATTTAAAATAGCAACAATAATAATAAAAATTCCCATCCTGGACATTTGTATTATTTTGCCAGGGCTACTATAATAATATGCCCAGGAGTGGTGTATTAAGCAACAGAAATTTATTTTTCTCATAGTTCTAGAGACTGAAGGTTCAAGTCCAAGATGTTGTCAAGTTTGGGCTGACATGTTCAGGTAACCAGAGCAAAGTGCTCAACATATGATTTGGGCTGTAATGCCCAGTGTTGATCCCTTCTCTTACCTGAGATTCAACTTCAGCACTGGCATTTTGATTTTCATCAAGGTTACCTCTTTTCTACTACTTGACATCAGATGGCATGCTATTTTCAGTGGTTTTATCTACCACTGTGCAAGCATCCAACAAGAAACTGAAATATCCAGTTATCCTCAGGATCTTGGTACATGTTTAAGAAAAGACTTAGGCTGCTCTTTCTCCCTCTCATAGCTGCATAATGGTTTACGCAGCACACTCTGAAAGTGCCCATTGTCCCATGGCTAAGTTTCCCCCCTTAGCATAGACACCATCTATTTTCAGACTATTCTTCGACATGAGAACAGTAAAACTTACTTGGAATTATCAACATATTACCTTAAAAACAAAAGTATAAAAAAACTCTTGATTTATTCAAGGCAGGATCTCACTCTAGCCCAGGCTAACCTGGAACTCACATTGTAGCCCCAATCTTGCCTCAAATTTACACCAATCCCCTGACCTCCACCTTCAGAGAGCTGGGACCCACCTGGCCTTGTTTAACTTTTCAAAAATGGTGGCTGTTGCATATGCCACAGCCTAATTATGATGCCTGCTACCGATACAAAATCATAGAAGATGTTTTATAGTCTTACGTGTACCATGAGGAATTATGTTTACACATGGGGAAACTGAGGCTCAGAGGGGACAGATGTCTAACATGAAGCGAGCTAATGTGGGATCGGAACCTTATCAGCTTTGCCGGTGAACTTGAAGAGACCAGACTGAGGTCAAGACCACAAGGGAAAGTGAAGGGCTGGGAAGAGCTGACTTAGCCTATAGGTAGCTGCCCCTTCCCCAAATCCAAAAGGAAATGGCAGAAACTCAGAAAATCAACGCTTACCCACCCCTTACCTTTGAGATCCTCATCTGCCTATGAGGTTTGATTTGGCCCAGTGTGCGAGGCAGACTGAGAGCTTTTTCAGGTGGCCTTTGCATCCGTCAGCTTCAGTCGCTGGGATGAACCTCAAACTAGACACAGTTCACAGCGGGGGGCGGGGGGAATCTCCTTGAGGCTTACAGATCCAGGGGAAGTTCCATAATGGCAGAAGAAGCTGGCCCCCTGGCACAGGCCCACACCAGATTTCTGTCTGTCTGCCCAGGCAGACAGAACTCAGGCACTGTGCATATCTTTAGCAGGGAATTCCATTTCCATCCCCACACCTTAGAGCTGGATCCTGGGATCTATGCACAGCAATTGGCAGCTGGAGATCCCATAAACTCCTGAATGAACGGGGGACACATCCATTCATGAGAGCCTCATTTGTCGCTTTCAGGCTGCCGCCGGAAAGCATGTACAAGTTGCATCGGGGCCACGAGTCCATGCACTTGGAGATGATCCTAATCTTCTTCGCCGCCCTGTTCGCCGCCCAGGTGGTGCTGGTGCAGTGGAGGCAGAGGCATGGCCGCTCCTACAACGTGAGTCGTCCCCTTTGCCACCGCTACTGAAGGACCAGCTCTGGCCTAAGCCACCAGTCCTCAAGCAAGTGCAGTTCCGCCTCCGAGATAACCGGCAATGTCTGGGAACGTTTCCGTTGTCAAATCTCAGCTGGGGAGGTCGCATGGCCAGAGGGGAACTGCTTGCTACTTGTGTTCAGCACACAGAACCTAAGGATGCTGGGAAATATGCTGCAATGCAGAACAACGTCCCATAGCAAAAATAACCTGACCTAGGTCTAGACAGATGGCCCAGCAGTTGAGGCCTGCAAAGCCTAACGACCCAAGTTTGATTCCCCAGTAGCCACATAAAACCAGATCCACAAGGTGGCACGTGCATCTGGAGCTGTGCATCTCGTCTGTCTCTCTTCTCTCTTCTCTCCTTCCCCCCCCCACCTCTCTCTCTCTCTCCTTGGAAATTTAAAATAATTATCTGACCTAAATGTCACTATAGGGCCAAGGTTGAGAATCTCTAGTTTAAGTAAACCAGTTTTCCTCTTTTGAAGGAGGAACTTCTTGCCAAAGGCCTGGAAAAGGGCAAATTGGAACCAGCAGAATCCAACAGTTAAGGCTGTTACATGTTTCCCTTAGAGATAAATAGATACATGTTAGCAATAGTCTTGCCATGAATAGTTTGTGTTTCCCTGGAAACACATCCATGACCTCAGCTACCCAGAGTGAGATCTTCTGTCCTCAGAGCCATCCCAATAGAGCATGTCCACCCTAGGGCCCAGAGCCCCACCCTGGTCTTCACTGGCCTTGAGAACTTGCCCTGGCAGCGCTCACAGCAGGTTCTCAAACCCCAGGGTGCCTAGGAATTACCCGCAGGGCTTGTTCAATCAGATTTCAAGGCAGGCCAAAGCTTTGGAATCAACTGGACCAATAATGATTTGCGTCTCTAACAAGCTCCCAAGATGCTGGCACAGTCTTGGGGAGCCACTGACTTAGACTCAAACATGGCCTAAAATGACAAAACACCACAAAAGGGCCCCAGTGGGCACTCTGTGTGGCAGTTGGTCATTGTGTGAGACTTCCCTGTGACAGAGGAAGTACCGGCCTACATCAGTATTTCTAGAGTCCTTGTGTATAAAGAAGCTTAAGGGGCTGGAGTGATGGCTTAACAGTTAGGATGCTTGCCTGCAAAGCCAAAAGACCCAGGTTCGATTCCCCAGGACACATGTGAGCCAGATGCACATAGTGGTGCATGCGTCTGGACTTTGTAGGGGCTAGAGGCCCTGGCGTGCCCATTCTCTCTCTCTCTCTCCCTCCCTCCCTCCCTCCTTCCCTCCCTCCCTCCCTCCCCCTCCCCCCCCCCCTCCAAAATACACATATATACACATGTGTGTGTGTGTTTTTTTGAGGTAGGGTTTCACTCTAGTCCAGGCTGACCTGAAATTCACTATGTAGTCTCAGGCTGGCTTCGAACTCATGGTCATCCTCTTACTTCTGCCTCCCGAGTGCTGGGATTAAAGGCATGCACCACCATGACCAGCAATAAAATATTTTTTTAAAAAGGAAGCTTAAATTCCTAAGAAATTCTCCAAAGATCTATTCCAACTTTATTTTATAACTGATGATTTTTCTCTGAGTTACACATGGGGGGATTGTTTCCATGGTAACAGAGTGTGAATTTTACACAGGAAGTTTCTCCTGCCCTTGAAAGGAAATAATGCCTCATGAGCCAATTGACTTACCCTAGGAATGACTTACACTTCCTGCGACGTTTTTATTCGATGGTTTTGGAAGGGGCACGCGGCAGGACAATGTTGCTGCTTAAAGAAGTCGCTGGCATGCCAACTCTTTGAAGACGTGGGTCCCCACACTGGCAAATGTGGAGCTCCCACACTGGCTGTCTTTGGATACAGATAAACCTGCCTAGCAGTCAGACAACCTCTTGGAGGGCTTGTGGCCATTGGAGGTTCTGGTCCGACCTGACGCAGAGCCTCGGAGTGCAGCTGGACTGCCCGAAGCTCTGGCGCCAGCGCGCCGAGCTGTTTCGGCTGTTCATTGTGCTGCTAACTGGCCCGCCTGCAGTAAGAGACAGTACATTGCTTCCTTCCTTTCTTCTAAAAAATATTTTATTTATTATTTATTTGCAACCAGAGAGAGAGAGGGATGGAAGGAGAGACTGAGAGAGAGTGAAAGAGTGAGTGAGTGAGAATGGGCGCACCAGGGCCTCCAGCCACTGCAAACGAGCTCCTGATGCATGTGCCACTTTGGCATTGCTCCAAAGGAGCAGGTAGAGTAGCCTCCTTCCCCTGCCTGTCTTGAGAAGACGCACCGAGGTGGGAGTCCAGGCGTCCCCAGTGTTCAAATCGTTTCTCTGGGCACTGTGATCATGCAGAACCACCACAAGTTTTAAACTTGTTCCTATGATTTGTGACATTTCTGGCACTTTCCTACAAAGCACCACGTAAGAAAATATATTTCCATGACTTGCCATTGGAACAATCATTAACATATTAGTAACATTGATATGTATCGCTTGTTGATTATAATCCTCATAACAATCACCATAGTTATTATGCTCACTATAACAATAATACATAAAAGTACTGAATAGTAATTATAGCAGGATATGTGCTTGTTGGGCATGAGTTCAGATACCTGAGATGGTACGTACTTTTTAACACCCCTTTCCTCAGTGAGTTTAAGCAATTGTATAAAGTCATATAATTAATTGCAGAAGAAAGGCTCCAATACATTCCCAGTAGTCATTTGTTCTCATACCCAGGTCAAGCTCTTTTCGTATCTTTGATCTGCATTTTAGGGGAATAGCCTAAAATAAGAAGCTACCTCACAGACCTGTGACCCAGAGGCATTCCCCTGCAAGTCACATGGTGACTGAAGGATTCACAGCCGTTAGTTGACGCTGAGCACACTCAGGAAAGAGTGTTCACGTGTAACATTTGTGCTCACTCGGACACGTACTGCTACAAGCACAGCGCACTAATAAAAAGAATTCTCGGGCTGGAGAGATGGCTTAGCGGTTAAGCGCTTGCCTGTGAAGCCTAAGGACCCCGGTTCAAGGCTCAATTCCCCAGGACCCACTTTAGCCAGATGCACAAGGGGGCGCACGCGTCTGGAGTTCGTTTGCAGTGGCTGGAGGCCCTGGCGTGCCCATTCTCTCCCTCCCTCCCTCCCTCCCTCTCTCCCTCTCTCTTTCCCTCTCTCTCTCCCCCCCTTCCCTCTGTTGCTCTCAAATAAATAAATAAAGATATTTAAAAAAAAATTAAAAAAAGAATTCTCTTCTGGGGCTGGAGGGGTTGCTTAGTGGTTAAGGTGTTTGCCTGCATATCCAAAATACCCAGGTTCGATTCCCCAGGACCCATGTTAGCCAGATGCATAAAGTAGGAGTTGCGTCTGAAGTTATTTGCAGTGGCTGGAGGCCCCAGTGTGCCCATTCTGTCTCTCTCTGTCTCTGTCTCTGTCTCTGTCTCTATCTCTCTTTCTCGCTCACTCTCACTCCCAAATAAATAAATAAAAATACTAAGTCCAGCATGGTGGCTGCACGCCTTTAATCCCAGCCTCAGGAGGCAAGGGTAGGAGGATAGATCGCCATGAGTTCGAGGCCACCTTGAGACTACATAGCGAATTCCAGGTCAGCCAGAGCTAGAGTGAGACCCTACTTCAAAAAACAAAAACAAATCAACAACAACAAAAAAAAAATTCTTTTTTAGACACTTTTGTGAAGCTAAAGTGACTAGTTGGTCATTGGTCTACTATTTCCATGGGAACATTTTGATAAATTGCCTCTTTCAAAGCAATGCACCTGTGTCCTGCCTTGCCATACTTCTACTATGTCACAGGCATGTTTTGGGGGCAGTCTCCTAGGTTGCTTCTGTGAGATGTATTCATGGGGCTGAAGGGCAGATGATGAAGGGCCGAGCTCTGCCTTAGGAGCTGACGGATCCTAGCTCCTCATCTAACCTCAGCGTCAGCTGCCAGGTACTAAGATGGTAGAATGTAAGGAAATTTCTGGCTTCAGCCCCAACATACACAAAACTCAGAAGTCACCAATTCCTATCTTATAACAAGAAAAAAAAAAAAAAAAAAGCAAACTGAATATCAAAAACTGGCGCACCATTCTCTATCTATCTGCCTCTTTCTCTCTTTGTCTCTCTCAAATAAAAAAATAATAAACTTTTCTTGAGAGGCTGGAGAGATGGCTTGGCGGTTAAGGTGTTTGCCTGCAAAGCCAAAGGATCCCAGTTCAACTCTCCAGGACCCACATAAGCCAGATGCACAAGGGGGCACATGTGTCTGGAGTTTGATTGCAGTGGCTGGAGGCCCTGGCGCACCCATTCTCTCTCTGTCTCCCTCTCTCTCTTTCTCCCTCACAAATAAATGAAAAATATATTTTAAAAAACAAAAGGAGTTTGGGCGGCTGGAGAGATTGCTTAGTAATTAAGGCGTTTGCCTGCAAAGCCAAAGGACCCAGGCTCGATTAGGCCCTGGCTCACCCATTCTCTCATTCTCCCCCTCTCTCTCCCTCTCTTCCTCTGTCTCTCTCTCTCTCAAATAAACAAATAAATAAAATATTTTTCTAAAAGAAAGAGGGCTGGAGAGCTGGCTTAGTGGTTAAGCGTTTGCCTGTGAAGCCTAAAAACCCCAGTTTGAGGCTCAATTCTCCAGGACCCGCCTAAGCCACATGCACAAGGTGCTGCATGCATCTGGAGTTGGTTTGCAATGGCTGAAGGCCCTGATGCGCCCTTTCTCTCTCTCCCTCCCCCCACCCCTCTCTCTCTCTCTCAAATAAATAAATAAGGAGTTTTTAGAGAAACACAGACAGGAGGAAAGACACAATCAAGGACACCAGTGGAAATAGACGGAATAGCTCGGACCCCTAAAGCAAGCCTTAAGCACAGCCCAGCGCCTCGTGAAACTAACACGAAACCTCACACGGAAATCCTGTCATTTCAGTTCCTGTTTGCTAAAACATCATGCCTGCTTCTCAGCCAAAAGTTACAAGTCAAGCAAAAAGGAGAGAGAACCCCCCCCCCCATCAACACACACACACAATTTAAATAGACAAAGCTAGCTTCCAAATGTAAGGAAAGTGAAAAAGAAATGTGCAAGAAAAACCCCAGACTTGATCTCAACAGACAGAGACTGGGGATTCAAATGCAGCAAGGGGCTGCCAGCAGGTTGAGGCCGCAGTGGCAGAGTCACAGCCGAGCAGATTTTACACAAAAATCCAGCAAGCTGTTTCATGTATTGCAACAAAATAATTCTGTAGTTCGTATTGAAAGGCAGAAAACTGGAAGACACAGCATAGCACAGAAGAATAAAGTTAAAGAGTGCTGCTGGACAGATGGCTTGGCCGCTAAGGCACTTGCCTGCGAAGGCCAATGACCCGAGTTTGATTCCCCAGTACCCATGTAAAGCGGATGTAATAAGTGGCTCGTGCATCTGAAGTTTGTCTATTGGGGCTAGTGGCTGTGGTACACCCATTCTCTCTGCCTGTCTCTCTTCTCTCTCTACTTGCAAATAGATTACAATAGTTTTATTTTATTTTATTTTTTCAAATTTTTTTTATTTGAGAGCGACAGACACAGAGAGAAAGACAGATAGAGGGAGAGAGAGAGAATGGGTGCACCAGGGCTTCCAGCCTCTGCAAACGAACTCCAGACGCGTGCGCCCCCTTGTGCATCTGGCTAACGTGGGACCTGGGGAACCGAGCCTCGAACCGGGGTCCTAAGCTTCACAGGCAAGCGCTTAACCACTAAGCCATCTCTCCAGCCCAAAGATTACATTAGTTTTATTTTTTAAGTTGAAGAATAAACAGTATCCAACTTCAGAGTTGCTGTAAAACTACAGTAATACATAGAGAAAGGTTGGCGAAAGAGCAGACGCATGAATTGCTGGCACAGGACAGGGCGCATGCCAATAGAGCCACGCAGATACGGTCAACGCCTTCTGGACGGAGGAGTGAAGACAAATCAGTGGAGCTCAATCAGGCTTTCCAACAGTGATGGAACATCGGACACTCCCTATGTAGAAATAAAAATCAATCTGCAGGGCTGGGGAGATGGCTTAGCGGTCAAGCGTTTGCCTGTGAAACCTAAGGACCCTGGTTCAAGGCTCGACTCCCCAGGACCCACATTAGACAGATGCACAAGGGGGTGCACGTGTCTGGAGTTCATTTTCAGTGGCTGGAGGCCCTGGTGTGCCCATTCTCTCTCTTTCTCTCTATCTGCTTCTTTCTCTGTCTGTTGCTAAATAAATAAATAAAAATAAACAAAAAAATCAATCTGAGCCAGGCGTTGTGGCGCATGCCTTTAATCCCAGCACTCGGGAGGCAGAGGTAGGAGGATTGCCATGAGTTCAAGGCCACCCTGAGATGACAGAGTTAATTCCAGGTCAGCCTGGATCAGAGTGAGACCCTACCTCGAAAAACCAAAAAAAAAAAAAAAAAAAAATCAATCTGCATATAAAACCTATATTTTTTACCAAAAACTCAAAATGAATCTTAGACCTAAATGTGAAGCATAAAACTTGTATAAGATAACATGTGGGGGGGGAATCTACATGCACTTAGGTATAATTATGAATTTTTACACATGACATCAAAAACACAGTCCATGAAAGAAAATATTAGAAAACTGAGATTTGTTAAAATTAAAAACAATCATGTAAAAGATACTGTTAAGATGATGAAGAAAACAGGCTACAGACTGGGAAGAATATTTACAATAACACATACTTGATAATAGACTTCAAAATCAGAAACACTTTTGTAAAAAATCAACAGGGCTGAAGAGATGGCTCAGTGGTTAAGGCACTTGCCAACAAAGCCAAAGGACCCAGGGTCCATCCCCTAGCACCCACATGAGCCAGATGCACCAAGTGGTGCATGCATCTGGAGCTTGTTTGCAGCAGTTAGAGGCCCTGGTGTGTCCATTCATTCTCTCTCTCTCTCTCTCTCTCTCTCTCTCTCTCTCTCTCTCTCTCTCTGTCTCTCAAATAAATAAATAAAAATTTTAAAAAGAAGCTGGTGGGAGGAAGGGTTTTATTGTGGGTACAGTCTCTCAGGGGAAGCTCTCTCATGGCATGGAGAACAAGCTGGGCTTCGAGCCTTTCACCGACAATGGAAAAGAGCAGTAGGAGAGTGGCCTCAGTCCACCCCCGGTGACACACCTCCTCCAGCAAGGCTTCACCTCCCAAATTGCCACCCCGGGGACCAGACACTTAAAACACATGAATCTATGGGGGATATCTGATTCAAACCACCACAGAAACCTTATCAAAAAAGACAGATGAGGGCTGGAGAAATGCCTTAGCAGTTAAGCGCTTGCCTGTGAAGCCTAAGGACCCCGGTTCAAGGCTCGATTCCCCAGGACCCATGTTATGTTAGCCAGATGCACAAGGGGGCACATATGTCTGGAGTTCGTTTGCAGTGGCTGGAGGCCCTGGCACACCCATTCTCTCTCTCCCTCTCTCTCTGCCTCTCTCTCTCTCTCTCTCTCTCTCTCTGTGTCGCTCTCAAATAAATAAATAAAAATAAAACTTAAAATAAAAAGACAGATGAGAGCCGGTGATGTAGCTCAGTGCTGGAGTGTTTACCAAGCATGTATGACGCCCCGAGCTCAATTCCCAGTACTGCCTCCCCTTAATATCAACTAGATATTAGTTATATATTATATACGTGGATGTCAAATAGCCATCTGGAACGAGACTTACCACATGTTTTAGGGGATTGCAAATTGATACAATAACAAAATGTAAATGTGTCCGTCCTAGAAAGGCCGCAATCCAAGAAAGTGACAGTACCAAACGCTGCCCAGAGTGCGGAGCAGCATGGTTGACAAGGAGACATTGGAAAGCTACTCTTGGGGGCATTTTGGCAGTCTCCTTCAGAGCTCATCATCGTCCTAGTACAAAATCCAACAGACCTTCTATGAGGTATTTACCCAATTGAATTAAAAAAAAAAAAACACTGTAAACGGCGTGGTGGCACACTCCTTTAATCCCAGCACTCAGGAGGCAGAGGTAGGAGGATCGCCATGAGTTCGAGGCCACCCTGAGACTACATAGTGAGTTCCAGGACAGCCTGGACTAGAGCGAGACCCTACCTCAAAAAAAAAAAAAAAAAAAAAACCTGTATCCACCAAAAACCTGTGTGTGCATAAATACACATAACAGCTCCATTCATAATTACCTCAAACTGGAGTGTTCAAGATTCTCTTCAGCAGTTAGATAAATCACTGGAACGTCCGCACAATGAAATACTGTTTTAATAATAAAACGAAGCTTCCACAGCATAGAAAGGCATGGAGGAATTTCAGTGAAACACACCATTCTGAAAAGACGACACACTGTTTGGTTCCAATTATATACATTCTGGGTAACATGACCCCTGCGCAGTAAAACACTCAGTGCTTACCAGTGGTTGGGAGGGAAGGAGGGATAAACAAGTAAAATAATATTTGTTTACAGCAATAAAATTGTCCACGTGACATTGTAATCATGGGAATAAAACATAATATATTTGTCAAATCCCATGGAACTGTACAGTACAAAAAGTGTCACTTAAAGGATACAATTTTTTTTTAAATTATTTATTTAAGAGGGAGAGAGAGCAAGCATGGGTCTCTAGCCACTGCAATCAAACTCCAGTGCATGTGCCGCTTCGTGCATCTGGCTTTACATGGGTGCTAGGGAATCGAACCTGGACCACCAGTAGGCTTTATACATATGTGCTTTTATCCACTGAGCCATTTCACCAGCTCAAAGTATACAAATCTTAAAAAGTCAAATACAGAGGGCTGCAGAGATGTCTTAGTAGTTAGGTGCTTGCCTGCAAAGACATAGGACTCAGGTTTGATTCCCCAGTACTCACATAAACCAGGTACACAAGGTGGTACACGCATCTGGAGTTCTTTTGCAGCAACTGAAGGCCCTGGTGTGCCCATTCTCATTCTCTCTCTCTCTCTTTCCCTTATTTTCTCTGTCTCTTTCTCTGTCAAATAAATAAATAAGTAATTTTAAGTCAAATAGACTTTCCTCCCATCCCCCTCTGCCTTTTTCTCTCCATGTCTCAAATAAATTAAAAATGAAATATTTTTAAAAATAAAATAAATGCAAAGATAGTCCATGTTCAGATTAAATATTGGTAAGATGTTAATTCCCCCCAACTTGATCTATAGATTCAATCTAAGCCCAATCAAAATCCAGCATGCTGTTTCATGTATTGCAACAAAAAAATTCTGTAGTTAATATGGAAAGGCAAAAACAAAAAAAACAAAACAAAACAAAAAAACTGGAATAGACAGCCCAACACAGAAGAATAAATTTGAAGAAGAGAGCTGGAGAAATGGCTTAGCAGTTAAGGTGCTTGCCTGCAAAGGCTAATGACCCGAGTTTGATTCCCCAGTACCCACATAAAGTCAAATGTGGCTCATGCATCTGGAGTTTGTCTGTAGTGGCTGGAGGCTCTGGTGCACCCATTCTCTCTGTCTGTCTCTGTTCTCTCCCTCTCTCTCTCTCTCTCTCTCTCTCTCTCTCTCTCTCTCTCTCTCTCTCTCCTTGCACATAAATTTAAAAAAAAAATTTTTTTTTTTTTTTAAAGAAGCTGGAGGTGTTAGGGAGAAATGCGGACTATAACTAGCAGATTTCACTGAACTACAAATACATGAACAACTTCCCTGAAGTGGTGTGGAGAAAGGTTCTGACCTCAGTAACTAAGGTTTAAGGCAGGGGAACTGCCCGTGAGCGCTGGACCCCAGTTGATAAAAAAGGTTTCCCACGTAGGTGGAGATTCCCAATTCTGACCAGGCGGATCAAAGAACAAAGCAAGTAAATAAACAGACAACAACGGGAGCTGAGATGATTGCTGCTGGAATGGGGAGTTTATAGAAAAGCAAAGGAATGGCATTGTTTTGTAAAAGCCAGAAGTGGGGTACTGGGGCGATGGCTCAGGAGACCAAGGGCTCACCACTCAAGCTAGAGTACCCAAGTTTGAGGCCCAGGCCCCAGGGAAGGAGCCAGAATCCTCGGTGGGCGGCCGTAGGGCGTTCTAGCACACTGAAGTCGAAATGGGTGGTGGGGACAGAATTTTCCAGAAGTTCGCGGTGAGCCCAGCAGAGCCGGAAATGCTGCTCCCCCCCCACCCCACACCCCGTTGACGTGTGACGTGTATGCTCTCAACCCTGCGCAATACCAAATGCACAGGCTGAAGGTAGGTAGATAGAGAGCAGAGAGAAAAAGTAGATAGAAAGTGGGAATTTCTTATTTTGTTTAAGACAGTTCCAAATACCCAGGTGGCTCCAAATAGTAACTTTCTCAGCACCATGTAGACTGGCCATCTGAATGTTTGAATTTCTTCCCAGCTGGTAATCTTGATATAATGTAGATATTGGCAGCGCTTCAAGGTTAAATCATTTCCACATGCTTTTGACAGCACTTAATTAAAAAAGAAAATCTTCCTATGCCATGTTCTCTACCTGTTTTAATGTGCACCTGCTTTTTTTTTTTCATCTGCAGGAAATAGGGATAGAGTGCCAAAAAAATCCTTCCTTTATTCTTCAAATCAGTAACAACAACCTTTGCAAAATAGACATGCTATTAACTTGTCTCAATCTAAAGACAAGCCTTTTGCTGTGGACTGAAACGTTGTTCTGTTTAAATCAAACTCCCTGCCTTTTTCATAGCTGTGAAAGACTAAACACAGGGTGGAATGATTGCATAGTGGTTAGCGCCTGCCTGCAAAGCCTAAGGACGCAAATTCAATCCCCCATGTCAGCCAGATGCAAAGTGACTCATGTGTCTGGAGTTCGTTTGCAGTGGCTAGAGAGAGTTACCATTCCCCCCCCCCTTTCTCTACCTATCTGCCTCTCTCTCTCTCAAATAAATAAATAAACATGTTTGAAAGACTAAACATGATGACTGTGCCAATGAAGCATTGTGTCTGCTGAAATCTTTTCAAAATGTATTTATGCACATAGCATTGCAGATTCTCCTTTCAATCCCAAAATCAACTATCTGGGTTGATTTGGAGATAGAAGTGTGGGCCAACTACAATTCCAAGGTCCCTCATATGCTAAGATTCCGTATTTTCTTCTTGCTCGATTTATGCCCACGCTTTCCTTCATGGCCTTTGTGTTGATAATGCCAATGTGTTCCTCGAGTCATGTGCTTCCATAATGTTTTGCTTACTCTGACCATCTCCCTGTACAGCACCCCACCCCACCCGGCCCCTGTCCACACAGACAAATAGTTGCAAATAGCTGGGAGCTTGTAGTGTGAAGAAAATGAGCATCCCGTAACTTTTTTCTTTCTTTCTTTCTTCTTTTTTTCAATATTACATGGTCCATCCATCATTTTGTATGCTTAGACAAATGAGAGATATCTTTGTTCCGACTTGATCTGCAATTCTTTTGACATTCATTATGAGCATGACAGGGAAGGGGGAGAAGCCTGGTACCTTTGGGCAACATCTGATTTGTCAGGAAATTCCTCTTGCTGTGATGTGTGGGTGGGGAGAACATGGGTGATGTGATCCAGATGTGTGGGCTGCCTTTTGCCCACAATGCAGATGTGCTCTCAATGCACCCGCCCAGATGGTGACCCCTTTGGCATGATTAATGCATCCCACATGCCAGGCTTCCTCCTTTGCATATATATGTCTCGATTTCACATACTTCATGTGTTTATTTATGAGACACAGCATTCCTACATTTCATATGTGGCAGTCACTATTAAAAGCTAAAAGTTTTAACTGCTCTAGAAATTGATAAAGCAGTTTTTAAATTGCTATGAAATGTGGCTTTCATTTCAAAATGACTCCTCATACAGTTATTAAATTCATCGTGCAAAGTTCTCACTGTATCTTTGCATGTTTGAAAAATATATGCTGAATATACACTTAAAAGATAGTTAAGGAGTTATTTCCAAACATAATACATTGTAATGATTTCTTTTTGGTTTCTTTTTACTTCTGATCTTCAAAGACTATTTTAAAAAGTAGCATGTCTGTATAGAGAGTGTTGTTATTCCTTGCTAATTAAATCCAGGCAGCAAATAAGAAGAAATGGTTGATTCTTATAGATCCACGGGGAGAGAGTTCATTTTATTAAAATGTAGTCCAACGAATATAGATTTTTAATTCGTAGCATTGAGGAAATGGATTAGTCTGATAAATGTTGGCTTCTGAGCTAAAGTATAAACTATGAGCATAGTAGTTTCACTGAATTAAAATGAACAGACTCGACTTTTATTGAAAAAAACTCATTTTATGGGTGAAATATAAAAATAAATCATATTCTTAGAAAGAAAAAAAATAAATATCAGATTTTTTCCATATACATATACGTTGGTTGTTTTTGAGGGGGAGGGTTCAAAGTAGATTCTCACTGTAGCCCAGGCTGATTTGGAATTCACTATGTAGTCTGAGGGTGGCCTTGAACTCACTGCAATCCTCCTACTTCTGCCCCCCAAGTGCTGGTATTAAAGGCGTGTGCCACCACACTGGGCTAAAAATATATTTTTATTTATTTATTTGTAAGCAGATTGAGAGAGAGAGAGAGAGAGAGAGAGAGAGAGAAAATCAGTGCACCAGGGCCTCTAGCCACTGCAAACTAACTCCAGACATATGTGCCATCTTGTGCATCTGGCTTTATGTGAGTACTGGGGAATCGAACCCTAGTCATTAAGTTTTATAGGCAAGCACCTTAACTGATGAGCCATCTCTCCAGCCCCAAATATCAGGTTTTGAAAGAGGTCCATATCATTCTTTTATATCAGATGTAATGGATTTTAAAAACTCAGCAAATATATACTTTATCTAGGTAACATATTATCTCTCTGTATGAGCCAAGGCAAACAATTGACTAAAAATACTGGTTTTATTAATTGAAAAACTTTGTTATATAAACATAGTGCAAGTTGGTCATGTTCTCATCGGGTTATACTCCTATGTTCCCCCTCCCCCACTCCCATCCCACTGAGGACCCTCTGCAATGGGATGGCGGGTAATCACTGTGGGGTCAAAAAATAGGGATCATGATTTTTATGATTAATGTCAGAGCTTCACGGTTGCTAACACTGGTGGTTTGGGAGACATTCTCAGAAGACGTCAAGTCTTTCTGGAGATGGTCCAAGAAAGGGGTTCAAGCACTAGGGAAATACCTTCTTAGTGCCCCTTTCACCTATGTCTTGAAGTCCATCCAATAGTTTCGACTTATGCCCACGATTTATGCCCACCTCCAACAATTATAACCAAGTTCTTATTCAAAGGAACTACACACATGCATGAATTATTTTTAAGCTTTCTCCTTTTATTTCAGGAGAGAAGGTAAAGAAAACAAATGGCATCCATCTTTCTTTTCTAGTCTTTTCTATAGACAGTTTTCATGCATGTACATACTATATTTTGAGCAAACTCCCCCATTACTTTCTTTTGTTCCCCATCCTGATCCCTTTCCATGGAACTCCTTCCCAATTTGTCCTTCTATAGTTTGTTTACATCTTCATGCTTAATTTTGCTCATAATCCCCTCCCATTACTCTCTTTTGTTCCCCTCCCCCACCCTCTTCCACCGAATGCCTTTCCAGCTATCCCGGCCGGCATCAATCTTTTCATATCAGGATGATAAGTTCGTGGTGCGTAAGTTATAACAGCTCTCTCTTTCACTTCAGGCGTAATGAACGGGTCATGGGAAACAGGAGCCAGGAGACCAACCCTCAGTAGGGCACTGCAAGGGGACCCCAAAACTTAATTAACATCCACACCTGGATACAAAGCCTCTTTGCTAACCTCGTTACAATCATTCAGCTCAAAAGAGAAATGCTTAGTCTAAATGCAATAAAATATAAAAGACCAAAGGTCTTGGGGCCGGGGAGATGATTCAGTCAAGTGTTTGCTGGGTATAGTGAGGACCAGAAGTTCAGATCCCAAACACCCACGTAAATGCCAGGCAGGGAAGCCCGCCTCTAATCCCAGCACTGAGGAGACAGAGTTCGGAGGATCCCCAGGGCATGGTGAGTAGCTACATGAACCCTACTGGTGAACTCTGGGTTCAGTAAGAGATTCTGTCTTAATAAATAAGGTGGAGAGAGATGGAGGAGACACTCCAAGTTGACCTCTGTGACCCCACACAAGCACATACACACACACACACATACACACACAGAGAGAAAGAGAAACAAAGGTCCTATCATTGCCCAAACCTGTCTTCTTTACACGAGAGATGGCTAGCTGAATATGCCTGCTTTGAAAAGTTAACACTATTGCTATGGCAATGATAGCAAGACAACTCACAGTGTGTCCTGATACCCATCCTGTGGGACTAGAGCCAGTCAAGATTACAGAACCCTTGGGAGGCAATGGCTCTCAGGCCACCAAAGGATTGTGACCCAGAGGAAGATGGTGTGTGACTCTCACTGTCACACTGCCTGGAAAAGTCACCCGTAGGGAAAGAGGAGAGGCCAGGAGGAAAGGAGGGAGGTGCAGAGCTCACTCCTTTCCTACCGTCACCTTCCCTTTGGCAACCCTGTGCCTTGCACATGGGTGCTTCAACGTAACCACAGAGCTTTCATGGTTTGCAGAGTGCATGCCCGCATGGGTGGCATTTGATGCCAGCCTCAGCCTGCAGCACAGGGACTCATTACAGTCTTCAGTGTCCCCACTTTCAGAACTGTGGCAAGGCTCACTGGTCCCAAAGGACTTGGTTGTGCCCCACATGACACTCACTCCAAAGGAGTCAGGTGAATGGGGACCTCAGGAGATGGACTTTTTTTTTCTTAACTTAATATGTTTTTTATTAGAGACAGACAGAGAGAGAGAGAGAATGGGTGCATCAGGGCCTCCAGCCACTGCAAATGAACTCCAGACGCATGGGCGTCTGGCTTGTGTGGGTGCTGGGGAGTTGAACCTGTGTCCTTAGGCTTTGCAGGCAAGCACCTTAACGGCTAAGTCATCTCTGCAGCCCAGGATGGCTTGGCATGTCTAGGGTTAACTTACAGTTGAGTAGTAAGCCAATCACATAGCATGGACGTAAGGAGCAAGGGGGGTCTCCACTGGAAAGATTCCCAGTCATTTACTGGTGGAGGTCCTGGTGCTGAGGGTAGCTGAGTGACAGGGTTCGTGCTGGGTAGGCACCACACCTGGGCACCGTCACCACCACGCCAAATGACAAAAATGAAGATGCCGTTGAAGAGCTCAGCCATTGACAGGCTTTCTTCTGTTTGTTTCTCTGACAGCTGGTGACCTTGTTGCAGATGTGGTTCGTCCCTTTGTATTTCACAATAAAGCTTTACTGGTGGCGGTTCCTGTCTCTTTGGGGAATGTTCTCCATTGTCACCAGCTACGTCCTCTTCAGAGCAACTCGCAGACCTCTCTCAGGAAAAACGCCACGGTCCGTATTCCACCCGTCCCTGCCTCACGACCCCCTTTTAAAAAGTATTTTCACTTATTTATTTATTAGAGCGAGAGAGCACGGGCAAACCAGAACCTCTAGCCACTGCAAACAAATTCCAGATGCATGTGCCACCATGTGTATCTGGCTCATGTGGGTCCTGGGGGAGCGAACCTGGGTCCTTAGGCTTCACAGGCAAGTGCCTTAACTGCTAAGCCACCTCTGCAGCCCTGCAACCCCTTTTATCTTATTTTCATTTCCTTATTTATGTTTTTTTTTTTGAGATAGGAATTCCAGACTGGCCTCAGACTCATAATCTTCCTGCTTCAGCCTCCTCAGAATGCTAGGATTACAGGCATGCACTACCACAGCTGGCTTGATACCCTTTGTTTTATTTATTTATTTTTTTAACTTTTTTTGTTCATTTTTTATTTATTTATTTGAGAGTGGCAGACAGAGAGAAAGACAGATAGAGGGAGAGAGAGAGAATGGGCGCGCCAGGGCTTCCAGCCTCTGCAAACGAACTCCAGACTCCTGCGCCCCCTTGTGCATCTGGCTAACGTGGGACCTGGGGAACCAAGCCTTGAACCGGGGTCCTTAGGTTTCACAGGCAAGGACTTAACTGCTAAGCCGTCTCTCCAGCCCTGTTTTATTTATTTTTTTAAAAAATATTTATTTATTTGACTGAGAAACAGGCGGAAAGAGAGAGCGAGGGAGAGAGAGAATGGGTGTGCCAGGGCCTCCAGCCACTGCAAATGAACTCCAGACGCATGTGCCCCCTTGTGCATCTGGCTTACGTAGGTCCTGGGGAATGGAACCTGGGTCCTTTGGCTTTGCAGGCAAATGCCTTAACCACTAAGCCATCCCTCCAGCCCAGATACCCTTTATGTTAAAAAGTATATTTACAGCTGGCAAGGTGACTCATCCAGTAAGAGCACTTGCCGTGTAAACATGAGAGAGCCCGGTTCTCCCTGAGTTGGATTCCCTAGACCCCGTGTGAACAGCTGGGCCTACCCACACACACGTGCATCTGCCACACCACAAATAACACACGCACGTGCACACACAAGCACAAACTGAGAACGTTTGATTTCTTTCTATGTGGGAGTGTATGGAGGTTTCACACTGCTTTTAAGCTTCATTGACCTTTGGAGCTGTGCACTGTTAATTCACACTCCTTATGCCGTGGTAACGCAGGTGCCCCATAGCCTCCTTGACTCTGGGTTTCAGCTGGCGGGGGTCAGGAGAAAGAGAAGTGAAAGTCTTCAAGTGTGGAGAGCACTATTTGCGTGTTTATTTTTAGTCCCACACTGTGAGTTGTGTGGCATACATTTTAAAACAGCAAGACTTGGAAGTCCAGGCTTCACCCTGCAAACACCTTACATGTCAGAAATAAAGGGAGGACGCTACTCTTACCAGAGGTGAGGCTTGAGTGTGCCAAGGGTCACTTTAATGACCTTTGCCAGCCCCTTGAGAAGTGCACACCTCTGTGGGGACAGCGGGATCCTGCCAGCCTGCTCTCTGTGTCTTGTTCTGTCGCTACTGCCACAGAGAGGTAAGCACAGAGCATGTAAGTTGCAGTAGTCACGAGACTGGCAAGTTTGGGCCTTATTGGAGGTTAAAAAAAAAAAAACAAAAAAACCCTATAGGCTTCAGTGAAATGTTTTCCATTGTTATTTAGTCATTTGAGATGTTTCTTTTGACCCTCTAAAAGCTAGGAAAGAAAATGTTAACTATCCCTTCTTGTTTGTCAAAGGAAAGAAATTGCAGTGAGAGATACCATTTAAATCGATACAGTGATAAAAAAGGACATTTTAGTGGGGTGTGTGCTGCAGGCTGATAACCCCAGCAGCCAAGAGGTTGCAGCAGGAGGATGGTCAACTCCAGGCCTGTCTCAAAAAAAGAAAAGAAAAACGAATGCAAGGCTCACAAGTATCTTACCTGCATCCTGATTTGGGAGGAGCTGTGGTCGTTAAACTGGCCAGACTGGGGTCTTGCAGTGCCTTGCTTACCCGCCACTGCAAAGCCAACATGGTTCCTCTCCTCCTCCTCACCAAATGTGACAAGTTACTTACATTTTTGGAAGTGCTCTGAGAAACCCAGGTGTACTTGGGTTTATCCACTGGATACAGAATCAATCAGAATAGTTCACTTGTCAGGCTGGGCACATGACTCGGCAACTCAGGGCACTTATATCCTGCTGACCCTGCCTTCTCTGCATCCCCTTCTCTGACCCCCTTTAGAGACAAGACAGCCTCCTGGTGACGTGAGCTAACCTGTACAGCCATGCAAGTGTGCATCACACGGTCACCATTGCCCACCCCTCACCAGGCATGTGTGCCCCCAGGAGGAGGGACACGTGGCCCTTGTGCATCAGTTTCTTGAATTAGGCCAAGCCTTCCACCATAGAAACGATGTAAACCACTCATACCTCAGGCTAGCCCTCCACACAAATTTCAAGGATCGTGGTTCAGAAAGTTCCTGCTGATTGGAAGTGGATTGAGTTGAGCATCTTTTAAAATAATACTGAGGGCTGGAGAGATGGCTTAGTGGTTAAGCGCTTGCCTGTGAAGCCTAAGGACCCCGGTTTGAGGCTCGATTCCCCACGTGAGCCAGATGCACAAGGTGGCACATGCATCTGGAGTTCGTTTGCAGTGGCTGGAGGCACTGATGCGTCCTTTCTCTCTCTCTCTTTCTGTCACTCTCAAATAAATAAATTAAATTAAATGACAAAGTAATACTGAAAGCTTATATCCATATCATAGACCTTAAACACGTAGTGTATATTCTCCGACAGGGAGCAGGCTGGGCCAGGTGGCAAGGTTGGAGGTGAGAGAGTGAAGCCCAGTCTTCAGAGAGAGACTGGGGCTTAGAAAAGTAAAGGGGCAAACAGAGCCACATCCCATTGCACACTCTTGTGAGCGACACTCCACCCACCCCTGCGTTGGCTTTGGGCACCGGAAGATAAGCAGCAGCCGCTTCCCCGCCCATCCCCCGTTGTCCTTGTCACCACGGGCCTCGCTCTCGACTGTGACCCGCCAGGAGTGAACCTGGACTCCTAGCTCTTCCCCCAGCCTCCTGTCACCTCAGGGGCCTTGCTGTAGATTCTCTTTTTTCTTTTTTGGTTTTTCAAGGTAGGGTCTGGCTCTAGCTCAGGCTAGCCTGGAATTCACTATGTAGTCTCAGGCTGGCCTCGAACTCACGGCGACCTACCTCTGCCTCCCCCAAGTGCTGGAATGAAAGGTGAGGGCTGCCACGCCCAGCTTGCTTTGGTTTTTCTGAAGGCTTTTGCTGCCAGTAAAGAAGGAAACAGGCAAAGTGAGAAGGTCCATCTAACCCATCTCCCTTCCCTCCCTCCATCCTCATCCCCACAAAGACCTGCATGAATTAGGAAAGGCCTCAAGCATGGGCCTGTTGAGTTCTGGGTGGCGCTTTTTTTTAAAGATTTATTATTGATTTATTGATTTATTTGAGACAGAGACAAAGAGACAGGGGGGGGGAGTGAGAATGGGCGCACCAGGGCCTCCCGCCACTGCAAATGAACTCCAGACACATGCGCCACCTTGTGCATCTGGTTTACATGGGACCTGGAGAATCAAACCTGGGTCCTTAGGCTTCACAGGAAAGCACCTTAACAGCTAAGCCATCTCTCCAGCCCATGGGTGGCACTTTTGTAAGGCATCGCCACGGCTACAAGAGGTACTCTCTGGGTGGGGAGGAGACAGGATGAAGACTGGGCCCAAAGCTGGGGATATTTGTACCAGGGCTGGGGGTAGACAGCAGCAGGGCAGGAGGGAAGAGGGGAAGTCCCTTGTGATGCACAAGGGAGCATGTATGTCTGGAATTCGTTTGCAGTGACTGGAGTCCCTGGTGTGCCCATTCTCTCTCTCTCTCTCTCTCTCTCTCTCTCTCTCTCTCTTTCTCTCTCTCTCTCCCTCATTCTCTCTGTCTGCCTCTTTCTCAAACAAGTAAATAAAAATAAATAAATATTAATTAATTAATTAATTAAAGCTCTAGGTCATTCCTGAGCTTATCTGAATAAGTATACACACATATAGTTTTGTTATGTATGGTATGTTAAAATTTAAAAACTGAAAAACTAGCATGATCTTTTTTTTGTGATTCTAGCAATATTTGTAATGATTTTCATGAAATCACTTGGGAAATAGTTGTCCCAAGACTATTCCTACGTAAGATTCTAAGATGCTAAAGCCAGGACTAGTAGCACATATCTGTAATCTGTTTCAAAAACAAACAGGGCTGAAGAGATGGCTTAGTGGTTCAGGCATTTGCCTACAAAGCCAAGGACCCAGGTTTGATTCCCCAGGACCCACATGAGCCAGATGCACAAAGGGGCATACACATCTGGAGTTTGTTTGCAGTGGCTGGAGGCCCTGGCAGGCCTATTCTCTCCCCCCCCACAATAAATAAAGAAAAATAAAATATTAAAAAACAACAACAAAACCCTCAAAAATCAATAGATAAAAACATGGGGCTAGGAAGATGGGTCAGTGATTAAAGGCGTTTGCTTGCAAAGCTTGTCATCCCCGGCCTCAGTTCCCCCGTGTCCACACAAAGCCAGTTGCACAAAGTTGTGCACACATCGAGAGTTCATTTGCAGTGGCATGAGGCCCTGGCACGCCCATTTTCTCTCCCTCCCTTTCTGCTCATAAATAAATAAATAAATTTTAAAATGAAATGCAAAATACTTCATTTCATGTATTCTGTGCCCTCTGCCCCAATTTTCACTTCACAGGTTGGTCTACAAATGGTTTCTTCTCATCTACAAACTCAGCTATGCGTTTGGTGTGGTGGGCTATTTGGCGATCATGTTTACAATGTGTGGATTCAATTTAATTTTCAAGTAAGTATCTCTTTGCATACATGTATATATCTCGTTGATGCCTCTTAGCACTTCTTCGGAGCGTGCACGTGGTTATGCCTCCTTTCATCTGAAAACGTTGATCCTTGTCGCTTTTCAGGCCCACATTTTCCACAGTGGATAGCCACAGATAGTTGTTATTAGTAGAAAATACTACAAAATAAAGCTTTAAAAAAAAACGAGGAGCTTTAAAGAGAGTCAGTGCTTCATCTGCAAATTTAAGGAAGCGGTCGCTTTCAAAGCGGGTCTCCAGCGGTGGTAGACAGAGTATTTGGGAAGTGCGCATTTCCTCCTGTGACATTCAGGCATCCAGAGAGCTTCCAGCACCTTCTTTCTGAAAAGCTTCAGCCCTGTGGTGGTCACTGCAGTAGACACTAGTAGTGATGACTGATCACTTAAAAGTCGAAATAGGATGAAGTGTAAGATGGATATTGGGTTTCAAAGACAATATGATGAGAAAAAGGGATAGTATTTTAAATATACTAGTGGGATAAATTTTATACATTTCCTTTTATAATTTTTTTGGAAAACATCCATAAATATAGACAATATGCCATGATTATAATCCCCTCTTACTGCCTACTCTGAATCCCCTTCCCACTGAATCCCATCTTCTTTCTAACTGGTCTCCTATTTTGGCGTCATCCTTTCTTTCTATTATGTAGGTTTTGTATAGGCAGTGTCAGTCACCAGAGGTCATGAATATCAAGGCCACTCTGTGTCTGGAAGACAGCATTGTAAGCGCTCCTCCCCTTCTTTTGGCTTTTACATTCTTTCTGTCACCTCCTCTGCAATGGCCCTTGAGCCTTGGAGGATGTCACATGTTTCTTTTTTAAGTTATTTTATTTTATTTGAGAGAGAGAGAGAAGCAGATAGAATGGGTGTGCCAGAGCCTCCAGCCACTGAAAACAAACTCTAGGCACATGTGCCTCTAGTGCATCTGGCTTATATGGGTGTGGGGAATCGAACTTGGGTCGTTAGCCTTTGCAACTAAGTGCCTTAACCACTAGACCATCTCTCCAGCCTATCACATGTTTCTTTGTAACTTTTTCATTTTGCTGCGAGAATATGTAAAATGCACTTAAAGGGGATGTGTTCTGATAAATATGTCCATTTCAGCAGAGTATAACCCTCACAAAGTGCATTTACACAAACTGTATCTTAAATGATAGAATCTTATGACACCTGCATCACGGACCAACCTGTCAGGACGTAGAGCTGACCCTGCGCTTGTGACTGCATTTCCACTGGCCAGCACTGAATGAACATTTATCAGTGTTTTGTTTCTGGTACCCATTAAACCTCTTGTTTGGGCAGTTTCAAAAGAAAGAAAATGGGTTCTCGCTATTAAAAGATAGGAGCAAAGGGATCCCAGGACTGTAGACATGACTTAGCAGTTAAGGTACATTGCCTGCAAAGCCGAGGGACCCGTGTTCAACTCTTCAGATCCCACATGAGCCAGCCACGCAAGATGACACATTCACACAAGGTGGCGCATGCATCTGGAGTTCAATTGCAGTGGCTGAGGCCTTTGTGCACCAATTACACACACACACACACACACACACACACACACACACACACACCATTTCTCTCTTGCTTTCTCTCTTAAAAAAACAAATTACAGGAAGAAAAAGAAGTAATGGGATACCAGAACATCTTGTGAGAAATAAAGAAAACCAGGATGGATAATCGTGCCTTTGACTCAGAACTGGGTTCCCATTTACAAAGGTGGCTGTTGAGCCTGCGGTGATGAGATTCTCACAGCTATTGCTGAGGCCGCAGACCAAGCCTGCATTCTGTAATAGGGATTTAGAAAGTATTGCGCAGTTATGGGAAGAAGCTCAAATAAAAATCCCCCAGAAGCCTCCTCATATTGAAGTTACTCCAAGACTTTCGTACTGTAACAGAAACTGAAAACAGAGACTGGCAACCTTGGAGTCATAAAACAAGCCAAGTAATTGGACGGAGAGTCAGCCCTGCATTCCCATAGGCACTTCCTAGGGCAATGCAGCCGTCCAATTTTATAAGCATTTCATGGAACTTCCAGAGAGAGCTCCTAGCATTTCTAGCAGAAAAGGATAGAGAGTAATTGTAATGCTCTATTTTTTTTTGGCTTAAGTCATAGAAGGAGACAGATCATATCATTTTAAATGCACATCTACAGTGTTTTATTTGTGTGGATGTAGAGATACTTGAAAAGATTTTCATGAAGCACTTGGGACTATAGTTGTCCCAAGACTATTGCTACCTTCGATAGTAAGGTCCTTATCCATTCTTAGCTTAGAACCTTTACACGTGTGTATGTTATTGTGGAAGGGACAGTATGTAAAGCAGGGAACTAACAAGGAGTCTATGAGAGGAAAAATGAGTCTTCACGAGAGAAGGGAAGGGAAGGTTGTAGATCTCGAGTGGTCCAGGAGTCAAAGAAGCAATGCTGGGAGTGGAGAGGTGAAGGCACAATAGGGGCAGGGTAGCAGAGCAGGAGACGGGGAAGGAAGGGTGAAACCAAAAGTAAGTATTAGCAAAGAGTTTATTTTAGGACTGGAGAGATGTCTTCGCAGTTAAAGTGCTTGCCTGTGAAGCATAAGGGCCCAGGTTCGATTCCCCAGGACCCACGTAAGCTAGATGCACATGGTGGTGCATGCATCTGGAGTTCATTTGCAATGGCTGGAAGCCCTGGCACACCCATTCCCTCTCTCTCTGTCTCTGTCTGTCTGTCTGTCTGTCTGTCTGTCTGTCTGTCTGTCTCTCACTCTCTCTCTTCCTCTCATAAATAAATAAGTAAAAATAGAATATTTTTTAAAGAATTTTTTAAAGATTCTTATCCATGAGTGATCTCCTACAGTTTTCAATGAAGCATACCAAGAATTGAGCCCTTTAGACTGGTTTAGAACTTATTTGTTCACTACTAATCACTGTGACTATATTAACATTCTTTTCTATGGAGCCACAAGTTTGTTACTATACTTTTCATCACTAAGATCATAAATACATACTGCTGTGTGGTATGAATGTAAAACAACTCCCATAGACTCATGTGTTTGAATGCATATACCCCAGTTGGTGGCATCATTTGAGAAGGTTGTGCCTTGCTGGAGGAAGGGTGTTCCTGGGGTGGCCTTGAGGTCTCATAGTCCAGCCACACTGAGTGTTCTCACTCTCTCTACTTCCTCTCTGCTGATTTGGTGATATGACTCTGGCTTTCTGCTCCTGCCATACTTTTCCCACCATGATAGACTTTCCCTCGAAACCGTAAACCAAAAATGAACCTTTTCCTTCCACAAGCAGCTTCTGGTCAGGTATTTTGTGCCAGGAATGAAAGTAGCTGATACAACTGTCCTTTGCAAGGAACGGAGAATGAATGAGTAAAGGGTGTATATTTTCCAAATATTCAAAGTTGTCTGCCTTTACTATGTACTCCTTAAATGAAGAGAGCACACAACATAACCAGGAAAGCTGAGCATAGTAATGTACATCCTAGGAGGCTGAGGCAGGGGTACCTAGAGCTGTAGGCTAGCTTGGGCAACACAGTGAGACCCCGTCTCAAAAAATAAACATGCCCACATAAGCCAAAAGCACATGGTGGCATCTGGATCTGGAGTTGGTTTGCACTGGCTAGAGGCCCTGGCACGCCCATTTCCACTCTTTCTCTCTCTCTGTCTCTAATAAATAAATAAAAATAATTCTTAAGACAGGCATGGTGGCACACGCCTTTAATCCCAGCACTTGGGAGGCAGAGGTAGGAGGATTGTCATGAGTTCGAGACCACCCTGAGACTACATAGTGACTCAGTAAGGCCTAGCAGGACACTCCTTAGCATTTTAGATTGCTTTACAGATAAAATACCAAAAAATAAAGTACAAGGGTTAGGATTTATAAATTAAATTCAGGACTAGTTACTCACTTTACAAAATGTTTCAATGGGCTGGAGGGATGGCTTAGCTGCTAATGTGCTTGCCTGCAAAGCCTAAGAACCCAGGTTCAATTCCCCAGCACCCACGCAAGTCAGATGCAAAAGGTGGTACATGTGTCTAGAGTTCATTTGCAGTGGCTAGAGGCCCCAATGCACCTATTCTCTCTTTCTCTCACTCTTTGTCTGCCTCTCTACCTGCCTCTCTTTCTCTCTCTCAAAATAAATAAATAAATAAACTATTTTTTTAAAAAGGGATACTTGTTTTAAGGGTAGAAGAAAATGCTCACAAAGAATTAAAGTGTATTTGAACTACAACTTAACTTGCAAAAGTTAAAATGGTCTGGTTAATACACAGCAACTGTGGCATCCTAGCAAAGAGACTTAAAACCTCAGCTGGAGTCTTGACTTTGTTATATGAAGCAAATAAATTGTCCCAAGTCCCCATGCTGTCACACGTAAAGAGGGGATAAGAAAAGCTACCTAGGGCATTTATTAGGAAAAACAGAGTATTTGAAAGCATCCCATAGAATCTGAGGTATATAGAGATTTTCAGCCCTTGTCTTGCTGTGGTCATCCTGACAGCCTCTTAAAAGATCATCTGTGGGGCTGGAGAGATGGTTCAGCAGTTAAGGCATTTCCCTGCAAAGCCTAAGGATCCCAGTTTGACTCTCCAGGATCCACATAAGCCAGATGCACAAGGGGGCGCATGCATCTGGAGTTCATTTGCAGTGGCTGGAGGCCCTGGTGTGCTCTTAGTCTCTTTCTCTCCCTCTAATAAATAGATAAATATGCAGCTTAAAAAAAGGATAGACTGTGAAAAGACAAAGGTTCTAGATTTACCAAAAAAAAAAGATACTATCATCCAGGCCCCACCACAGATCAACCGAGCTAGGGGTCTTGGAGTGGAAATATGCATCAGTGTATTTTTAGATCTCCCCAGGTGGTTCTGATGTGTGTTTGGTGGGTGGAAACTGTTTCTTTAGTGGCTGATGTTAGCTGCCCTTGTCATCCTCTGGATCTAAGGAGTTTCAGAAATTATTGCTGCACAGGTCTCTTCTTGAGACCTGTGACTGCCCCCCAGAGATGTTTTGTTTTTTTTTTTATTTGTACAAGTTACCCAGGTCTTTCTGTGTTCAGTCAACCTTGAACCCCATGGTTAGAATGTGTTAGGAGCAATAGTTAGAAGTAAAAATGGGGCACTTGGGCTGGAGAGATGGCTTAGCGGTTAAGCGCTTGCCTGTGAAGCCTAAGGACCCCGGTTCGAGGCTCGGTTCCCCAGGTCCCACGTTAGCCAGATGCACAAGGGGGCGCACGCGTCTGGAGTTCGTTTGCAGAGGCTGAAGCCCTGGCGCGCCCATTCTCTCTCTCCCTCTATCTGTCTTTCTCTCTGTGTCTGTCGCTCTCAAATAAATAAATAAATAAATAAATAAATCTTAAAAAAAAAAAATGGGGCACTCACTCAGCAGTGACAAGATCACCATGGCAACCAGGGGCCAAGACCAGAGGGGACCAAAAACCCACTAGGAGCTGATATGCAAATGAGCTAACCCAAAGGTGGCTATCAGCAGCTGGGAAGCCTGAGGAAACAATGGGCATAAGAGCCCCAGCAAAAGCTCGGGACATTGTCACTGGACTCAGAGAGGCAGATCCACGGCTCCCTCTGGGTCGACACCCACCACCAGGAGGAGCAGTGGGGTCCCTGGGCAGCCTGCACAGAGAGGAGCAAGGCCCCGACCCTGGACCAAGTGAGGGTGCAAGTGAGTGACCCCCCCCCCCAGGGTTTTAGGGCTAGGAGGCTAGGATTAGTTGAGAGAATAGGGGAGAAAAGGGGCCTGGCTTAATTAACATGTGTGAAGAGTGAATAAAGTGTGGCAACTGAATTAACATAATCTGCCTCTTGACTACTGAGTTTAGCACTGGTGACAGAATGGGCTGGTCCTAAGAAGTGTTTCAAGATGCCAGCACCCTCCCTGTCCTGTGGTTTCACTTTCTGTGGTTGCAGTTCCTCACAGTCTACCACCATGATCCAAAATATTAAATGGAAAGTTCTGGAAATAATACTATTAACATGCGTGCCATTCTCAGCAGGCTGATGAAATCCTTCTCCTCTCTCTTCCATCCCGTTTGAAACCTGAACCATCGTCTGTCTAACATATCCATGATGTATATGCTGCCCACCCATTAGCCCCTCAGTAGCCAAGTTAGTCGTTGGATTAACTATCAAGTAAGCCTAATGTAGTTAATAAGGATCTGAAAGCGCACACTTTATTACAGTACCTTGATCATTGTTTTAAACTTTTTTTGTTTTGTTTTGTTTTGCTTTTCGAGGTAGGGTCTCGCTGAGCTAGAGCTCAGGCTGACCTGGAATTCACTATGTCATCTCAGGGTGGCCTCGAACTCATGGCACTCCTCCTACCTCTGCCTCCCGAGTGCTAGAATTAAAGGTGTGCGCCACCACGCCCGGCTGTTTTTAACTTGTTACTGTACCTAAACTATAAATTACATGTCATCCTAGGTCCGAATGTATGTACGTGTTTTAATGACCTTTCTCATTGCTGGGACAAAATGCCTAACAAAAATCAGTTTCAGGCTGGTGAGACAGCTTAGCAGTTAAGCGCTTGCCTGTGAAGTCTAAGGACCCCAGTTCGAGGCTTAATTCCCCAGGACTCACGTTAGCCAGATGCACAAGGGGGTGCATGTGTCTGGAGTTCGTTTGCAATGGCTGGAGGCCCTGGTGTGCCCATTCTCTCTCTCTCTCTATCTGCCTCTTTCTCTGTCTGTCGATCTCAAATAAATAAATAAAAATGAACACAAAAGAATTTTAAAAGAATCAGTTTAATTCCAGCCTGGGCTACAGTGAGACCCTATCTCAAAAAACAAAGCAACAAAAAAAAAAAAAAAAAAAAAAAATCAGTTTAAGGAAGGAAGGGTTTATTTTGACTTGTAGTTCAAGGTCACAGTCCATCGTGGCAGGAAATTGAGACAGCAGCCCATGTTCAGTCCACAGTGAAGAAGCAGAGAGTGATGAAATGCTGGTCTAGGACTCCAGCCTATAAAACATTGTCACCCACAGTTAAGTTGGGTCTCTCCATTTCAATTAACCTAATCAAGATAATTCTTCACAGACCTGTCCAGGTGCTGATTTAAGCTAGATAATCCCACACAGATGACTCTAGGTCCTGTCACACTGAAAATCAGTATAAACCATCATGTATGTATGCATGTATGTACGTATGTTTACATGTTCAGGGAACCAGCATACACAGGGCTCAGGACTGTGCAAGATTTCATACATCCATAATGGTTTTGGAATATATCGCCGGAAGACAGGAGTGCTACTCAAAAATGTCTTTGACTGCTGGAACTGAGTGATACAATTTAAGGGCAATTTAGAATTTTTTTTTCTTTTTTTTTTTTTTTTTAAATTTAATTTATTAGTTTTCTTTTCAGTAACTACAGGCAGTTTGGTACCATTATTTAGGCTCATCTGTGATCTACCCCCTCCCATTAGACCCTCCTTATTATTGAAAATGGGTCGTGCATTGTGGAGTTAGCCCCCAGTTATTAGTATGATAAATGTCTCTGCAAATCATGACCCAACATGTAACTCTGACATTCTTTCCGCCCCCTCTTCCGCAAAATTTCCCTGAGCCATGTTGGGTTTATTTTTGGTCTGCTTCAGTGCTGAGGTGTTGGGGACCTCTGAGGCTCTGGCTCTCTGATTTGGTAGGAGTTGATTTTTCTCTGCGTTGATCTCCTTCCCCTTTGTGCTGGTATCCAGTTCACAGGAAAACATCACCCTTGCTTATTTAGAATTTAGAATTTTTAAAACTTCTTTTGTTTTATAAACATGCCCCACTGATCCATCTCTCCAGCCCAATTCTCTCATTTTACGAAGAAGATATAAATAAGCAAATGAAAACTCTAGATCCGCAAGGCACTGCTAGATACTATGGCAAGAAGCATTTCCCAGCCTTCCCCTTGTCCCAGCCTTACCTCCTTATTCACTGTTTTCCGTAGAATCAAAGCCAGAGATTCCATGGACTTTGGCATCGTGTCCCTGTTCTATGGCCTCTACTACGGAATAATGGGGAGAGACTTCGCTGAGCTCTGCTCTGATTACATGGCTTCGACCATAGGGGTAAGTATTGATTTCCTTGTTTGAAGTGGCTTGTCACGGGGAGGAGAGGTCTCATTTTATAAATCTGTATCCATGTTTGCATCATTTCATTCCACACTGTCGTGGTTCACCCCAGATGCATTGTTCCCTAGAGCCTCATTGTACTAAAAACATTCTTTGTGAGTTAACTAGAAACTACAGTCCTTATATAAATAAAACATACTGCTTATTTGGGTAATCACACCTGCATACTCAAGTTGCAAACATTTAAATGATTAATAAGGGCTGGAGAGATGGCTTAGCGGTTAAGGCATTTGCCTGTGAAGTTTAAGGACCCAGGTTCAATTCCCCACTACACACGTAAGCCAGATGCACAAGGTGGTGCATGTGTCTGGAGTTCGTTTGCAGTGGCTAGAGGGCCCTGGTTGTGTGCCCATCCCCCTCCAAATAAATAAATAAATAATTTTTTTAAAGTATTAACAAGGGCTGGAGAGATGGCTTAGTGGTTAAGCTTTTGCCTGTGAAGCCTAAGGACCCAGGTTCAATTCCCCACTACACATGTAAGCCAGATGCGCAAGGTGGTACATGTGTCTGGAGTTCATTTGCAGTGGCTGGAGGCCCTGCTACGCCCATTCTCTGTCTTTCTCTCTCCCTCTCTCTCTCTGCCTCTTTGTCTGTCACTTTCAAATAAATAAAAACAAAAAAGAAAGTATTAACAAAAGTTCAACTGTAACACAAGAACATTTGTCTCTGCCAGAAACTCCACTGAATACAAATAAAAATTAAATTTAAAGAGCTAGAGTGTAGCTCGGTGGGCGCATTATTTTTTTTAATTATTTATTTATTTGAGAGTGACAGACACAGAGGGAAAGACAGATAGAGGGAGAGAGAGAGAGAATGGGCACGCCAGGGCTTCCAGCCTCTGCAAACGAACTCCAGACGCGTGCGCCCCCTTGTGAATCTGGCTAACGTGGGATCTGGGGAACCGAGCCTTGAACTGGGGTCCTTAGGCTTCACAGGCAAGTGGTTAACCGCTAAGCCATCTCTCCAGCCCAAGTGGGCGCATTATTGCCTAGCATGTGAGAAGCCCTGGGTTGGATCCTCAGAACTGTAAGACAAACTTTATTTTTTGATGCTACTTAAAATACTCCAAAGTCCACAATAATTCAGGGTAGTGTGCATTGTAGAGATGAATCACCACAATGCACCATGTGAAGTAGAAGACGTAATGTATGTTAAACAGATTCTGGCCACACAGCGGCGTCTGGAATTTTCTTTTTAAATTCCAGATAGTCGTGATAGTTGTCTGTGTTTCTTTTCCAACCCCCTTAACATTAAAATTCAGAATAGGCACGTTCTGTGGTTAGATGGTTTCCAGATTCAGATATTGGGAACAGTCACCTGTGTGTGGCCATCACTAAAACAGCCACAAACACAGCGCTCCAAGTTTCAGGTGGGCACTGCCCCTCCTCCACCTGGCTCTTGTTGCACAGACATTCTGAAGCGGAAACAGGATGAGGAGAGGAGTGAGCTTCAGAGCCCTTCTTTCTCCACTTATGTGGCCGGACCTAAGTGGACAGGACGCCCCTCTTCATCACAGGCTGTGTCCAAGCCTTGGAGTCTACGAGCCATCACCCATGGAGAAATGTTGGAGTTCCTCTGCCATGCCTGTGTGGGACACATACCCTTCTTATAAGGCTGAGGATAGGCACAGGAACAAACATTTCCTCTCTCAGTTCTAACAAAATCCAGAAGTCAAGGCCCTGAGAAAAATTCCTGAAGCCTCTTGTGAGCCCGAGAGGAGCAAGTGGGTATGTGTGCGCCCTTCCGTGTTCTTTTGTGGACCAGCAGAAAGAGCTTCCACATGTTGACCAGGAAGAAGAGAGTGTATCTGTTGAGACACAACCAGTTCACTGTGCACCAACCACAGGCACTTCTCACCGGATCCTACCACCTAGTCCTCAGTCTTCATACCTTCTGTCATCCTCATTCCAGCCCCAACTCTATCTTATCTATCTATCTATCAATCGATCGATCGATCGATCGATCTATCTACATATGCATATGAAAGATCACTACTCTTATAGCCACTAGTGACTTGGGATGTACATGTGTGTTCCCGTCCATGTGCATGCAGATGTGTGTGCACAAACACACCCCACACACATGTGTACTTGTGCTTGTGACAGAGATAAGGGGGAAGCAAAAGAGAAGCAATCTTGGGCTGGAGAGATGGTTTAGTGGTTAAGACACTTACCTAAGAAGCTTAAGGACCCAGGTTCCATTCCCCAGGTCCCACGTAAGACACATACACATGGTGGCTCACGCATCTGGGCTTCATTTGCATTGGCTAGAGGCACTGGTGCAGCCATTCTCTCTCTCTTTCTCCCCTTCTATCTCTCTCCACTAAATAAATAAAAATAAAAATAAAAATAACAGGCTGGGCGTGGAGGTGCACACCTTTAATCCCAGCACTTGGGAGGCAGAGATAGGAGGATCACCATGAATTCAAGTTTCTCCTGAGACTACATAGTGAATTCCAGGTCAGCCTGGCTAGAGAGAAATCGTGCCTCAAAAAACAAACCAAAGAGAGAGAGAGAGAGAGAGAGAATCAATCTCCACTCCCCTTTCCTGCTAGAGTCTGAGCCTCACCCCAGGTGAATTAAATCGGAATCTCCGGGAGTGGAGCCAATGCATCTGCTCTGTTTTAAGAACCTAAGACAAAGGAATAAGCTATGAAACCATCTGCAGGCATGGACAGACCATAAATGAATGTTGCTGAGTGGGAGGAGCCAGTCCCCAAAAAGCTCCGTGCTGTGTGATTCCAATCATAGGATATCTTGGGAAAGGACCAACTCTGTTGCAAACAAATCAGTCATTGTTGGTGGGGTGAGGGCGGTGAAGGACTGAAAGGGGCTGATGGGGTGAAGCATGGGGAATGTTTTGAAAGCATGCCATTTGGTAGCAGAATGATGGATCTGTAACACTGCGTTCTTCCAAATGCACAGGACCCTGTAGCAGAAACGATGTGTCTTCATGCATGCAAAATGTAAAAATCTTTTAGAAGGTCAGAGATTCCCGTGATAGAATGCAGACTCTAACAAAAGAATCTAATAGTATTAAAAATGTGTGAAGTAAAAAAGCTGGGCGTGGTGGCACACGCCTTTAATCCCAGCACTTGGGAGGCAGAGGTAGGTAGATCTCCATGACTTCGAGGCCACCCTGAGACTACATAGTGAATTTCAGGTCAGTCTGGGCTACAGTGAGACCCTACCTCAAAACCCACCTCCCCCCCCAAAAAAAAAAACAAAAAAATAAAATAAAATGTGTGAAATAACTTTACCAAGGCTGGTAAGGAAGGTCTTATCCTACATCATAACTTTAGTGAGCCAGTGTTGCAATGGGAAATGCATCTGACTGCAAATTGGGAGATTTTAAATAACTTGTAGATGAGCAGCGATTATAAGGCTGTAATAGATAATATAATACACACACACACACACACACACACACACACATATATATGATTATATGAGTGATTATAAGGCTAGCTGCAAAGGTAACTATATATAAGTATTGTACTATAGTTGATAGATGGTCATTGCCCTCAGAGATATGGAGTAATGATTCTGATATATGCATTATCAAGTTGAAGCACTAAATAAATAGGTAGCTCATAGTGGAAGATGGCTTTCTCACAGTCAGAATGAGAGATTATAGATAAACATAGAAAAAGAGCTAAAATAATCTCAATAGTAATAGAGTAGAATTGGAGACATCAACGTTAATTCCTGTTTTTCTTAGTATATATGCAGATCAATATATACAGAAAGATCCAGAAGCATGTGTGCACACCACACAGGTAGGTCTATACAGATATTTTTCCTTGTGCCATTAGCTAAGAAGTCCTAGGAGCAATGGCCCCCTCCAGGGCCTAGGTCTTGGTTTCTAATGTCAATGTGCAATAAAAGAATCCAGACTTCTGGAGAAATAGCTGACTGGATAAATGAACAAGGAATATACATATGACCTGGAGCATGCTCCGTTGCCTAGAGCTAATGTGCTAAAAACCAAACAAGCCTACAGAGACAGGGATGTCTAAGACACGGGCACTCCCAATGCCCAAAGCAGCAATAGTGCTGAGTCATAAACCAGAATACAAAATAAACAGCCATGAGGCTGGAGAGATGGCTTAGTGGTTAAGGTGCTTGCCTGCAAAGCCAAAGGATGTCTGTTAAATTCCCCATGACCCACATTAGCCAGATGCATAAGGTAGTGCATGTGTCTGGAGTTCATTTGTAGTGGCTGAAGGCCCTGACATGCCCATATTCTCTCTCTCTCTCTCTCTCTTTCTGTCTCTCTCTCTCTCTCCTTCCCTCTTTCACTCTCTCAAATAAATAAATAAAAATAAAAAATAAATAAAATAAACAGCCATAAGTCCATATTGACATAAATAAGTAATAGTATAAAGAAAATAAATAAATGGAGATCACATAGATCCTTACAGACCAACTCCACATACTTGATGGAGTCACACTACCTTTCTGGAGGCTATGATGGTTAAATTTTGAGCCAGTTGTTCATGGAAACGCTAGGCTAGAAGTGACTGTGAAGGTCTTTCATAGACTAACATTTCTAACCATCAGTTGATGTTAAATGAAGGATATTATCCTCCATCATGTGGGCAGACCACCTCTATTCAAAGGCTTAAAAACCAAAAACTGAGGCTTCCCAGAGAAGGAATACTGTCCCTAGGTATAATCTCAACTCTTTTTGTAATTTATTATTGTCATTTTACTTTGTGTCTTTTATTTAACTTTTTTATCAACAGTTTTAATAATGTGCATAATGGATTTTGATCATAATCCCCTTCCATGACTTTTTTGTCCCCTTTCCCCATCCCCCCTTCTGTTGAACCCCTTCTTTCCAACCAGTCCCTCTTCTATTTTGATGTCTTTTTTTTCTCCCCTGGATCATCCACGGCGACATGGTGATGGGCCTAATATTGTGCAGCTCTTGTGTATGTAAAATGACAGTCACGATGAGGTCCTGTGTTACCAGCTACCTTGTGTCCAGAAGACAGGATTACAAAGCACTCCTCTCCTTCCTTTGGCTCTTTCCACCACCTCTTCCACATGGTCCCAGAGTATTGGGGGTGTGACAGAGATGTCTCCTGCAGTTCTGAACACTCTAATGTCTCTTCTTTTCAGAGCTTTGATGAGTTATGGGTCTCCTCAGTGGTCACTGTTTAGGTCTACTGCTGCTGCCCTGCCCTGTGCGTTTCTGACTTGCAGTCTCCACAAGCTATAGGCTGTACCTCAAAATAAATCTCATAATAACACAATGCAGAAAACTGGGTGTGGGCATATGAACACTCTTTATTATTGTTGTATATTTTCTTTTAGTGTAAAACTATTACAAAATAAACATGGTCTTTTAAAAAGCCCTCCTGGAGATTCTCATCGTTACCATGTTGCAGAAAACACTTCCACAGCCCTGGAAGATGTGGATTGGCCAGTACAGATTCTAAATGTGTTACCTTCTGGGTGGGGTGCGGGGGAATTAGGCTGTGTGCTCCCAGTGAGAACATGGGAATTTTAAAAGTAAATGGACACTTGGATCTGCTCCAAGGCCCTGAATGGGAATCTCCGGGAGATTAGAGGGAAGGGCCAGTGAATGGATATGTTCAGGAGCTGCCCGCCCTGGACAACACCTGTCACTCAAGGGCAGAGCAAGCGCAGGGTGCTGATGGGAGGCTCTAGCTTGCAGACAGTGGCGGGACGCCCCTTTCCAACAGGACTCTGCTCTTTTCCTGGCAGTTCTACAGCGACAGTGGGATGCCCACCAGGATACTGTCAGACGATATCTGTGCCATCTGTGGGCAGAAGATCCTTGTGGACGTTGATGAAGAAGGACTCATTGAAAACACCTACCAGCTGTCATGCAGTCACATGTATCCTTCCCATAGAACCCGTCCTTGCCCGTCCCCGAACCTTTGGCTTCTCGCCCTCCCTGTCTTGCTTAGCTCCCTTCCCCAAGCCCCAGACCTTTATCCTCTGGCCTTTTCTGAGAGTTTGAACAGCCCTTCTAAATAAGGAGTTGCTAATTAAGATGCATCTCCTCATCTATACTAGTTTCCTTTAAAAGAAACGATTTATGAGAGAGAGAGGCAGAATGAATGAGAGCAGGCATACCAGGGCCTTCGGTCAAGCAAACACACTTCAGATGCATGTGTCACGTTGTGCATAATGGCTTTTCATGAGTATCGGGGAATCGAATCTGGATGTCAGGTTTTGTCAGCAAGCGCCGTCAGCCACTGAGCCATCTCTCGAGCTTGCAGTTTCCTTTCTTCAAGAGAGCTCTCCACGTCCATGGCCAGGAAGGCTGCTGCAGCCCAGGAGGGTGTCACTGGGAGCTGGTGAAAGCCATGAGTGCACAGCCAAGAGGGCGCAGGGACCGAAGAGAGTGAGAGAGAGAAAGAGTGACATATTGTCCCAGGGGGCATCACTTAGTGCCAGAGCACATGATTACCAAGAACCTGAATTCTGTCCTAGCACAAACAAACAAACAAACAGACAAACAAAAAGTATTGGGTACAGGGAGAAGACTTAATCATATGGACAAAGTCAGCAGACCAAGAAATACGAAGTGCTATTGGCTACAGATGATCTTGGGAACCCGCTGTACCAGCAGTGTGACGAGCGGGGAAAACCAAGCTCCTGTCCACTTTCCAGGAAAAGATCTTGTAGAAGGAGAATATGGCCGGGCATGGTGGCACACACCTTTATCCCAGCATGTGGGAGGCAGAGGTAGGAGGATCACTGTGAGTTCAGGGCCAGCCTGAGACTACACAAAGAATTCCCAGTCAGCCTGGGCTAGAGCGAGACCCTACTTCAAAAAACAAAAACAAAATTCTTTGGGCTGGAGAGATAGCTTAGCGGTGTAGGCACTTGCCTGTGAAGGCTAAGGATTCAGGTTTGATTCCCCAGTTCCCACATAAAGCCAGATGCACAAGGTGGCTCATGAGTCTGGAGTTCGTATGCAGTAGCTGGAGGCCCTGACATGTCTGCTCCCCCCCACCTCTCTCTCTCTCTCTCTCTCTCTCTCTCTCTCTCATGTTTTTCAAGGTAGAATCTCTCACTCTAGCCCAGTCTGACCTGGAATTCACTATGTAGTCTCAGGGTGGCCTTGAACTCATGGCAGTCCTCCTACATCTGCCTTTCAAGTGCTGAGATTAAAGGTGTGTACCACCATGCCCAGCCATTCTCTCTCTTATCTGCCTGCCTCTTTTCTTTCTATCTCTGTCTGCTTGCAAAGAAATTTTAAAAATAATAATAAAAGGACTCTAGGGCCTGGGGCAATGGCTCAGTGGATAAAGCACTTGCCACCCAAGTGTGTAAAGACCTGAGTTCGGATCCCCAGCACTCAGGTGAATGCCAAGTGTGGTATTGTGCCCCTGTAAGAAACTTAGGAGGGGAGGCAGGGCAAGCTGGCTGGCTGGAGTAGCCAAATCAATGAGCTCTGGGCTCAGTGAAAAGCTGTATGTCAGTAATTAATGTGGAGAGTGAGAAAGACAGCTGACCTCAACCCTTGGCCTACACATACACACACACACACTTATGTGTGTCCATACACATACAAACATACATACACCCTCCACACACACGCACAGGTAGTGCAACACTTCAGATGGCAATAGGAGTGAACAACATTTGGAGCGTTCAAATCCTTTGCCTACGAGTCCTCTTCAAGTAGTTCACTGTTGGCAGAAGAGTCTGAAGTATCTGAATGGGCCACGTTCTCATCCCTGTGACCCAAAATACCTGACAGAAATAACAAAAAGGAGGAAAGGTATATTTTGGCTCCTGAAGGTTTCCATCCATCTTGACAGGGAAGACACGTGACAGGAAGGCCCACGTGGAGATGGCTGCTCCTGTCTTAGAGGAGGGCAAAGCTGTAACCAAAGGCCCGACCTTAACCATCAGAAGTCTCCCCTTGGGGACCAACTAGGCCTCACTACCTAAAGGTTCCCTGTGGTGTGAATGCAATGTCCCCTTAGCCTCAGGCATTTACCACTGAGCTCTGCGCTTGGTGGAAGTCTTTGGGGTGGGGAGAGCCCTGATGGAGGAAGTGTGTCACCCGAAGTGGACCGTGGGGCCCAGTCCAGCTCCACTGTGTGCTCAGAGCTGGCTTGAGCTCTGGCTGTTCTACCTCTGTGATGGATGTATGATGAAGTGAGCCATCTTCTCCCACCCCGATGAGAGCTTCCCCTTGAAACCATAAGCCTGAAATGAACCCCTTTTCTCCCATCCAATGTTTCGGGTTCAGTGTTCGTCCCAGCGACAAGACAATAACTCTAGCATTCCCCAAATGGTGCTGCCAGCCCAGGAATAAGTGTTCAAGCACATAAGCCTTGGTGGAACATTTCAGATTCAAACCGCAACAGTATCAGCTAAGCCTGGACTTGGAAACCGGCTTCCAGTGGAAATCCCTTAGAAAAGGATCGGGGCGCGGGAGACGGCTGGCGCAAGACCCCCGAGCAAAGAGGCCGAGCTTTGCAGCCATGTTACTGTAGACACCAGGATGTGCTTGGGTTGGCTGGGGATTCAACATCGAATTTATTCCTATGTACAAAATGAAACACAGCTCGTGATTATTGTATACTGCAGTATCGATTTTATAACATTATCACCACACGTCCAGTCAGATCAAAGTTCTGGCATTACGAGATGGTGAGACCAGCTGTCTTACCCCTGAATCCCACCTAATTCATTGAGTAATACCTAATGCCTTCGATGTGCAAGGCCGATGATTCAGATCTGTTGAATCTGGACAGTTTCCATCTATTCAACTATATGAGTCAGAAACTAGTCCAAATGCATCTCAAATGTAATAGGAGTCTTTTCTCCAACATTTAAGCCTTAAATATTTCAGGGAAGAAACACAAGGATACTCCATGTGGAATTCTATAGTAGTCTTTTAATATGATACCTTTCCAAAAAAAAAAAAATAACAAAACTTGTCATTCTTACTAAAAACTCTCCAAGTCTAGCCCACTTTTAAGTATGATTTACTTTTGAAATGTTGGAACAGAGCCCCTCCTGCCATTTGCAAGTGGAAATATTTTCTCTTTCCACCTTTAAAAGCCCTCAGGGATTGCTGTACATATGTGCCTATGTAATCTAGAATGTAGTTACCTTTAAATTTGCTTTGCAGGGAGCGTTATTAATGGCCCGTTTGAGCATGAGTCACATTAGTAAGGAGTGGGCAAGTGTGAGTCGTGTTTACCAGGGGAGATTGTGTGAGCATTGCTGTGCAGGGCTCAGCCATGGACAGCTTCTTTAGCATGGAGATCTGGAAGACGGAGGAACATATGTAAGAGGCTGTGGATGTTTGGTGCTGGTCCTACGACCCCCAAATCGTATACCTATCTGGAAGGTGGGATTGTATGCCAGCTCTTTTAAACAATGGGGCTGTATGAGTTTGGGCTCAAAATGTTTGCTGGAATGCACCATTTTATATTAACCCAAACAAATTGTAAAAATGTCCCTTATTCTAAGAACATAAAATAGTGGGAACTCTTTGCTGTGTAGGGAGTTGTATTGTGGAATACTATCCAGGGCATTTCCAGGGTTATGCTCTCTTGGTCCTCTGTGTGTTAGGAAGGGAACTTCCATAGCTTCGCTGTTGACATGAATGTGTAGCAGACTGGTCAGAAGACCATGTGAGCTTGCCCAAAAACCCGTAATGGGAACAGTGACTCTAGAAATAAATGAATCAATAGTTAGAATTCATTGTTTTGCCCAAATCGGTAATACTAGAGAACTTTCCAAGAAAATAATTGGTATTGAAGGAGTCACTCAAATATTTATTCAATGAATGTTTCTTAGGCCCTTGCTTAAAGCAGTGAAGACAGAAAGGTGGACAGTAGATGGCCCCACAGATAACATACGGCCTAGGAGAGACACTAAGCACATAGCAGACTGCAATTCATTAGAATAAGTTTCTGGTACTGGCAGAAAGCATTCATGACTCCACGCGGTAACCACCACAAGACCTGCCCCATCCTGAGGCCATCATCATTTTGGCATGGAGGATGAAGGACGAAAGGAAGGAGACAGCAAAACAGAGGAAGGACTACCTTGAAAGAGGAGGGTCCTCAGTGGATTGGCGGCGGGGGAAGGGACAATAGAAGACAATGGAACAGGAATATGATCAAATTCAGCATATGCATAGCTAGGGATCCCAATAAAAATAAAGAAAATACATTCACCCTCAACTTTGGGGACTGAGGGCAGATTTTTTTTTTTTTTTTTTTTTTTTTAGGAAACATGGTGCATACAAATGAACTTATAAATGCTTAGAGTCTGAGAAGTTTATTGTATCTGTACTCTATTAAAGCAATTGGCTCTTTATCAGTAATAGTAACAAAAAAGAAGTTAAGGGGGATTGAAGAGATGGCCCAGAGATTAAGTGTGCTTCCTGTACAAGCATGAGGACCTGAGACCCCTGAGTTCGAATCTCAGAAACCCACATGAGACAGCTGGGCATGGCCATGCGTGCCCTCCTACAAGAGAGCAGAGACCTGGGACTTGTAAGAGCTTGTGAAATAAGTGGCAAGCTCCAGGATCAGTAAGAGACTCCAGCTCAAACAAGAATGGATAGAGGAGCAATGGACCAGGACCCCAACTTTCCACTCCAGCCACTGCAGGCACACACAGTACATATAGCACACCACACACACAAGCAAAGAGCAGTTAAAGAAAAAACTAGTCAAAAGAGCTCAGTGGTTGTATTCATCATGCATGAGGCTCTGAGTTAACTCAGAAAGAGAAAGGGAAAGAAGGAGGGAGAAAGAGAAGAAGGGAGGAAGGTCGATAAGCTTAAGAACACACATAACTGGGCTGGAGAGGTGGCTTAGTGGCTGAGGCATTTGCCTGCAAAGCCAAAGGACCCCTGTTCAATTCCCCAGGCCCCATGTAAGCCAGATGCACAAGGTGGCCTATGTGTCTGGAATTCATTTGCAGTAGTTGGATGCCCTAGTGTGCCCATTCTCTTTCTCCCTCCCTCTTTCTGCCTCTTTCTCTCTTACTCTCAAATAAATAAATTAAAAGGATTAAAAAAAGGTTTTTTTTTTGTTTTTTTTTGTTTTTTTTTTGCTTTTCTGAGGTAGGGTCTCACTCTAGCTCAGGCTGACCTGGAATTCACTATGTAGTCTCAGGGTAGCCTCAAACTCACAGCAATCCTCCTACCTCTGCCTCCCGAGTGCTGGGATTAAAGGCATGAACCACCACACCTGGCTTTTTAAAAATTTTTTAAAGAAGAACACACATAACTTAGACCTAAGTGACAAATCAGATTGCACAACAGGACACAAGTAATATACACGAGGAAGAACCAGGAGATCTATGCTAGGGTGAAGGCGTTAGAAATGCACAGCAGATGAGGCAGGGACGTACAGTGAAATATTTGCATACCACACAGTCACGTGAGTACAGTTTACAGACATGTGCATCACTGTGCAGTATCATCCTCACATTTCAACCCAATTCTTATTAGAACAGAATGAGCAAGGCCAAGTTACCAAGCAAATCCCTCAAGGTCAGAAAACTGATGCAGCTCCCATCCCGACGCCCAGTCCTTGAGCTCCATGGTCCAATAGACTCTCCCTGCCCCCCTCTCCCTGCACAGCTGGCTGTAGAGAAAAGATCACTCCCATGTCACTGTGGCCCAAGTACCTAGAATTCCCTAACAAGGAGCTTCAGCTTTCACGAGTTCTGCATCCGAGGCTGGTGCATCGTTGGGAAAAAGCAGACGTGCCCTTACTGCAGAGAGAAGGTGGATTTGAAGAGAATGATCAGCAACCCGTATCCTTCCCGACACGCGCCAAGCGTTAGCTTGGGCCCAGTGTCATTCGTTCACTGCAGTAGACTTTCACCATCATTCATAACCTATTTCAAAATGACTTCTCTTTTATTTTCTATGCTCATATCATCATCTTGGGTTGGAAATTAAATGTCAAAAGCCATCCCACCCATTCTGTCTCATATTTTCCATGTTAAAGAGATCTCATTGAAAATGTGATGGGACGATGCAAAAGATAGGTAAGATTTATGGAAGTGTAATCAAGATGAGGTTTGGATGGGTGGGTAAATCGTTTGATTGTCTGTGAGAGATTCATACGTACATTGGAATTGAAACTTTTAAAGTCCTAAATGTGAGCTAGCATATAGAAAAGCATTTTTAGGGTGTTACAAATTTTATTAGTAGCAGAAATAACTATATTCATCCTCATCCTGGATTTTGGCTCTTAAATTCCTTGCCATGCCTCATCTCTTCTTAGCCTAAATGCCAATGTGATATTGAGAGGAAGCAGACCCACAGATGTGGTCAACTTATAGACACCAGGATGCCCCCATAGAACAAACTGAAAACTCATTAATGTCACAGAATCATAACGTCCCCACCCAGAGCTAACTACAAACTCCTCACATCTCTGTCCCAAGACCACAGCATGTCTTTTCTCAGGGATAAAAGGACTAAAAACCACATGAAGGGTTTTCTTCTTTTTTCAATTTTTCAAGAAGACAACCTTTCACTGTATTGCCCAGGCTAGCCCCAGACTCCCAAGCTCAAGTGATCCTCCTACCTCAGCCTCCCCAATAGTGTATGAAGTTTTCAACCATAGAGAACACAGAGCTTCCGAGAATGGAAACGCTCCTTCATCACATTGCCGAGTCCATTTGTAAGTGCTATTCATGGGTGTTTCTGCCACTTGGCTGTGCATAAAACCACCGCCTTAACTGAGCCCCAGCTGGGAGCGCACGCACGTGCTGTACGCGAAGATCCTCGACTGGCTTCGCTACTTGGTGGCCTGGCAGCCCGTGGTGATAGGAATCGTTCAAGGCATCAACTATTCCCTAGGGCTGGAGTAGATCCACAGGCTCACTCAAGAGCCACGCTCCGCCTGAGGGAAACATTTCCAAGCCTTTGGTCCTATGTTCAGTATTGGTGTGCGTGTGTGTATGTATGTGTATATGTGCGGATTTTATTTTCAATTTTAGACATAACCCCGAGTCCAGAAAACTAAACAAAAACGTGATGTTACGTTTAATTTATGTCTGTGTAAAGAATTAAAGAGAAGCAGAACCACGCAGGTGGCGGTGTCTTTTCTGCCAGGCGCCTAGCACATTTGTAACAGCTCCCTGTAGACATGCCACCCAGTTTGGCTGATTAATGATCCGATCTGGAAATGATCCGTATGTCTCAACACATCGGTCATGATTATGACCATCCGCTCTCTTCAAGGACATTGGTGGCAGTGGTTAAGTCTTCTATGGCTTAAGGATTTCATGTGCTTACTAAGCACTTGTCTCCGTGGGGAGCTCTGACACCACAGACCCCTCTGTGGAGAGGGGACCGCCAGAGCTCAGGTATCCCAGGTCACAGCTGATTCACGCAGCCTACCCAGGAGCTTTGCTGTAGGTGAAGAATCGCTGCGTGGGCTTCTGCGCCACACTGCCCATGTGAGAGCGCAGCTCACTCACCCGGCTAGACAGGCTGGCCAGCTCACCCTGGGACCTGCCTCTCCCCACCCCGGAGTGCTGGGATCATGTGGGCATTTTGCAGGCACCGCCATGCCCAAGCATTTGCATGGATGTTGGGAATCTGAACACGGGTTTGCAAGGCAAGTGCTTTACCAGCTTAACCTGTACACCTGCAGTGTACAGCCTCCAAAACACCTTTCCTGTCTTCCCCTCGCAAAGCGTGTGGGTTTTCTTTTTAATTGTACTATCTCTTTGACAACCCACCGCTACCACCTTCCCCAAAACACTTGCTCCATCCACAGCTTTAAAAAAGCTCACACTCCCTTCCTTGCCAAACTCAAAATTCTCCAAACCTGATGCTTATGCTATTTTTTTTCTACTACCACAGCTAACAACCGCCAAAAATAACCATGCCACAGCCCGGATGTTATGACATCCTGAAATTTCCTCCACCAAATGATCAGTTATTTCTAGATCTAGTCACTCAGAGCTTCAGGACATAGGAAGAACATAGCTATAGTCTTTGCCATAACATGAATGGGCTGTAAACTGCATGTACCCCACATGGGTTCCCATCCAACCAGGCCTGGCACCCTCTCCCCCATGATCCCTCCAGAGGCAGTACTAGCCACTCTGTGTGCTCCATGGTTTGCTTCAGTTGCATTTCAAACGCAATGTGGAGATCACACTACCTATTGTAAGGACAAGAAAATATTTTGGTGACTTGCCCAAGACTACACATCTACTAACCTGGGTCTTTCTGCCCTCAAACCCCAATTAAATCACATAAATCTATATCTGGCTGAGAACAGAATGGGGGGGCAAAGGAGATTCCCTCCTTTCAACATGTGATTCCAAGCATAAGACAAAAGTTTCACACAGTAGCCAGGGGTGGTGATGTACACCTTTAATCCCAGTTCTTGGGAGGCAGAGGTAGGAGGATTACCATGACTTTGAGGCCACTTTAAGACTATATAGGGAATTCCAGGTCATCCTGGGCTTGAGCAAGACCCTACCTCAAAAGAAATTTTTAAGTTTCACAGAATTCAAAAACTTAACTATCTGTATTCAAATTATTATATACAAGTTATTTATGAGTCATAAGGAACCTCTGAGTATATAATTATCTTAAAAACCTTTTTGCTCACATGGTTTTTGTTTGTTTGTTTTGTTTGTTTGTTTGTTTTGCTTTTTTTTGTTTTTCCAGGTAGGATCTCACTCTCACCCAGGCTGACCTAGAATTCACTATGTAGTCTCAGGGTGGCCCCGAACTCATGGAGATCCACCTGCCTCTACTTTCTGAACACATGCATTTTTAGTTTGTTGGTTTGTTTGTTTGTTTCATGAGGAGAGATGAAAGCTTTTTTAGAATTAAAATTAAAAATAATACTTTTCACAGAAGGCAAAAGCAAAAGCATGTAAGTGAGGAAACAAGAGGCTGGAGAAGCCAGACACTAATTCGAAACTAACAGGTAGCTAAAGGCCAAGGAAGATTTGAGATCTGAGAGATTTCCTTTAGATTCTCCTAAATGCAATATTTTCTTTCTCTCCCGTAGCTTTGGTCTCATGGTAAGATATAATCGATCTGTGTCACATGCCCTGTTTTAAGGAATCATGGCTACATAAACCTATCAAACACCCAGGAAGACAGACCCAGTTCACCTGAAAACACACCTTGTAGTATTTTGTATACTGAAGGGTGTGATGGGTGCATGTAACCCCGTATCTAGGAATAGCAACGAATGTGTCTGTATGCCCAAGTGTTTTGCTTGGTTACCCTTGAGATCAGCTACACAGAAAGGTGACCAGCAGGGGACAGGTGACTGGAATGGAGCATGCGCCATGCAGGTAGCCAGCACGCCTCTGGGCAGAAAGCAAGCTGACCGCCCGCAGTCCTTTGAAATCTTCAGTCCCTCTCTGCTGTTTTCAGCACAATTGCTAAATGATTCTCTTACCAGCAATGGAGAGAGATGTTACATAAAGAAAAACAAGAGCCCTTTTCCTAGGGCGGTGTAAAGTATTTATAGCACAGCGTTCAAGATAAAAGCTAGTTGTTCATTAGCATCACTCAACAAGTCCTCAAGAGAACAGCCCAGGGTTTTTATACAATTGTGTCACCGTGAGCTTTTGGACAAGTTCCTTACAGCCCAGGCCTCCGGGCGAGGGACGTCTTGCTTGGATGGAGAAGCTAGGATTTCAACGCTGTCCTTAAATTCTCCCAAAACCCTTCCCGCGGAGCGTCACCCTGGGGCCACTCCAGGTAGGTCTTGGTGTTCATGATCTTGCGCAGCTTGCAGAAGCGCTGCGGGATGGCTCTCCCGTCCAGGGGCTCGAGAAGGACGAGAATGACCGCGTCATTGTGCTCATCGAACAGACGGAAGTGGGAGAAGTCCAGCTCGTACTTGCACCAGTCGCTTTTGACGAAGTTCTCGGACAGAACGAAGAGGGTCTTGCGGCTCTTCTCGATGGAGTCGATGATGTTGTCGACGATCCACTTGCCCGGCACGAAGTCCCGCTTGTGCAGACACAGCCGGAAGGGGGGCTCCGAGTTCTCCAGCTGCTGCACCATGAGCGTCTCCACCCAGTAAGCATCCTGCTCGCTGTAGGACACAAAGGCATCGTAGCAGATGTCCCTGGCAGGAGCTTTCTTGGGCTTTCTCTTGGCCTGGAGCCACGCCCACGTCATCCTCAGGTACCACAGGCCGTGGAAATGGTGGCACAGGCCCACGGTGAGCAGCGCCAACAGGAGGAGGGCACAGCACACGCCGGACACCAGCGCTGCCCGGTGGCACTCGGAGGCCGAGCGCCTGGCATCCTGAACCCGCTGGCCCCACAGGTGGGACGGAGAGTCACACAGGTAGCTGTCTGGCCAGTCCACCAGGATCTGAGCCAGCGCCGGCCTCGCCTGCGTGAAGGCCAGGAGTTCACAGGAGCAGATGTAACTGTTGCCACCAGCTTCCAGGATCTCCAGGTTCTGGAAAGAATCCAGTTGCTCCTTAGAGAAAGTATTTATGGAGTTCCTGCTGATTTTCAGAACCAGCAACCCAGGTAAGGAGGAAGCATCTGGAAGTGTCTTCAACTTATTTCCAGAAATATAAAGCTCTTGGAGCCAAGGCAGATCCAAAGAAAATGAATTGAGGTTGTTACTGCTGACATCTAAAACTCGCAGCGTCCGGGGAATGCAAGGAGTTAATCTGCTTATTCGTGTACCTGACAAGTTTAAAGACCTCATCTTTTCAGGCCACTGACACGTTTCAGGCATGGACTGAAAACTATTTTTACTGATATCAAGGTCTGTCAAGTTCCCCAGGGTCAGCAGACACTCAGCCGTGTTTTCTATTGAGCGCAAATGATTTTGCCTTAAAATTAAGGTTTGTAGAGAGGGCCAGCCATCCTTGCAAGCCGAGTATTTCAAATATTCTTCTACCATCAAATTTTCACTGAGATCCAAGTATTCCAAGGATTTTAAATGTCGTGAAAATGAGCAAGGGACCAAAAAGACCTTACTGTTTTCTACGGTGATTCGTTTAACTTTCTCCATCAATGAATACACAGATTGCAGATCACTAAATAAATAAAAGTTTTGAATATAAATCTTCCGTATTGTTAATGTTTCTACATGATGCCTCACAAGGCCGAGCTCGGCCGGCTTAAAGAAGCCATAGCCTTTCAGCCTGCAGTCACTGAACTCTAACTCTGACAGGTCGGAAATGCGGCTCAGCAGCTGCAGAAGCGGGTTAAAACTTTGGTCGCTGATGCTCGCGTTTCTGAATGTAAGCTTTCTGATACTCAGTGGATGGCTTTCATTGACAGAGAGACCTGAAAAGTGGAAATTGAGCAAATTGGTATCTGTCAGTTCCAGACTGTCCACTGAGTTGAGATCTGCAAAAATCTCCACGAAAAAGACAGGCTGACTCACATGAAGGAAGAGACGCCTGAGGTTCCCAAGTGACCCCAAACTTCCGGGCTCATAACTCTGGAGATTTGACATGACAATTTCAAGTTCCTCAAGAAAAGGGAGTCCAGCAAAATCCCCTCTCTTAAGCTCAGTGAAGTTGTATGAATTTCCCACCCTGAGGATTTGCAAATTTGGGAGGGGAGAAAAAAGTGAGGCTTCCCCAATTGTTCCATAAGGATTTCCCAGTAAGTTTAAGTATGTTAAGGAAGAAAGGTGCCTGAACCAGGTGGACAATAAATTAGATAAATGATTATCAGACAGGTCCAAGTGCTCAAGATTGCCCAGTGGAGCAAAGGCATCGTCCGCTATGGTGTGGATTCTATTCGACGTCAGCAGCAGAACCTTGAGGTTCACGCACCTCTGCAGGTCACCATGGCCAACGTAGGAGATGCTGTTGTTGGACAGGTCGAGGCTCACTGTGGCTGCCGTGAGTCCTGAGGGGACAGAGCGGAACGACCTGGAGCGGCCGTCACACACACCCGCGGTGTCGCAAGACAGAGAAGGCTGGTGGGGAAGCCCTTCACTGGAGAGGCCCATCATGGCCCCCAGGGCCCATAGAGTCTGCAGAGCACGGAGCATCGTTCTGTGATTCCGCCTGCAAGTGAACGAAGGTCCAGTGAGTGACTGCGCTGGACAGCTATGGTCATCACTATAAGTCTATTTAAAAAAAAAAAAAAGCTTATGGGGCTGGAGAGATGGCTTATCAGTTTTGCCTACAGAGCCAAAAGATCAAGGTTTAATTCCTCAGTACTGACATAAATCCAGATGCATCAGAGTATCTGGAGTTCAGTTCCAGTACCTAGAGGCCTTGACAAGCCCATTCTCTCTATCTCTATCTCTATCTCTATCTATCTCTCTCTCTATCTACCTATCTGCCTCTTTCTCTCCTCTCTCTTTTATTTATGTGAGAGAAAGAGAATGGGTGCACCAGAACTTCTGCTATTGCAAGTGAATTCCAGAAACGTGTGCCACTTTGTTCATCTGGCTCGATGTGGGTACTGGGGAATCAAACCCAGAGTCATTAGGCTTGGCAAGCAAGCACCTTTAACCACTGACCCATCTCCTCAACCCTTAATTATGATTTTTGAAAGATGTTCACTCAGGAATCACACACACACACGCACACACACGCATGCATGCACAGAAAGGGGGCAGAGAGAGGAAATAAGATAGACTATATGAGTGAGAGTGAAAATTAATTTCCTGGGCCGTGAAGACGGCCCAGCAATTGCAGTAATGCAGTCATCACCCATGCTCCTGTAAGTAACTCCTCGCCTATGTTCCTATAAGTGTTGTGGGGTTTTTGAGGCGAGCCCGGCAGACTGGCCTTCTTTTTTATTCCAGAGAGCAAGAACGTGCGTGTGCGCATGCGCTTGCCACAGAGAGGGGGGGGGGGAGAATTGACATGGCAGGGCCTCCAGCCACTGTAATTGAACTCAACACCTGCACTAGCTAGTGTGCATTACAATCTTAAGCTCTTGTGTCGCCATGACACCGCGACACCCAGGAAGCAGAGTGAAAGAATGAATGTCCCCTAGGGCACCTGTTGTCCTCCAGTTATTCATTCCACAATCCAGCTGTGGTGGTTTGGTTCAGGAGCCCGTCATAAACTTAGGCGCTCCGAATGCTGGGTTCCCAGCTGATGGAGATTTGGGAATTAACATCTCCTGGAAGCAGATCATTGTTGAGGGTGGGTTTATGGGTACTATAGCAAGTTTCCCCTTGCCAGTGTTTGGCGCACTCTCCTGTTGATGTTGGCCAGGGGGTGATGTCCACCCTCTGCTCATGCCATCATCTTCCCCTGCCATCATGGAGCTTCCCCTCGAGTCTATAAGCCAAAATAAACCTCTTTTTTTTTCCCCCACAGACTGCTCTTGGTTGGGTGATTTCTACCAGCAATGCGAACCTGACTGCAACATCTTCTTGGGTGGGGGCTGGGGGGAAACTGCACAGCTGATAGACTGTTGGGCTCACTGGGCTTCTGTTTTTTATGAGGAATTTCACATCTATGTCCATCTGAAATAGTTTTCTTTCTTTCTTTTTCTTTTCTTCTTTTTTTGATAGTTTTGTTATATCCTCCTCCAATTGTGCTGTCAGGATGATTCTGGCCTTCTAGAATGAGTTCAAAAGAACCCTCTTCAATATTTTGAAATAGTCCAGAAGAGGTGGCAGAATTCAAGAGGAAGAGCTCGTGTCCTGGGCTTTGCTTTGGTAGATCTGTGTGATGGACACACTGTGGTGATTGTGTCTGTGTTTCCTGTTTCTTTATGATGCCGTGTTTATAGGCTGTACATGCCTGGGAATCTTTTCACTTCTTCTAGCTTTTCCAGCTTGACATGTGGTTTATAGTTTCTTTATGCTTACTATTCTTTCTTATCAGTTTGAGAGAAAGATGGTCAAGTTTCATATTGCAATGGGAATTTGTCCATCTCCTTGTAATTCTGTCAATTTGGCTCTATTTTTATATTGTGTGGTTATAAGTTTTGAATTCCTATCTCTTCTTGGTGAAAAATCTATCCAGGTGAATTATTCCTCTTAATCTGTAGTAATTTATTTAGTCTTATCTATTTTGTTTGATAGTAATATTGCTACAGTTTTCTTTTTATAAGTGGCTGCATACTTTCCCTTCAAACGTTTTTGGAGGATCTGGAGAGATGGCTCAGCAGTTAAGGATCTTGCCTGCAAAGCCTAACAACCTAGGTTTGGTTCCTAGTACCCATGTAAAGCCAGATGCACAAAGTGGCACATGTGTCTTCAGATCCTTTGCAGCAGCTGGAGGCCCTGGTGTGTCTGTTCTCTCTCCTCTCTCTCTCTCTCTGTGCTTAGAAATAAATAAATTTAAAAAATAAATTTAAAGCCAGGCGTGGTGGCACACACCTTTAATCCCAGCACTCGGGAGGCAGAGGTAGGAAGATTGCTGTGAGTTCGAGGCCACCCTGAGACGACAGTGAATTCCAGGTCAGCCTGGGCTAGAGTGAGACCCTACCCCGAAAAACCAAACTAAATAAATAAATAAATTTAGAAAAAATTTAATGTTTTAGAATCCTGAAAACATGTGTTACCTCTAAACTGCAGGTGGCAGGACTGGGGAGGGAGCTCTCTTGGTAGAACACTAGCCTCGCTTGCACGAAGTTCGCACAAACCCCACTTGGTGGCCCAGGGCTATAATCTCAGTACTCAAGCGATGAAGAATCAGCAGTTCATGGTGATCCTCAGCTAATGATTATGAGGCCAGTTTTGAACACATGAGGTCCTATCTCAAAACAAAGAAAAATAAAATGGCATGGTGGTTCACACCTATAATTACTTGGGAAGCTGGAGCAGTGGATCACCTGTTCAAGGCTAGTCTAGTCCACATAGTGAGTTCAGGACAGCCTGGGCTACAGAATGAGGCCCTATCTTTTAAAAATAATGATTATTGGGCGGTCATTTTTCAGCCCATTCTGACAATTTTAAATAATTGTAAAATATTGTCCTTTAGTTCAATATAATTACCAGTTGTTGCTTTTTTTTTTAAGTTTTAGAGCACTGCATTATGGATTTTCTGCATTATGTACCTCTTTTATGTTCTCTTGTTTCTCTGTATTCAATTTCTTTAAAATTAGGAATAATTTGTTCACTGGACTTTTCATGTTAGTTATAAATAAAATAGTGCAGAAATTAACTGATAGTTTAGAAACTTCCTAACCATACTGTCATTACCTGACAATTTTTTTAAATTTTTTTGTTTTTATTTATTTATTTCAGAGTGACAGACAGAGAGAGGAAGAGGCAGATAGAGACAGAGAGAATGGGCACGCCATGGCCTCCAGCTACTGCAAATGAACTCCAGATGCGTGTGCCCCCTTGTGCATCTGGCTAACGTAGGTCCTGGGGAATCGAGCCTCAAACCAGGGTCCTTAGGCTTCACAGGCAAGCGCTTAACCGCTAAGCCATCTCTCCAGCCCTATCTGACAATTTTTGTAAAAGAAACACTAGAAAAAGTTTAGGATGCAAAGTATTCTTTGCTTGAAGAAGGAAAGACCTTTGAATATTGATAAGTAAATCAGTCTTCCAATAGTCACAACGTTGGTTATTTTCCTTTTGGGGGAAGAAACGGGTCTCTCTCCTTCCAAGCTAGGCCACCCTCATGAACCAGATAATCTTTAGTAAAGATCTTTTTTAATATTTTATATTTATTTATTTGACAGAGAAAGAGGGGGAGAGAGAGAAAGTGCACAAGGGCCTCCAGCCACTGCAAACGAACTTCAGACGCACACGCCCCCTTGTGCATCTGGCTAACGTGGGTACTGGGGAATCGAACCTGGGTTGTTTGGCTTTGTGGGCAAAAGCCTTAACCCCCAGGCCATCCCTCCAGCCCTTTAGTAAAGGTCTTTACAACAGTCAAGACTTCCTGCAAGACTAAAAGCATTCCAGCACACTGAGCTGTTGATACCAGGAGCAATTTCTCCTTTCTGAGACAAGAAAATCTTTCCCTGCACCTGAGTTCTAAGCCCAAGGACTCATTTGTAGATGTTGAAGGAGTCATAAATGGAAACACAAAGGATTCTTAATGAACTCCACTGCACTGTAAGGCTCTAAGTTGCTTTCTCTCTCTCTTTTTTTTTTTTTTTTAATAACTTTTTGATCCAAGCAGACAGAGAGAAAACAGAACTGCAAGGAGAGAGGGAGAGAGAGAGCGAGCGAGAGAGCACCAGGGCATCCTGCCGCTGCAAATGAACTCCAAACGCATGACCCATTCTATGCATCTGACTTTATGTGGCTATTTGGGAATCGAACGCTGGCCATCAGGCTTTTGCAAGCAAAGCACCTCTAACCTCTGAGCCGTCTCTCCAACCTCCCAAGTTATTTTCTAACCTAACCAGCGATCACCTGAGGATGAAGGGACAGAGAAGGAAGGAGCGCAGAGGCCAGATCCTGGTCAGAAAGAGAATATTGCATCACCCCAGTACTGAACGTTTCCCAGGGGAGACTGCGATCCAGTGTCCACGAGTTCTGTGCACACTCACACACCCCTGCGAGCGAACCCTTCACCCAGCTCCAGCTCCCTATCCCGCGGACGGACGCGGACTGGCCAGGCGCACGGAGCGGAGCTGGGGCAAGACAGCGGCCCTTTCCGGGAACCGGCTTGGCCAAGGGCACCACCCTGTTGGAGGCTCCCTTGGTACCTGGCCCCGCGGAAGCTCCGCGCGGCCATCCGGAGCCCCGCGAGGCTGCAAGGAAGCTCCTCCGCCACGCTCCGCCGCGTCCTCCCCTTCCAGGGGGACCCTGCCTTCCCCGAGGTGTCCCCGTGCCCGCGGGGACCAGCGCTGGACGCCCTGGCATCACGGAAAGCTGCTCTTCGCGGAGCCTGCGGCCAGCCCCGCCCCGCTAGGGGCGCAGGTGCACGGAGTACCCCAGGTGACAGCGCCCCCAGAGGGACCCTCCCCGCGCCGCCCCAGAGGAGGCGCAGCATCCGCAACTTACCCAGGGAGGCCCCCGAGCCTTCTGGCACCTGGGGTCCAGGGAGCGGGGAAATGAGGGGAGGGGAGGTTCCCCGAGCCCAGGGCACCTCCTTCTTGGGAGCTGGGCACAAGGCTGTCTACAAGGCAGCCCTCCCAGCTGGCTCTGTCGGGCGACTGTGACCCAGGATCATGGCCCTGGCTGCTTGGTAGGAGCTGCCTGGCACGGGAACCGAGAACCACGAACCACCCCCGCGGCCCCCGCCCAGATGCGGGATTTCCCCCGGACACCGAGGCAGAAAGAGAAAGCTGGCGCCCAGCTAAAACCGTCCTGGCAAGAAAGACGAGGTCCCAAACGGAAGAGACAGTGGTCACCTCCCTTGGACTATTCGGCTATTGTAAGCAACTGGAATTTCCCTGGAAGTCTCGAGAGACAAGGAAAGGGCCAGAGCCTGGTGCCAACCAGAAGAGGAAGTTGTCTGGAGGGGGGAACAAAGCGACTTTTACTCAGTGCTGACCACGTTGTCGCAGAGACTGGAGCCCGCACAGTGGGGTGACAGCCGGACACCACTCCTGGACCTGCGCCCCCCGGTGCTGCAGACCTCTTGTCGGCTATGGAAACTTAATCCCCGTGTCAGGACCCTAAAGGGGGCTTGCGGGATGGGGAGACAGTCACTGAACCTCTGTATTTGTTCCTCTTCCCCATTGGGGCCACGTTGAATAAACGTCCCTCCTGCGCTTTTGCCTTATTGGCCTGTTGCTGATGGGCGGATGGGTTCGGCTTTTTTAGGGGTTCCAGGTCCCAGGCTTGTCCCTCCAACAACTCCTACAACAGAGCCTCACGTTAGCCTGAAACACAGCCTTCCCAGCCCACCTCTGATTCCTCTCTGCTGCAGTTACCTTCTTGCTGGATGAGCACCAAGAAGCAGACGCTGGGGGGGGGGGGGGGGGAGAGATTTTAATTTGGCTTCTAGTCAAAATAAAGAGGAAGCTTCATGATGGCAGGGAAAGGGGTGGAAGAGCTTAAGCTGGGCATGAATCACCTCCTGCCACAGCAGGCGGGAGACAGACAGCAGCAGGAGAGTGAGCAGAACACCGACCAACTAGGGGCGCAAGAAACCCCCAGGCCCACGCCAGAGACACACCTCCCGGCAAGGCTCCACCCGCACACCGCCCTTGGAAGGCACCAAGCATTCAGAACGCGAGTCATCCGATGCAAACCACCCCGCTTCCCATCCCTAGCCAAACTTGGCCTCAGAAGCTTTTTTTTTTTTTTTTCTCCTTTCTCTCTCTTTTCAACAATTATTCACCTGCCTATCTTACTCCAGGGCCCACTGGGAGTCTTTTAAAATCGTTCACCAGTCAGGTTGGGGAGGTAGCTGAGTGTTCAAGGAGCTGCTGGCAAATCCTACGTGCCCAGGTTCAGTTTCCCAGCACCCGCATAGCCAGATGAACAATGAGATACGCGCATCTGAAGGTCCTTTGCGGTGGCAGGAGGCCCTGGCACACCCATTCTCTGCCACCTAACTCTGCTTGTATATAAATAAATATTTAAAAAATAGTTCATGGGTTTCCATGCAGGCCAACACAGCACGATTTTGCCCACAGTATGAAGAGATAAAGACAGCCCTAGAATTTTAGTAATTTTTCATTTCTATTTATTTATTTGAGAGAGAAAGAGGTAGATAGAGAAAGAATGGGTGTGGGGCGGCCTCCAGCTGCTGCAAACAAACTCCAGATGCTTGCGCCACCTTGTGCATCTGGCTTACATGAGTCCTGGAGAATTGAACCTGGGTCCTTAGGCTTTGCAGGCAAACGCCTTAACCGCTAAGCCATCTCTCCCAGCCCTAGATTCTTCTTACTCAGCCTGCAGCCAGTCCCTGCTTGTGTACCTAGCCAGCATCCCATGCCTGCCCAGCCGCCACCCCTCCCCAGAAAACTTGGTTCTTCCAGTTTTACCTATGGCTTCAAAGCCAAGTTCTCTTGTACTGTTCCTTCGAGCTTCTCAAAGTAATTCTAGAAATACTGGTAGGTTGACTTGTCTCATGGCCATGGAAGTAGGTTAACCTTCCCTAGTGAGGAGCACTTATTTATAAAGTAGAAAACTGCCTTGTTCAAATTAAACTGCTTTAATATGAGCACATACAATCCCACACATATAACTGCATTTGACCTTGACAAAGGGATCCGAGGCAGGGCAGGTGTTCTTGCTTCTCTTTCACAGGAGGAAATGTCGTGCATATTATAAGTGACAGAGCTAAGAGCTGGAAATTTTTCTTTAGAATTTTACCCTAATTCCAGGACTCTCCTCCCTTTTCTCTCCCATACCCTTCATTCTAAAGGAGAAGGTAGTAGGTTATTTTCCCTCTGAAAGTTTCACCCTTCAGGCTGCCAAACCAAAGCAGAAGTAGACAGGAGGGAAAGATTTTCTGTGCTTAGGAGCTGGACCAACAAGGGCCAATCGGTGCGGGGCGGGGGTGGGGGCAGGCGGGCGTGATGGCTCCGCGGTTACAGCGCTTGCCTATGAAGCCTAAGGACTATCGGGGCTCAACTCCCCACTCCCCACATAAAGCCACATGTGAGAGAACCTCAGAGGAAGTTCCTCCCCGGGGCTTGTCAGTTTGGAGAGCAAAGGCGCATGTTTTGAATTGCCGGTTTCCTAAGCCACAGCAGTCCAAAAATCAAGGAAACTCGGGCTGGAGAGATGGCTTAGAGGTTAAGGCGCTTGCCTGCGCAGCCAAAGGACCCAGGTTGGACTCCCCAGGACCCACATAAGCCCGCTGCACAAAGGGGGCACACGCTTCTGGAGCTCATTTGCAGGGGCTGGAGGTCTGGCTTGCCCATTCTCTCGCTCTCGCTCTCGCTCTCTCTCTCTCTCTACCTGCCTATTTCTGTATCTCTCTCTCCCTCTCTCTCTCTCCCTCTGTCTGAAATAAATAAATAAATAAAAATAAAAATATTTTTTTTAAAAAATCAAGGAAACTCAATCAACAGGCATGAATGGAAAATTCAAAAGGTGGGGCTCAGCAGTTAAGGTGCTTGTCTGCAAAACCTAACAACCCAGGTTCAATTCCCCAGTACCAATATAAAGCCAGATGCACAAAGTGACCTATACATCTGGAGTTCATTTTGCAGTGGCTAGAGGTGTGTCCATTCTCTCCCTCTCTCTCCCTCCTTCCCTCTTTCCCTCTCTCCTTACAAATACATAAACAAATAAACATGGAAAGGGTGGACTTCCGTGTCCCATGAAGTCTGATTTCCCGTGGAGTTTGCCATGTGGCTAGTCCTCCTTAATAGTTCAGGCTCTCAACTACCTGTAAAGACCTTCTTGCTAACTCAGAGTCTCTACCTATTGCCTTTTGATGTCTCAGACACGAGAAAATATCTTTCCACTTACTTTCCCCAGAACAAGAAGCCTCTCTTCTTTCTCTATGTCATATTTCTGATTGAAATGTCTAGGTGGAGATCATTGCTTTGTAACCCTAACATCAAATAAAGTGTTCTGGCAAAGTTGGGTAAATGTCATCGCTCTAGGCCAGTTGTGGTGATGCTCGTACATAATTCCAGCAGAGAGGGTGAGGCAGGAGGATGACAGTAAGTTTGAGGTCAATCTGGGTTACATTGTGGGGACAAAAAAATAATCAGGTCTTTGGGAACCTACTAGAAACTGTCTCTGAACTAATGTTGATTCTGGGACACCTCAAACAGCATCATAAACCTCCAGTCAAAATAAGGGCTTTGGGCTGGAAAGATGGCTTAGTGGTTAAGGTCCTTGCCTGCAAAGCCTCAGGACCCAGGTTCAATTCTCCAGGGCCCACATAAGCTGGTGGCACATGCGTCTGGAGTTCATTTGCAGTGGCTAGAAGCCCTGGTGCACCCATTCTCACTTTCTCCCTCCTTCTCTGTGTCTCTTATAAATAAATAAAAATAAATTTAAAAAGTTATAAAAAGGACACATTAAAAAAGGGGGGGCTTAATGAGCTCAGGTGATCAATGAAGTTTTAGCCAAGGGCTAACACATAGTGAGTCCAGTGGGTCCTCAAACTCATCTTTTTGTTATTTCCTCAGTCTCAGAATTGGGATAAATATACCTACCTAGCAGTTGGCAGAGTCCTCACATTGGCTTCTGGACCTATGTGCAATGAGGGTTATTGCAGTGAGAAAGGGGAATAGCCAACAGAGCACAGAACACGAACACTATTCAGCCTCAATGGTGCATTAACTCTCCGGCCCTGTGTCGCTGTAACCTATCAGGCAAGTATTTTTGTTTTGTTTTGTTTCTCAAGGTAGTATCTCTGTCTAGTCCAGGCTGACCTGGAATTCACTATGTAGTCTCAGGGTGGCCTTGAACTCAATGTGATCCTTCTACCTCTGCCTCTCAAGTGCTGGGATTAAATGCATGCGTCCACCACGCCCAGCTTCAGGCATCTATTATTATTATTTTTTTAGAAAGAGCAAGAGACAGAAAGAGAGAAAGAGAGGGAGAGAGAATTGGTGCTCCAGGGCCTCAGGCACTGTGATCAAACTCCAGACACTTGCACCCCCTAGCGGGCATGTGCAACCTTGCGCTTTCCTCACCTTTGTGTGTCTGGCTTACGTAGGATCAAGAAAATCAAACATGGGTCCTTAGGCTTCGCAGGCAAGTGCCTTAACCACTAAACCATCTCTTCAGCCCCAGGCATCTAGTTTTTTGATTTTTATTTTTTATTTGCAAGCACAGAGACAGGGAGGGAATAGGCATACCAGGGCTTCTTGCCACTGCAAACAAATTCCAGATGCATGTGTCACTTTGTGCATGTGCCTTTATGTGGGCACTGGGGAATTGAACCCGGGCCATCAGACTCTGCAGATAAGTAAGCACCTCTAACTGCTGAACCATTTCTCCAGCCCCATACTCAGGCATCCTGATCATTAGTTTTATGATCAAACTTGAAAATGGATGCTGGTCCATGACATTGATGGCTTCGTACTGATTGTACCCAGTGTGAGGTAGCAAACACTGTGGGTTTGTTAGAAATATATCCACATATTTAAGGATGTGAAATAAATCCAACCAAAATTCAAGGGCCTTTTATGTCAGTAAAAGTTCTAAGAATCCAGTGTTGTGAGGCAAGGCAAGCTATCCTTCCTAAGGTGAAGGATAAGTCGTTGCTTCTAGGCCCTCCTACCACCAAGAAACATGATGCTTAGTGGACCTGTTTGGATTTTGGAAGCAGCCCATTTCTCACTTGGGGGTGTAACTCTTACCCATATACTGAGTGACTTGGCCTATAGGGCCCAGAACAGAATGTTCTTTGGCGGGTCCAGTACATTCTCAGAAACAAAAAGCCTAGCATACTATCTTTTGTAAATAAGAATAATAATAAAATTCTATATCTATTTAAAAACCACAAAAGGCCAAACAAACCATAAAGATGACAAGTGAGGTAAGTTGCTGTAGGTTATGTCCAAATCATTTTCATTTATTGCAAGAATTGTTTTAGGCTATAGGGAAGAAAATTCCAGATTGACACACATCTGCTAAGTGTGAGTGGATGGAAATCCTACAGGGCCTGGGTTTTGCTTGATTTTCTGTAGTGAGGCATCCTATTCCCTAGAACATAAAGAGGGACCAAGAAATATCCATTGAGTGGTGGACTGCTTTCCTCTTCCATAGCACCAGCTAGTCATGCATGACTGGAGTATAAATATATGAAGTAGCTATTGGCAGACACAGGGCTACAAGGGATAGAAGCTGGACAGTGACCGCTTATCCTAGCTGACTTCTTGCCCAGCCACTTACACTTGACCCCTTTTTTAAAAATAGGAATGAACAAAGATAGTACACTATTTTCACCTATGTGGCTGGACAAATCCATAACTGGCTAGTATCATTTTAATACCTGTAATGTCAGACAGAAAAAAAATAGAGGAAAAGACAGAATTGTACCAAGTTTTAAGTTCTCTAGAGCTCCTCAGAAAATATGCTGCTAAGTCCTAAGAGCCAAATAATTGGACAGGTCAACTTCCATGTAGATGAAAAAATGAGTCATGCGACAAGCCCAGAGACATGACCTATGCGACTACAGTTTTCTTTCCAGTTAGTTAGTTAGTAATTATTGAGTGTAACCAGAGTTCAGGGTGAACCAATCAGGATCACATTACCAGATAGGCAGCCAGCACCACTGGTCAATTAAGTCAGAATTTCCCAAATTACATATGCTAACATGATGGTGTGTTGGCTCAATGTGTAAGTGGTTTTCCAAGCCTAGAAAGTTGCTGACCTCTTGGCAATTCATAGGCATTGCATTTAACAAGTTTCTGGAGCTGGAGAGATGGTTAGGAGGTTAAAGGTGCTTGTTTCAAAGCCTTGTGGCCCAGGATCACTTCCCCAGTGGCTGATACCCTGGAATCCATTGTATCCTCTAAGAAATTTTTGCCTTTGCGTTCTTCATCTGCCCTGGACTTAATCAGTACTTACAGTTCTCCAACCTTCAAAATCTCTCACCTGTGCCAGGCATGGTGGCGCATGCCTTTAATCCCAGCATTTGGGAGGCAGAGGTAGAAGGATCACCATGAGTTCCAGGCTATCCTGAGACTACATAGTGAATTCCAGGTCAGCCTGAGCTAGAGTGAGACCCTACCTCAGGAAAAAAAAAATATATATATATACATATATATATATATATATATATATATATATATATATGTATATATATATACACAGACACACACACATATACATATACATATACATATACATATACATATACATATACATATACATATATATATATATATATATATATATATATATATATATGTATATACACATACATGTATATCACCCAACATTCCTGCATCTTGGTTGGAGTCCACTGATCTTGTAATGGGAATACCAGAGCTCATGCTGCCTGTTACTATCAATGCCAATAAGCAGACAGGAATTGAGTCTTTAAGTCGTGCTTTATTCAGAGAACTGGTCATCTGAGATGGTAGAGGGTTAATACACAGGGGGAAAAGAAAAGGACCCCTTACATCTCTCCTTCATCCCACAGGCTTTACAAGGGGTGGGCAAAGACAGTGAAACATTTTGCAGCTCTGACTGGCCCCTCTGGTCATGTGGCCAGCCTCATTCCAGAGACTTTTGTTGTCTGTGCCATCCCACTACCCTCCCTTGCCCATTGCCCTGATGATGTGTCTTTGGAAAGCTGGGCTCAGGCACTTCAAAAGCCCCGGGTCTGGCAATGTCTGCTGGGGTCGGTGTTGAGCTCCTCCAGGGGCTGCTTGTGCTGGAGAACTGACTCAGAACATTAACAGTGTTGTGTACTAAGTTATTAATCATGTGTGCACAGGTTCCTTTACACAGAGGGACTGCAAGCCTGCCCTTATGGGATGGAAGGCTAGCGTACTCAGGAAGCAGTTACTGTCCTGTTGCTGGGATGAGAGACCAAACCAGAAGCAGTTCATGGAAGGAAAGGGTTTATTTTGGCTTACAGTTTTAAGGAGAAGTTTCATCATGGTGGGGCGGGGTGGAAAGCTGTCTCCCATGGCCACATGTCAGCACTGTGGAGAGAGCACAATGAGCTAGCTAGCTAACACAGCAATGGATTATAAAATTGTAGGACAGGCCCCCAGTGACACACCTCCTCCAGCAAGGCTCCACCTCCCAAAGTCTCCACCAGCTGGTGGCTACAGCGGAGGCTTACTCATAACCACCTGAGGCTAGGGAGGTCGTTTTATACTCAAACCACCACAGCTCCCACCTGCCTTCCCCATCCTCCATCACTGCCCACTGTTAGGAAGAACACTTATCTCTATTGTACTTATAAAATGTGTTTCATGGGCTGGGGAGATGGCTTAGCAGTTAAACGTTTGCCTGTGAAGCCAAAGGACCCCGGTTCGAGGCTCGATTTCCCAGGACCCACGTTAGCCAGATGCACACAGGGGGTGCACATGTCTGGAGTTTGTTTGCCTTGGCTGGAGGTCCTGGAGCACCCATTCTCTCTCTCTCTCTCTCTCTCTCTCTCTCTCGCTCTCTCTCTCTCTCTGTCACTCTCAAATAAAAGATGTTTCATACGAAAGATGGTATCCTGCCACTGTGCATCTAATTAATTGTCAGCAAAGGTTCTTATAGGCAAGGAGATTCTCCAGCATACAGCTGTGTACATTGGAGCACATCTCAGGCAAAAGCAGCAGTTATGCCCAAAATAATTAAAAGCACAAAAACCAGGAAAGCTTCCTTGAATCCTGTAATGCTCAGGAATCAGGAGGATTAAAAGGGGGTGCTGGGAAGATGGCTTGGCAGTTAAGATGCTTGTCTACAAAGCCTAAGGATGCAGATTTGACTCCCCCAAACTCACATAAACCAGACATACATGGTGACACATGTGTCTGGAGTTCATTTGTAGATTTGTAGTGGCTAGAAGCTCTGTTGTACCCATTCTCTCTCTCTCTCTCTCTCTCTCTCTCCTCTCTCCCTCTCATACATAAGTAAATAAATAATTAAAAGAAATTAAAAACAGATCAAAACTGAAGAAGCCCTCTCTCTTCTTTACAGAGAGACAATTTCATGAACGGCTTCAGCTTTCTGTTAAGTCAATTGAAGGTGGTCTGTCAGGTTAAAATAACACACTCCTTCACAGTCTTCCAATCCACGGTCTTAGAGGGACTAGTGATCTGCAGCTCAGCTTGCTGGGCCCACTCTCCTGATTTGACCCAACTCCCATGAGATACCAGAATAGCCTAGGCTGTTAGATTTAAGGCTTTCCCCATAGGATATGGAATTTAAGAATCCTATCAACAATGACATCAAAAGATATCTTAGTGGTTAAGTGCTTGCCTGTGAAGCCTAAGGACCCCGGTTCAAGGCTCAATTCCCCAAGACGCACATAAGCCAGATGCACAAGGGGAACATGCATCTGGAGTTTGTTTGCAGTGGCTGGAAGCCCTGGCATGCCCATTCTCTCTCTCTCTCTCTCTCTCTCTCTCTCTCTCTCTCTCTCTCTCTCTCTCTCCCTCTCTCTCCCTCTCTTTCTACCTGCCTCTTTCTATCTCTGTCTGTCACTCTCAAATAAATAAATGAAAATAAACGAAAAAGCAAGGCGTGGTGTTGCGTACCTTTAATCCCAGCACTCGGGAGGCAGAGGTAGGAGAATTGCCATGAGTTTGAGGCCACCCTGAGATTACATAGAGAATTCCAGGTCAGCCTGAGCTAGGGTGAGATCCTACCTCAAAAAAACAAAAATAACATAAAATAAATAAATAAATAACCAGCACTTGGGAGGCAGAGGTAGGAGGATCGCTGAGAGTTTGAGGCCACCCTGAGAATACATAGTGAATTCCAGGTTAGCCTGAGCTAGAATGAGACCCTATCTTAGAAAACAAACAAACAAATAAATAAATAAATAAATAAATGAAAAAAAAATTTTTAAAGAGATAGTCATGGAATGCTGGAGTGATGGCTCAATGGTTAGGTTTACTTTCTGCACAAACATGGGTGTCTGACAAAGCCTGAGTCTGAGTCTCCATAATGCATGTTCAACAGCTGAGTGTGGCCATGTGCACCTGTAACCCCAGGGGATCAGAGACCCAGAAGTCACCCATAGCCCACCAAAAAAAGAAAAAAAAGGGCAAGCTATGAATGCAAGTAAAAAAAAGAGAGAAAAGTGAATCAAATACAGCCTGTCTATCACTCACCTGGTCAGGAGTTTGTGGAAGCCATGCTAAGGAGGTGGGGGAAAGTCACCCCCTCACTGAACCAGTGTGCTTGATCCCCCGGGACCTCCTCCTTCTGTCCAGTTGTTCTCCTCACCGCTGAACCTGCCAGCTTCTCGGAGCTCCAGTCAAAGTGTGATTTTTCCTTTCTCTCTCTTCTTTGAATGACGGCAGAAACCCCAGTGCGCGCGCCCTGACGTGGCGGGACGTCTTGCTCTCAGTAAATATCCTCTGCCTTACTCACTGCTCGCTGTCTGAGTGCTGAGTTGTTCATGGTTGTGACACCAAGGACTTAATAGAATGAAAATTTGCAGCAATCCTACCAAAGTGTTCAAAATTAACATTTTGAATTTTTTTTTTTTTTAGTTGTTTGCAAGCTGAGAGAGGGAGAGAGAAAGAACAGGCACACCAGAGCCTCTTGTTGCAAACAACCCAGATGCAGGTTCCACTGGGTGTATCTGGCTTTATGTGAGTACTGGGGAATCGAACCCTTGCTGGAAGGTTATGCCAGCAAGCATCTTTAACCTAGGAGTCATCTCTAGCCTCAAATTAACATTTTAGCTAGATCGAAGCTAAAGTCTTTACCTAACTTTTTTTTTTTTTTTGCTTCAGTCCCAAATGTTATAGCTAATTGTCAAATGCCTGCATTTCAGCTAGGCCTGCTAAGGAGCTTGGAATGAAGACTTTTTCAAAAGAGACTGTGGCATAAGAGGGGAGGAGGGGGAAAAGTGAGGGGGGAGAAAAAACAGACAGAGGCAACAGCATCCATACGTTAATGCAGCCCCCAAATGGTTCCCAAATCACTCATTCATTCAATTCACACGCATATACAAGTTCCAAACCAGGCATGCCAAGAATAGCAGTGAAAAACAAATGTGAAAGGCTCGTTACTCCCTTGTTTTCGGGAATTCCAAAAGCAGACTGAGCCCCACACTGTTTTCGATACAAAATGACATCCAAAAGTAATGGCATTAATTCAGAGTCCCCACTCAACAGAAACAAGGAAGAAAACGTACACCTCCTGGAACTTCCTTAAATGAAAACAAAGGTAGAGCTTGTTATTGTAGACGTGGGGTGTTATCTCTGCTTACTTTTCTAATCCTTGCAAAATAACTTCAGTTGTAAAGTACTATAATAATTTATACATACATTTCATGACCATTTGTTCCCAAGAACCTAATACAGAGAATGGCCAAGCTAAATTACAATGATACACTATTTTCTCATGTGTGTGGAGGTCAGAGGACAGCCGCCTCTGTCTGTCCTCACCTCTGCCCTGTTCAAGGAAGGGTCTCTTGTTGGCTGTTCCATGTGCCAAGCCAAGCGGCCTGTGAGTTTCTAGGAATTCTCCTGTGGCCACCTCTCATCTTGCCATAAGCACACTCGAATTACAAACTTGTGTCGCTGTGTCTAGCTTTACATGGGTGCTGGCAATCCAAACTCAGGTAGTCACACTTGGGTGGCAATCACTTACCCACTCAGCCATCTCCCCAGCCCCCCACCACCCCAATTTTCTTCTTTCTCATTGGATAATAAGCAATTTTCCAAATATATCCCAGAGAGTTTTCACCAGGAACGGAGGTTATGCTACCCATTTTAATAGTCGGAGTTTAAAAAATAGAATAAAAAAACAGAACAGAAAGGACAATCAGGAATGGAGTGGTAGCGGGGAAGCCAGGATGAAAACACACTGACTCAATTTGTTAAATTATAACAACAGGGAGTGCCAGGGGCCAGGAAGGGGAAAGTCCCCGAGTGAAGTCACTTGTAGTTGTTGGAGAGTGTCCTAGCCTGTAAGCCTGGAGACACCCCAGCCTAGGCTGCCACTGGAACTCCTCATGAACTCAATGCCTTGAAGCTGTCCCAGTGTTAACCCTAAAGTATCTAGCTAGAATATCAGAGCTTGTAGTGCATACCGCCATAAGCACCAGTGAGCAAGGAAACAAATTACATTTCTAAGCCATCCTTAACTCAATGAGCCGGCCATCTGAGCAGGCAGTAGGCTAGCATGTTAGGAAAATGCCACTGCCCAGCTCATCTCCAGCCAACAGGTTTTAAAGAGAGGGAGAAAAAGGCAATTAATGTTCCATAGCTTGACCTTGCCCCTCTGCCTATACTTCTCTCACCATGACCACTGCATTCTTTCTCTCTCTCCCTCCCTCTCTCTCTCTCTCCACATCTGAGCTGTGGAACTCCTTGGCATGCCAAGTTTGGTTAGTGTCTGTTGGGTATCAATGTTGCACCCTTCCAGACACCACCCAACCTGGAGAGTTGACTCGGAACAAGCAAGCCACTAACCATATGTACATACTAAGTTATTAGTGACATATACATGCAAATGCCTATGATATGTACAAAAGTATGACCTTGTAGTAATAAGTACAAAAGTGCCCCCATCCATCCCTTTCTTTTATTTATTTATTTATTTGAGAGCAACAGACACAGAGAGAAAGACAGATAGAGGGAGAGAGAGAGAATGGGCGTGCCAGGGCTTCCAGCCACTGCATACGAACTCCAGACGCGTGCGCCCCCTTGTGCATCTGGCTAACGTGGGACCTGGGGAACCGAGCCTCGAGCCGGGGTCCTTAGGCTTCACAGGCAAGCGCTTAACCGCTAAGCCATCTCTCCAGCTCCATCCCTTTCTTTTTGTCAAGCCCTCCTTCTTCCACAACCCATTTGCTATCTTCTTTTGTTTTGGGTAAACACTTGGTATCAGTGGGAGCTCCCAGGTGGGAGCATTTGCATCTCTGGGTTTCCCATTCTCTCCGTAGTGGATGAATACTTGGCCCAGTATTTCTCCCAGCCAAGTACTAACCAGTGGATGAATACTTGGCCCAGTATTTCTCCCAGCCAAGTACTAACCAAGCCCGACCCTGCTTAACTTCTGAGATCAGGGGAGATTGGGGGCGTTCAGGGTGGTATGGCCGTACACAGCCCCAGTATTTCTGAATGGACTTAGAGAAGGATCCTGCCCCTTCTTTTAAGGGAAGAGACTGCTTGGGCATGGTGACAAGGGAGTCTGAGCTAATTTCTCTGGGGTGCTGGGGTGAAATACTTAGCGAAAGTCAGATGGTGTGCAGGCCTTCCATCGCCCTCTCGGGGAATTTGCAGGCTTCGTAGGCTCCATAGCATCCTTGCCAAAACCTGGCAAAATCTTGCCAGTGGTGCTGCCAAACACAGGGCTGAAGGAGAGGGTTTGACCTCATCCCCAATGCCCGTAGGACTTCCCTGTCATTTGACATCAGTTAGCTTTCTCTCCATCTTTGTAAAATATTTCAAATCCTCTCATCCCCAAATCATTTTGTCCCCAAGATCTTGGAAATTCTAAAGGCTCCATTCTCTTCCTATGTCCCGATTTCTCCTCTGTGACAAAATGCCAGGGCTGCAAGAATTCTGCAGGCTGCTTTGAAGAGCCCAGGCACACCGGGCCCCACGCCCTCTCCACGGGGTCTCCAACTTGCCTCCTGCTGCTGTAACTACAGGCAATATCTGCCTCTCACGTTCTCCCTGGGAATGACTTTTCCTCATCACAGAGAAACCAAGCCATCTAAATTATTCCCTCAATTCTCACTCTGGGAGTACCCAACACCCATCTTCTCTCCTTGTAGCATGAGCACCCTGGGTCACTCTGGGTGCTGTATGAATACTCTAATTCTCTCTCCCCTCTCTCTTAATCCAAGTCTTCTCAAGAGTCCCCTGTTTTTCCTGTTTCTGTCTCCTCTCCCTCTACCCAATCTTTACTGTGGCTCCCACTCCATCCAGATGGCATTTGCATGGTCACACCTAGGACCACCATGTGACTCTCCTAGACGTGTCTAGCATTCACGAGGTTTAACCTGGGAAAGCTGGCGTAGAAGTGACCTTCTCCTTGCTGGGCAAAAACACCCAACCAGAAGCAGCTCATGGAAGAAAGGGTTTATTGGAACCCACAGTTTCAAGGGGAAGTTTCATGTTGGTGAAGCCAGCATGACAGGCAGAGAGCTGGGCATCACGTTGCCGCAGCATCGATGGAGGAAACAGTCTGAGGACTGGGCTTGGAGCTGGCCTGCATCTCTCAAAGCCCACCCCTGGAAACACACCTCTTCTAAAAAGGTTCACCTCCCAAAGGCCCCTTAGCTTTCCCAAATTGCCATCAGCTAGGAGCCAAGTATTCAGAACACATGAGCCCCTGGGAGACATTTCATTGAAACCACCACAGCTGGTATCACTGTTAACTGTTCCTTCCATTCCAATTCCTCTCCCACATACTTCTTTTTCCCTTTCAGCTCCCCTTTATAAGTACATTTTTCCTTCTTTGTTCCCCCCTCCCCCTACATTCTAAGCCACGTCTCTCTGGCAGTTTTCTTCTTAAAGAATCTCATTTTGGGGGCAGGAGAGATGGCTTAGCAGTTAAGGTGTTTGTGTGAAAAGCATAAAGACTCATGTTCAACTCTCCAGGTCCCAAGTAAGCCAGCAGCACAAGGTGATGTGAGCATGTGAGTTCGCACATGACCACTAGGTGACACATGCATCTGGAGTGCGATTACAGTGGCTGAAGGCCCTGGCATGCCAATTCCTCTCTCTCTCTCTCTCTCTCTCTCTCAGAAGGCCAGTCTGCTGGGCTTGCCTCAACAACAACAACAACAAAAAGAATCTCATTTTTGCCCACCTCTCTGCCCATAACTTGTACACATGAGTCTTCTGCTCAGACATGTCCATCAGCAGACAGCCGCCTACTTGAGACATCTGTCCATTTGTCCACTTGGTGTTGGGGACATGTCCACGCAGCATGCCCCAGCCTGAGCCCATGGCATTTCCTGTCCCTGCTGCTTCTCTTCCGGTGCTCTTAATCTCTGCACGTGGCCTCGCCATCTATATAATTTACACACCACAGCACATCCTGACACGATCCCTTTCCGTCCATCTGGCTCTTTCTTCCCTCCATCTTCCTAGCCTGCTACCTTCAGCTCCATCCTGGAAAACATAGCAGCCCGCCAATTGGCCAAGAAAGGCTTTAGGATTTTAATTATGAAAACTTAGTTTTATCTCTAGTTCGCAGTGCGGTCAGCCAGTCTACTCCAGTTGTTCATGAGTCAAGATGAAAACGATGGAGACGTTTATCCTGGGAGATAGGGGTGTCATTCAATCCCTCCCTCTTCTCGTATTCAACCTTCTATTTCCTGATCAACTGACCACTACTTTGAACAAATACCATAATATTCTGAGACTAGTGGTGACATTGCCCAGAACCTGGGGAACAGCGAGAACATCACTTCACCAGTCGTGAGTGTGCTGTGGGTACAATGGGGGCCTGAGTCCTATCTCATTGTTTCCTTTTGTTAGACCATCCGGACTGGATTGTTGAAAGCCAGGACATCATGACTCTGTGGTTGTGACAAATAATATTCCAAAGAGGTTCCAAACCATGTCTAACGACACAGTTGGGGGAGGGAGCCCATCAGAGGGCTCCAGGCCCCATCCGCCAGCTCAACAAGAAATGACCGCTTCTCCCTCAGAGGAGAGGTGACCTGGCTCTAGACTGGGGAAACATGAGGAATTTCCACCCTCCTCCAAAGACAAGGGACAACTCAGTCGAGAACTTTCTTTCTGGCATTCAGAGAATCAAGGGAAGATCTGTCCTGCTTTAACCCTCAGAAACTTGCATAATCAAGACATGAGCTGGCACCAGGCTAACGGGCTCTGCCCTCCAGTGAGTGACTGAATTAAAATTCCACCATTGCCTAACTTCACCCAGGCCTTCAGTTTTAGGAAAT